>NC_048314.1:19523727-19823727 GCF_013100865.1 Trachemys scripta elegans
GTGGCTGGGAGTGGGAGGGAGGAGGGGGCAGAGTTAGGGCGGGGTTGGGATGGGGACGGGGCGGAGTTGGGGCGGGGCTGGGGGGTGGGAAATGGGCGGGGCCAGGGCCCGTGGAGGGTCCTCTTTTTTTATTTGTTACATACGGTAACCCTACACCAGACTCCTTGTTGTTTAAATTATGCAAGGCAGCCTGTTGTGGAAGATTGTGAGATAAACCATATGTAACAAAGTGAAGCATTCAGCTCAAATACCAAAACCAGAGAAGAGGTTTAGGCATAAGAGAACAGATTTATTTTTTTAGGTGAGATTTTAAAAATGGTGGAGAAAGTATGTGGTTGAGAGATATGGGCAGGTAAATGTGAGTAGTGTTTTAAGAAGAGGCAGTCCTCTCTGTAAACGAATCTCATCGGTAGAAAAAGTGGACAGAATAGTAAAATTGTGTAAAATTGCCTGCACTGTTTCTTATTTATTCTGCACTGTGTTGACTTTGTATTTCAGGCAAAGAATTGGAAACAATGGAGGAAATGAAGACAAGCCCTGAAGTCCTAGAAGAGAAGTGGTAAATGAGAAAGCAGAGGGCTGATTTTTTTTTCTAAATTACTTTGTTTTTTCTTTGGAAGCCATGTGATAGATATTGAAAATATAAACCCTTTGGGTGAATTTCAGCCCTTGCTTTATTATACTTGTTCAACCGCATTGACAAGTTATAAATGAAGGCAGAATTCTGCTCGGTATTTCTGTATTTGAGATCACCAAATATTGTGTGGTGTAACAGTGGAACTACACCAGGGGCCTCCTCCAAAAGTCTTTGGGAACTACAATAGGTTTTAGATCGGACACCATATATTTGTATTTGTTTATTCTGTGTTCATGCCTTTTATTAGACTTACTATTCAGTTTCATTATTGATCTTGTTAACTAGTAAAGTAACCTTGCCTTGCTTGTATTTTTGAAAACTTCGCCCTGTCATGCTTGATCCATTTGGTTTTATAAGACAGTATAAAAATGATCCATGTCAGAGTGAAGTTTTCTTAAGAAAATGTTATGAAAAATATAGGTTGCAGTATTACCTGGACACAGGTAATATCTATTATACCAAATATTATTTTCAGCTAGCTGCTGGAAATTTTTCATAGCTTTTAATTATATATTACCAGTGTGTTGCACTGTTAAACTGGGATAGTGTCTCCTCCACAAACTTACGGTTCTAGAGAACTATAAGTGGAAAATACATTGCACAGTTAGAACTGCAATGGAGTGTGAGTTATATAAAATGACACAGTTTCATTGGTTGTATAACTGCATTTGTTGCAATAAAACTTTAGAAAATATTTCTCTAGGATTCATTGCCCTTGTTTGAATAATTCATTAAGAAATTATAGTCTTGAGACAGGAAGGAATAACAAATGTTCTACAACGAATCAGTTAACAATACTATTTAAAGGGTTAATATCTTTGGGAAAACATGGATCTTGAGATATCCTGGTCAGATTCTAAACAACATAGAAACAAAGATTCAAAAATTCATTCATCCTTTAGTACCATGCGGTACAAGAGTTGAAAGGATCACTTGTGATTGAAGAAAAGCCTATTAAGTATATGTAGATCTTTGTTGTAAGCTATGTTAACTGAACTACCACTTAATTATAAGTAACTATATGTTGACTGGAAGGGGTTCAGCAAGGATTTCTACCTGAACACCTGAATATCATTTAACCATAATAAATGTGTGTTAATGGATGTCTTTTTTTCTAATAAAAGTTTATTCTTGAAATTCTATAGTGATTTTTTCCAGTTCCATGGTGAAACATGTTTTGTGTTTCCTAGACAGAAGCTATTGAAACTGTTTACAATGAAATTTCTTTAAAATTTTTGTATCTCCAAACCTAAATTTGAGGGTTTAGCTACTTGACAGTCTCTCTCAAACAAATTTCCCTGATGACATCTTTTCTCAGCTTTATGAATACAATTCCACCTTAAAACTCTTAATTTTGTAGTTGCTTTGTCAAATCCTCATAGGAAATGTCCTCAAGCAAGGTAATTTTTTTTCCCCTGCAGTGGGAAAAACATAGTTTAACAGGACAAGATTTGACTTTTAAGGTTAATGTGTTGGAACATTTTTGTTAATCTGCTACTGTAGGAATTATTTTACATCCAGTTTATGTACTTCTATTCTTCTAAGCGGTATCAGCTCAAGTTATTGGTACCATTTAAACTACTGTTTCTTGTAGTAGACAAGAGTCTATGTCACAGAAGTCACCATTGTAACTGGTACAGATTGTGTTCAATAAATGTCTGTTATATTTTAGGAAAAAAACTGATGATTATTCATATCAGAAGATGATGATATATCTCTACTTCAGCAGTAACTAAGTATGTTAACCAGCAGCTACTAAAGGTTGACGTTTATAAATCAGTAGGTTCCGATTACTTGCATCCAAGAGTTTTGAAAGAGCTGGCCAACGAGCACCTTGGACCTTTAATGTTGATTGTCAGTAAGTCTTGGATGTTGACAAATTGGAGAGAGAAGAGCCATGAGAATGGCTAAAGGGTTAAAAAATATGTTGTATAGTGATAGACTGAGAAAGCTCAATTTATTTATCTTAGCAGAGAGAGGATTAAGGGGTGATGTGATCACAGTCTATAAGTACCTTCATTGGGAACAAATGCAGATAATGGGCTCTTCAACGTAAGCAGAGAAAGATGGCTCACTGGAAGTTGAAACTAGACAAATTCAGACAGGAAATAAGGTGTAAATTTCTAACAGTGAAGGTAATTAACCATTGGAGCACTTTACCAAGGCCCTGGTGGATTTAAATCAAGATTGGATGTTTTGCTAAAAGATCTGCTCTAGGAATTGTTTTGAGGAAGTTCTGTGGCCTGTTCTACAGGAAGTCAGACTAGATGATCACAATGGTCCCTTCTAACCCTGGAATCTATGAATAAGTGTAGCTCTTACTTGGCAATCTTAGCAGAGACCCAAGATAGGAGTGGGCCGTAGAACTTCTCTGACATACCCGGCAGTGGTGTTTGCTGGGCGTTCCTGAGGCACACTGGCAGGGCAGCGTGGCATGGGAAAGTGTGCGTGCTGGCTGCTTGTGCTGTACTGTAGAGTGGAGCCATCCATTTATGTTTAACAAGCATTAAATTCACTTATGTTCACAGGCATTTTAAGAAAACAACAAACATTTTTCCGGATTTTTTTTCTTTATTAACACACCTGCTCTAAAGCAACATTTTGCTCTTATTACTCTCTCAATGACAGAGTTTTCATCCTTGCTCATTTACTCATTTTATTCTGTTTTCATGACCTTTTCTACTACGTCATGCTAACATTGGATCTAGGCTCTCCTTCAGCAAGGTAACCTAAAGTCAGACATTATAATACAAGATTCCCATTGCAGCTTAATGATGCTTTAATGGCATGTAGCATTATTGTAACAGAAGCCTGTGTTTGTTGTGGTGAATCATCCTGCAAGCTAATGTGGCAGACGGAAGTGTATTTAACATCAGGAGTGCACCAGTCATGCTTTCAAAGAGAGTCTTAGGAGCTGATTTAGGAGAGAAGCAGAAATCCTAAGGAAATGTCAATGCTATTGTTTGCTTGTTGTTTTTTTTAACCTGGCAGTAGACAGTAAACTGAAGAACAGGTGTCATACTGCAGACACTATGGCTGAAACATTATTCACAGTGGGATGGCCCATTGCCATTGTAACTGGGGTGAAAGTTGAGTCTGTCGTAGAAGGTGATAAGGTTATCTATGCCGGTCACGACACTTTTCTCCATGTAGGTGTTGAGCCCGTTATTCTTATACATGCCACACTTTCCAAGATGTTTCGAAAATGCATGTGAGGTAATGTTAAAGGAGGTCTGTGGGGGAGAAAAGCAAGAGGAAATATTTTAGATACCCATATGAATAGCATCTCTGTGTTTTACAAGAGCTAAGGTATAATTACAAGGGCTCTAAATCTTTATGCTTCAAAGCATGAACCAAACACCAGCCATGGTCAGGAAAAAAAACCTACACGTCCACCCATTGTTTGCATATTTTTAATCAAGGGCTTTGTAGTCTAGGAAACTTGTCCTAAATTTTGCTGCAAGGGTGCTGGTTTCTGCAGCACACCAGTGGAGCAGGCCAGAGATGTTACACCAACTTCAGCTAAATTCAAAAACAGAAGAATTAATACACTATGTAAGAATTTCAATCGCAGAAAGGTATACTATGTGTGAGTGGGGAGAAGAGCTAGAGCCACCTTCTGAAGCTTCAGGCATTGATCATCACACATTTCCCTGTGTGTGGTTTTGGTTATAGTTTATTTTTTCACTTTGGCAATCCCTATGTTCCACCTCGGCTTTTCTGATTTTTTTTTTTTTTTACGTAGTAGTAGTAGTAGTATAATTGTTTGTGGGGTGTTTGTGAGTAAACACCTTGTTCTCTTTGGCCTCAGACTTCAGCCACAAGTTGCCAGAGACTAACTCTTTTTGTTTATTTAGGAGGGGAATATATTGTGTCCAATTAAAAAAATCATTGCTCTACTCCAGTGTGTTTCCAAAGAGATTCTAGATCAGTACATCTGCCCCCTTTTAAACTACTGCGTCTTTTCTTTCTAACCCTCCTGTACTGTAAAATTCACTGCTTGGAGATACCGAAGCTCCTGGGTGGGATTTTTCAAAAGCCCCTAAGTGACATGAGAGCACGTGTCTCACTGAAAGTCATTTAGAGGCTTCTGAAAATCCCACCTTCTGATTTCAAAGATCTGCTGAGACCTACAATATGAAAATAGAACTATGGTGCCCCTCAGTTTTTCATGAATTATATTACTGTATTTTTCCTTCCTTTGTAAGTTGCTGGAGTGGCAACATGAAATGCAAATTTGAATAGCAATTGAAAAATTCGCCTATTGGGTCTTATACAGGAGACCTAAATTTGAACTGCTGCTGGCCACCATCAAAAACCCTTATATTTAACAAAAGATATAAGGGTAAAATAAATTTTGAACATCAGAATTCCCCCTTGCCAATTTCCCTTGACTACTTTTCAGTATTCTGTGCCTGTATTCTGGTTGGCTGTGCCACACACGTACTGTTTCCCTACCCAGTTTGCTCATGCCAAGAACAGGCGATATCTGGGCAGAGGAGGGTGAGTAAACAGTGCCTGCAGGATAATATATGCATTTTAAAATACTGCAAACCATAGATACTCCTGTAAGGAATGTAATGAATTACCCCAAAGTGAATTGACATTTTTTTAAAGGAACAAAGCAAAAAGCGTAGCTGAGTATTTTTTTAAAGTACTCCTACAGATAAAGCAAATAACTTATTCCTCAATAGGTACCTAGAGTTCACTTAAAAGGTAAGATTGATACACACTGTAATTAGCCTTGTGCTGCATATACTTACTGGCATTTCATGTACAGTAGGCGCTTTGCTTCCATAGATCTGGTTGGTGGTCCTGTACATTGGATGGGGCTCATTCGTTCTACATAATAGAATGTAATTTTACTTGGTATGGTTTCTTTCATACAAACTGTATCCCACAGTACTCTATAGAGTTAAATAGTACAGTTCATGGAGCTAAATTACAGTAACAAATGGACATTAAGAAGTGCAGACAAAGGAAAAGATGCTTTTGGGGATGAGATGAGGAATGGATAAGGTGGGGAGAGATGAGAAGGCATTTCTAAGGGTACGTCTACAGTATGAAATTATTTGAATTTTCGGAAGCGATTTTATACATTCGGTCTTGTGTGTCCCCACTAAAGCGCGTGAATTTGGTGGAGTGTGTCCACAGTACTGAGGCTAGCATCGAATGCTGGAGCGGTCCACAGTTCCCGCAGTCCCTGCCGCCCATTGGAATTCTGGGTTAAGCTCCCAGTGCATGATGGGGCAAAAACATTCTCGCGGGTGTTTCTGGGTGTGTGTCGAAACTCGTTTCTCCCTCCGTGAAAGCTACAGCAGACACCACACTGCTAGCAGACGGTGCACCGCCTGTCTAGGCAGGAAATTGAATAGAATAATTTCAAAATTTCATACTGTAGACGTACCTGTCTCCTGGTACTATGAATCCACCTTGCATGTCCTCTCGTCACCAGCAGTGAGACTGATGGGGCAGAGAGGAAATGTCTGCTAAGGAAACAGCAAGACAAAGATCCTGGAGGAATTTAAGAACAAGGACAATTCTATGCATGCTTGACTCTGGAGAGCTGGGGCTTGAATGAAGATGGAGCAAAGCGCGCTTGGGACCTCTGGCCATGATGGCTAATCTGGCTGTAGGTAATGGGACACATCCCAGAGGCCCAATCTTGCAGAGGTCATGATGACTTCACAGGATCTCAGATCATTATTGCAAAGTGTGGCAGCCTCTGGGTGCACCATGAACCCCTCCCTCTCTCTCAGCATGCTGCTTTTGCTCATCACACAAGTTGTATCAGCTTCCTCACCTGTAGCCCCGAAACCATCCTGGGTGGTTGAACCTGGCTGGCAAATCGTCATTAACTCTGTAGTAATCACTGGTTCTCTGGGACCGACCCTCCTCTGCCTCTTTGTTACAGGTGGTGAATGCTTCCTGCAGATGCTCCTGGGACATTTTGAGCTAAGACCTTTTTGGGACTCTGGTCCAAGCTGGACAAAGAGGCAGGAAATTGACCAGGCCCACCAGAAACAGGGTGCTTAAGTAACAAACTACGTTGCTAGGAGACAGGCGGTAACTTGGCAACAAAGAGAGAGGCCCTTAAAGGCACAGTACTGTTTCTTAGACAAGGGTCCAGCTTATGAACACTTTCCATGCACACCACTGGGAGTAGAGTCCCTTGAGGGCTGTGGAAGTGTTCGCTCCTACTAAGCCCTGCAGCAGTTGCAGGTGCAAGCCCTTAGTTCTGTTACTTTCAGTCCCCCTAGTTCAGAGGTTTTCCTGAGAGTATTTTGCATGCCTCCTTTTCTATCTGTATATGAACCAGAGAGAACCCTGCTGAAGTGAAGAACTGAAGGTGCATTGGCTGACCCATATTGTCTCATTGTTTCCTGGCATTCCCCTTCTGTCTGCACCTGTTGTCTTTTATCCCATACTTAGTCCCTGCTGCAAAGAATTGACCTTCTATCTTTTTGTTCTGTTTGCACAGCGCCTTGCGCAATGGGATCCTAATCTGTGACGGGGGCTTTTAAGGGCTACCGCAGTCCAAACCATCAGTACTGATCATTTCTAAAAAGGGGGTTGATCTGAGGACCAGACATTTGCTCACCAATAAACCCTGCTGCTTCCAGGGGGGCTGAAACAATGTTTACAGGGGAGGGGTGCTGGGAGCCCTTGTGCCAAACTGTAAACCCTGCATATACAGTATGGGAAAGTGCTTCAACCCAGGGGGTGCTGCAGCCCCCCTAGTTCCAGCACCGAAGGTTGTTTCTAGCGCTTCACACCTGGGCAGGTCCCTGGAGAAACCCAGTCGGCCCCGGCTAGGAATCCAGCCCACACCTGCTCGGTGAGGGCAGGTTTTTGCCGCGTCTGCCTTTGAAGGGGCATTTACAGGCTCCCTGCGGGGTCTGGGTCGTTACACCGGCCCCAGCCCTGCAGCCGAGCCCGCGGCAGGGCGGGCAGCTCGGGCTCGCCGCGGCCCGGCAGGGGAGGACCCGGAGGCAGGGCGGAGGCAGGCGGAGCTGCGGCTGGAGGAAGCGGAAAGGGCCGGTGCAGCAGGCTAAGCTGCCCTTCCGTGCCCGGGCCTGCTCCGCTCCGCTCCGGAGATGGCCGCTGCCAGGCTGCTGCAGGCGGGTGAGGCGGGGAGACGGGGCTGCCCCGGCGTGCCAAGGCTCGGGCTGCAGGGGGGCTGGAGCCGCGGGGAGAGGAGTTTGGGGAGGCGGGCGGATCCGAGCCGGGCAAGGTGCCTCTCTGCTGCCCTCGGCCGTGGCTATGCCAGGCTTTTCCCTGGTGGGTCTCCGGCTGGGGCAGGTCCAGCATGTAAACATCCCCAGTGGCTTAAACATCCGGAGGTCGTTTTATTAAAAAATGGAGCCTGGTCCTTTGCTCTCTGGGGTCTGAGCCTTGAGGGTGCACGTGGGTGACCAGGGCTGCCCAGGGAGGGGGGGCAAATGGGACAATTTGCCCCAGGCCCCGCAAGGGCCCCCCCCCCCCCCGAAAAAAGTATTCTATAGTATTCCAACTCTTATTTTTATGGAAGGGGCCCCCGAAATTGCTTTGCCCCAGGCCCCCTGAATCCTCTGGGCGGCCCTGTGGGTGACAGAAGCTAGACACTTGCCTTTAAATGTGAGCTGAGCGTCTCCTGCCATCTCCTGATTCCAGGAGCTGGGGCTTTAAGAACTCCCCCCGGCGATCTGGAGACTTGCCTCTTGCGGGGTTATGCTGCTGGAGTCTAGGTCCCCGGGAAACAGCCCCTGTGGTTGTTACCGAAATCAAGCAACCAACTTCCCGAGCTGCTGGTTTTGTAGCAGCTTCCCCCTTCTTCTCCCCGCAGAGCTCCTAAGCCTGTGCTCCCTGCTGTCTACCCTCTCCCCTGCCAGGGTGTCTGCTCTATGCTTTGCTAGAGGAAGTGGGGGGCTGCTTGACTTGTTATGAGGTCCCAGTATCCCTTATGCAGAGCCTGCCCCATGTTCCCTGCCATCTGGTGTGCACACTTCATACCTCCCAGAGCCCAGTTGGAGGAGAGAAAGTTCTTAGATCTTTCTTAGGAAACTAGGCTCTAACACTGAGAGGCCCTGCGCAAGCCACTTCTCCACGGTTTGCGCCTCTGGGAAGTGGGTCTAATATTAACCTGTGTTTCAAGGACTTGGGAAGCCTTAGTGTTTGTGGGTGCTACAACGTATTCTGATTGGTGTCTTTATTTTACTACCCATCTGTTTAAGGCTTTTGTTTAATTTCTTCCTTCTCTCCATTGTCAGGGGTACCAAGGTTTCGCTGCCTGGGGTCCCTGGGGAAAGCTGCTCCCAATACCTCACAGCTCAGCAGTCGACTTTTTGGAACTCTTCTTGCCCCGGAAGCGAATCAGCAGGTGGACCCCGCTGGTAAGAGTCCTGACCCTACCTACTTTAGGAGAGTGAAAGCAACCAGGCTATTTGGCTTCTACTATCCAAAGCAAGTTGAGTTAAGCCAACCATCCCTCTCTGATAGCCACCAGGTTTGCTTTAAGCCAGAAGATAATGTATCACTAAATTAATGAGCATCTCTTCTAAACCCTGTTGGCTACTTTAATTTTCAGATTGTCCATGCATGTGATTTTCAGTACATTAGATTCCCCTCTAACCTATCTGATCACGCACCTAGGAGAGGAAGGAAGATTTTGTGGCTAAAGTCTGGGATTGAGAGTCAGGACTCCTGGCTCTGCCACAGACTTCCAGTGTGACCTTGGGGAAGTCACTTAACTTCTCTGTATATCTGGTTCCCTGTATGTAAGAAGAGAGAAATAATATGAGTCTTGAAGTGTAAAGCTCTAAGATACTTGGATGGAAGGGATTGTATAAATGCATTAACCGCCATATACACGCCCAAACATTGTGCTGTTATTGGCAATCCAGGACTAAACGATGCTCTCCTTTTCACACCACAACCGAACCTTTGTGCTGCACAAACTGGGGGCAGAGCTCAAACCTCTTTTTTTGTCCTTCTTTCAGTTATTAATGACAAGCTTATAACCGAGCCCCTCAGACACCCGGACTTCTTCAACGTGAAGGAGCTCTTCTCCCTGAAAGAGCTCTTTGATGCCAGAGTGCACTTGGGGCATAAAAAGGGTTGCCGTCACAGGTAAGTTACACAACTTTGATGTGGAGCCTTGGGGTTGAGCCAATACCCATTGAGTCAATGAGTGTATTTCCATCACCTTTGGATCCGGTCTTTAGTTAAAAGAAGGGTAGGATTATTTGCCCTGTAAAGTGCTTGCAAGGTGGCTCCTTCCTAATGACTTTGGCAAGAAGTCTGTGTTTGACTGTCCTAGCACAGAGAAGGTTATTTTATTTGCTGTCACACGGGCATGCAGCATTGGAAGCAAAAGGTTTTAGGCATCCAAAGATTTCTTCGTATTGCTGATATTCTGGGATTCCAGTATAATGAGCTGAGTGGCCGGTGGGTTGGTTTAGAACCAGATCCACCTGGGCAAGCCCCTGTCTATCGGGGCGTGGTGCAGGGATCTGATTGGTTGATCAGGGCCTTAACTGCCCTTTCCCTTAAATGGAACACAGGAATTGCCAGACAGGATCAGACCCAAGGTCCGTCTAGCCCAGTGGCCTGTCTCTGACAGCAGCGAGCAGCAGATCCTTCAGAAGAAGGTGCAAGAAGACAATTATGGAATAACCTGCCCCCTGGCAAATTTTCTCCTTGACTCCCATTGGTTAGAGGCTGGCTGATGCCCCAGTGTAGGAGAGTTTCTATAGGGGCAGGGAGCATTTGGAAATGTCAGTCAAAAAATTAAAATGTTCCGAGTTCTTTATGTCTTATTCTCCTTCCCCAGGTTTATGGAGCCATATATCTTTGGCTGCCGCCTTGATCAGGACATTATAGACTTGGATCAGACGATGAAACACCTCCAGCTGGCTCTGAACTTCACAGCCCATGTCGCCTACCGCAAAGGGATCATCCTCTTCATCAACCGCAACCGTCAGTTCGGCCACCTGGTGGAGGTCACGGCCAAGGACTGCGGGGAGTACGCCCACACCCGCTACTGGCAGGGGGGCCTGCTGACCAATGCCCATGTCCAGTACGGGAGCGGGATTCGCCTGCCCGACCTCCTCATCTTCATCAGCACCCTGAACAACGTCTTCGAGCCGCACGTGGCCATTCGGGATGCCGCCAAGATGAACATCCCCACTGTGGGAGTGGTGGACACTAACTGCAACCCCTCCATCATCACGTACCCCATCCCTGGGAACGACGACAGCCCCCTGGCGGTGGAGCTCTATTGCAAGCTCTTTAAGACGACCATTACCCGGGCAAAGAACAAAAGGAAGCAGATGGAGGTTTTGTATGGACTGCAAAACAAAGCTGACAGCAATTAGATCAGCCTCGTGCTCTTACTAGCCCCAGTGCAAAATCTGCTAGCTCATCCATACCACGATGGCGTTCAGTACTCAGCAGGTTACCTACCAGGCGTCTTTGACTTGCCGGCAACATGCATAGGGCTTGGGAGGGAGGAGGGGATGGGGTGGGAGCCAGCATTCCTAGCTCTGTACAGGTCTGATCCAGCTCCCATTGAAGGCAGTGGAAATATTAACATGAACTTCAATGAGAATTGGATTGGGTCCTAGAAGAAAGGTCCCTGGCCTACTCCTGAGGAGGAGATCCCATGGCGATGGCAGCCCCCGCTCTGCTGTCACACATCTGGGCTCATCTGTGATTCTTAACTTGCCAAACAAAACAAAAAAAGGTGAGTGGATTTGTCAATGAATATCAGTCACCTGTGGGAGCCACTTCCCCCCCCCAAAAGGAATTTCATCCAGAGCAGCTAGAACTATGCAAGGCTAAATACGATAGGGATATCCAGTTTGGTTTGCTTGTATTTGCCTCTTTTTCAAGGAGGAATGTGTAAAGCATCTGTCTTGTGATTTCTCTCCCCCTCCCTCCTTAAACTTACTGTGATCTGAATTTAACTGTTAAAGTTCCCATCCCCTCTCCTCCCACTTCTCTTCTCCCTAAGAAAAAATAAAATATTCCTTCTTTTGCACATGCAAGTGTGTTTTATTAAATGAAAGCTGAGAAATCCCTTACAAAAATATAAACTGACTGAGTGTCATTGGTTGGGGGAGAGAAAAGGTGTCTTACAGCCTAATCAGTGCCAAGTCTGAGTCAGGTGTTAGGTCATAGGCTGAGTATAAATTGCATCATATGATCCTAAAATATGGCTGGTAAAATCCCTACTCTTTCAAGTGTCCCTATCAGCTTGAAATCTGGTGAGTTTAAAAAACGAGTTAAGTAGTTTCAGGTTCTACACTAGCCCCTGAGTGACCCAGGCCCATTTTTGTAGCTTGAAAATCATAAGAATGGCCATATTGAGTCAGACCAATGGTCCATCTAGCCTAGTATCCTGTTTCTGACAGTGGCCAGTGCCAGATGCTTCAGAGGGAATGAACAGACCTGGGCAATTATTGAGTGATCCATCCCATTGTCCAGTCCTAGCTTCTGGCAGTTGGAGGTTTTAGGAACACACAGAGCATGGGGTTACACCCTGAACCATTTTGGCTAAGTGCCATTGATAAATCTATCCTCCATGAATTTATCTAATTCTTTTTTTAAACCACTTATATTTTTGGCCTTCACAAAATCCCCTGGCAAAGAGTTCCACAGGTTGACTGTGTGTTGTGTGAAGAAATACTTCGTTATGTTAATTTTGAAGCTGCTGCCTATTAATTTCATTGGGTGAAACTCACTTCCCTCTCCCCCCACCACCCCACCGGTTCTTGTGTTATGGGAAAGGATAAATACTTCCTTGTTCACTTTCTCCACACCATTCATTATTTTATAGATCTCTATCATTATCCCCTCCCCGCCCCCAGACATATCCATATTCAAGGTATGGGCATACCCTGGATTTATATGGTGGCATTATGATATTTTCTATTCTATATTATCTATCCTTTTCCTAATGGTACATAATGTTGTTAGCTTTTTTTGACTGCTGCTGCACATTGAGCAGATACTTTCAGAGAACTGTCCACGATGACTCTGAGATCTCTTTCTTGAGTGGTAACCGCTAATTTAAACCCCATCATTTTGTATAGTTTGGGTTATTTTTTCCATTTTGCATTACTTTGCACTTTTCAACATTGAATTTTCATCTGCCGTTTTGTTGCCCAGTGACCCAGTTTAGTGAAATCACTTTACTCTTTGCAGTCAGGTTTGGACTTAACTTCTCTTGAGTAATTTTGTATTGGCTGTAATTTTGCCACCTGTTCACCTACTTTTCCAGATCATTTATGAATATGTTGAATATCATAGCCCCCAGTACAGATCCTTGGGGGGACCCTGCTATTTACCTCCCTCCATTGTGAAAACTGACCACTTGTTCCTGCCTTTGTTTCCTAATGTTTAGCCAGTTACTGATCCATGAGAGGACCTTCCCTCTTATTCCTTGACTGCTTAGTTGTCAAAGATTTTCTGAAAGTCCAAAAATACTATGTCAACTGGATCACCCATGTCCACATGCGCGTTGACTCCCTCGAAGAATTCTAATAGATTGGTGAGGCCTGGTTTCAACTTTACAAAAACTATGTTGACTTTTCCCCCTCATATCGTATTGATCTATGTGTCTGATCATTTTGTTCTTTACTATAGTTTCAATCCATTTGCCTGGTACAGAAGTTAGACTTACCGGTTTGTACTTGCCAGAATTGCCTCTGGCCCCGTTTTTAAAAATAGGCGTTACACTAACTACCCTCCAGTCATCACACTTTCACTCCTTTTTGAGTGTTTTGTTTTTCTGTTGCTGAAAGAGCAAACACTTGAGGGAATTGGCTGTAAAGGGGAAATGACGCTGTATTTGGCAGCATTTTATAAACTCATACTTAGGGTGACCAGATGTCCCGATTTTATAGGGAGAGTCCCGATATTTGGGACTTTTTCTTATATAGGCTCCTATTACCCCCAACCCCATGTCCTGATTTCTCACACTTTCTGTCTAGTCACCCTATTCATACTCAAACTAAACTAACAGGGGAAATATTTTTTTCTCCAGTCTCTTCCCATCACAATGATTGTAAGTGTTGCTTGTAACAACAATAACTAAAGCATTATTCAGACAACAGTGTGATATTTTTAAAGATTAGAGCATTCCATTAAAAGCTTTTATGTTTTGTTTTTTATGTTATAACTATTGCTTTATGTGGAAGGAAAATATAGGTGCTGAAATTGAATAAGGCCCCAGTTCACCAAAGCTCTTATGCTTGTGCTTAACTTTTTAGCTTAACATTGATTTCCCATTGAACGACTCACATGATTAGGTGCTTTGCTGAAGTGCAGCCTATATTATGAAAAGACTGGGTTCTCGGCTTAGCATTTGAAACAATCAGTTTCTTTTAACACCAGTGCCAAGATCTGTGTTTGACTTAGAGACCACTAATCAAATTGTGCTTGTCCGTGTGCCATTGCTTTTTAAACCAGCTTCCCCGTTCATTTCAAGAGGAAAGTGTGTTTAGTAATCCTGTTACCTATATGGTCCTATGTATGTGCACACCTTGAATATGGAAATGGTGCACAGGTCTTACTCAAGCTCACCAGGCTAGCTTCCCGTTTGCTTTCAGTCCATCAGCCTCATTGCAGCTGTCTCCTCATATGCATGCACAATGAGATATTCCAAGGGTAAAATCACTTCCTGGACAGGAATGGGTCTCTAACCCAGCCTTACCCCACCCACTTCTCGTTCCTCCCCAAGGCTGATCTCCTCCCCATTTCCCTTCCTTTCGTCCCCTGCCTTTACAGACCCCTTTCCAGTGTTGCCAGCTCTTGAGATAGTTGGTGTTTCTCTTAAAGCTCCATCTCCTGGAGTCATGGGATTCATTGAGAGACTCGCCATTGTAGGTTTTTTTTTTTTTTTAAAGGAAACCTGTGTGTCTAGCCTGCATGGCTGGGAAATGGGAGCTGTATAGACTCAGACACCAGGAGGAGCAATAAAAAAACACGCTATTTTGAATGTATTTAGCTGTTGAACAGAGCTAGGCTCATGCCTTTTGAACGCTAGAAGTTGGCCATATTGCCGCCCCCCCCCCATGCTGATTCTCCTCCTCCCTTCTCTGCTTCCTCCCCCCATCCCTCTCCTCCCCAGGCTGACCCCTCCCTGGGCCCTTGAAACCGACTCGCTGCACTTCACGCTCCTGTCCAGCAGGGGGAGTGTGTCTGCGACCACGAGGCAGCTGCGGGCCGCGGAGGACACGGTGTTTTGTCCCTCTAGGGCTCCCGTCGGGCAGCTCTATATAAGCGGGAGGCGCGGGCCCAGGGGCCCCTTTTTCTCGGCTGGCTGCAGAGCGGCGGTAAGTGAGGGGCGGCCGGGCTCTGCCCTCGCCACCCCGCACCCAGCCGGGCCCTGCCTCGGTTCCGCCCTCCTGGAGCCGCTCAACGGTCACCCGCGGGGCTGGGCCCAGCTGCCCCCCCCCCGTGTATCTTTGGGGGGGGGGGGCTTCCCGAGGTTCCAAGATCCCCTCCCCCCAGCCTGCAGGATAGACACGCGCGCCCCCCCCGAGCCCCGCCCGGGGAGGGGGCCTGAGACGCGGGGGGCCCTACCAAATTCACAGCCATGAAAAATGCATCACAGCCCATGAAATCTGGTCTCCCTGTGGGACGTGTGTGTGGTTTTGCCCTGTATTATACAGGTTTCATGGGGGAGACCAGCGTCTCTCAGATTGGGGGTCCTGACCCAAAAGGGGGTCGGGTGTGGTCACACGGTTATTTGCCCCCCTTCCATCTGTGCCGACTTCAGAGCCGGGTGGCCGGAGAGCGGCAGCTGCAGGCCGGGAGCTGCTGCCTTCGGAGCAGGGCGGCCAGAAAGTGGTGGCGGCTGGCTGAGGGCCAGCTCTGTGGGCAGCAGCGCAGAAATAAGGGTGGTAATACCTTACTGTACCATCCTGCTGCGTGCTGCTGGTGGCGTGGCGATAATGCATTCAGCGCTGGGCTCCCAGCCTGCGGTTGCTGCTCTCCGGCTGCCCAGCTCTGAAGTCAGCGTCGCTGCCAGCAGTAATGCAGAAGTAAGGGTAGCAGCACCGCCACACGCACATACCCTTACAATAACCTTGCAACACCCCCCTCCACACACAGCGCCTTTTTGGGTCAGGATCCCTACAATTATAACACTGACATTTCAGGTTTAAATAGCTGAAACTATGAAATTTATGACTTTTAAAATCTTACGACCATGAAATTGACCAAAATGGACTGTTAATTTGGTAGGGCGCTACTTATGGCTTTGATTTTCAGAGGTGCTGACCACTGCCCAACTTCTACTGCCTTCATGGGAGTTGGCAGTGCTCAGCTTTTCTCAAAATCAGACCCTGCTTTTCCTGCAGATAAAATGTTTAAAGTAATCTGGCCATGCATCTTGAATTGTTAAAGAGGGGAAATTGTTGTTTTCAAAACTCTCTAAAGCTCTTTTCCTTGGAAATATGGATTTGATTACGCCCTCTCTTCCTTGTGTAATATGTCATGCATCCAGACACAAGTGAGCTGCCAATCCTTCTGTGCTTTTATTCCCAAGGTTTTAAAGGAAGGTTGGGACAAGGGGTGAAAGTGAATATTAGAAATTAAAGTGGGGAGAAGATTTTTGGGGACTAAGGTAAATTGAGATGGGCTTTCAGGCCAGGGAATTCTTGGGTGAGGAAAGAATAAAATTTAGGGGCTTGTGTGTGAGGCAGCTGTTTGATACTCAGTGCCTTTTTTCTGATTTTCTTTTTCCTGTTTAGCGAAAATATATAAAGAGATTGTGGCATGGAAGGAGGCTTGATCCTGAAAATGAGACACAGGGTGAGTGAATTTAGGCCTAGTACAAAGTTATCTAAGTATGGTGGTCTATGAAACACGTTGTGCTGGCTAGCAGAGAGCTTGTGTTAGCTGCTACTCATTATTTGCAGCTGCTAAATTACATGGAAAATACATGAAATGTTTTCCTAATGTTACTTTTCCTGTAGGTCCCAGAGATATGCTGCATGATTACAAATGGGAAGGGGCCTGTCCATGAGACCATCTCTATATTAAAACATGACTCGTACAATGGAAGACATTGAGCACCCTCACTTAGCAATTATATAAAGAGTTGTGCATCTACTTGAGAATCAGTGACATTATTCCACTCTAAGCACATATGGGTTTGATGTAGAAATTATTGTATGATGTTCTTTGGCAGTGTTATGCAGGAAGTTAGATTAGGCGATCTAATGGTCCCTTCTGGCCTTAAAAATGTATGTATCCTAAAATCTCACACTGTAACTAGATTTGGGGGAAATTCCCTTGAGAGAGAGCAGTATGAGGTGTTACATATGCACACAACAGTGCATGAACAAATGGGGGTGTAAAGAGGTTGTTATAAAGCTTTATTGATGTCCTGAAATGTTTCCGTTTTATTGACTGCATCAGAATCTTCCCCAATGTAATGAAATCTTTGCGATTTGCCATTTATGTATGCATCTTTTGACATTAGATAGGTCCCTGCCCCGGGATGTACAATGTGGCTACCGTGTGTCATCTTTGTTCATTGGGTGGCAGAGAGCGAGGGGCGATGTCTGCACTCTGTGCTCTGAAACCCATGAGCACTCAGAATGATTAATAGCCTGACATCATTTATAAAATAGACTTGCTTTATTGGCGGCACATGAGAAACTGGGTAAATGTGCCCTAGAAGTCTCAGACTTCTCCCGTTTTGAACTTCGTTGATCAAAGAATACCTTGTACTACAGTGGGAAAGCACTACTAGAAAGTTTGTGGAGCATTGTCTGGGTTTATCTTTTGAAATTATACGATCCACTCTGTAAATATTCCTTTACCCATTTCACAGTTGGGAAACTGAGTAATGGAGAGAATATGATTTACCTATGGTCATATAACAAATTGGTGGCACTACTGAGAATAGATCCCAGAAGTCCTGACTCCTAGTCTACAGCTCTAGCCACTTGATTAATTTCTCCATAATCTCCTTCTAATCCAATTCTGCGGTCAGGTCCATCAAGGGAGACCTTGTAAAAAATCACTCTGCTCTTGCTGTGGGACTGGTGGAAAGTAAAATTAATTGCAAAGAAGATGTACATGATTTATCCTCATAAGGTAAAAAAATGGTTATATTCAGTTTGGGTGTAGTGCTTAGTCTTCCAAACTGCTCTCAGCCACACACTGATACCCAAATAGTGGGCATCTGAAGTGCGTGTCTAAATGGGTATAATAACTGCTCTAGTTATTTTCTGTTTTTCTTTTTGCTCTTTTTACAGGGGGGCAAATGTGAATACTGCAAACGCAGGAGGTTTTTTCCTAGAGCTGAGGTGAGTGTCATTTCATGCAGGTTCCCTACATGCCCCTAAAGGCGTTGCAGATATGGTTGCTGTGCCATGTTTGTGTCATCAGGTGGCAGAGAGGAAGAGGCTGTGTCTACGCTCAGTGCTCTGAAACCTGTGAGCACTCAGAATGATTAGCAGCCTGACATTTTGTTTGTTTTCTTTACGTTGTTTAATAGAAATGTAGTAGTCAGTGAAAGGTGCTGGATTCTGAGTTGTGGAGATAGAAGTTTTCTTTCAAGTGCAGGTATTGCAGGAGCAGGGACGGTTTCTTTGCTCTGTCCCAATGTGTTCACCTCTGGGCAAGAAGGTAATTGGTCTCTCTACCCATTCCATTGGGGCAAATTGTGGTGATGCCTTTTGCAATGTGACACTTGTCCTACATTGGACTGACACCAACTAACCTATTGTGCATGACCAGCAGATAGCTGTTTAGCGGCTAACCATTTTTAGTTACAGTGCTAACTAAAAGTACTGTAGTTACTTTTACAAGTAAACTGTAAGGAGCTGAATTTGAATCCGAGCCTAGAATTGATGAGTATTGTATTCCACCAGTACCAGTCCCCTTCAATCATTTGGTATCCCCTGATGATGTTGGTTCTAAAGTAGCGTAAAGAGGATGAACAAAGTCTTTTGTGAAAATTCACTGTTTTGACCAGCAAGAGTGGGGAGCTCTAACCTTGTTCATGTACCGTTGTGACCTGGTGTTTCCGTGAACTGCAATTTATTCAGTATTTGGCGATCTTTAAAATTATAGGTGGAACTGCCCTGATATTTCACTCTGCAGACTGGGATCTTTTAATGGAAATAAATGCCCATCTAGCACGTTATTTCCCCCCTCCATTTGTTCAAGAACATTGTTTGCAGAGGTGAGCCTGAATCCAAACTCTGCTTCTCTGAAATATCCTAGATCCAAACATCCAATCCTTTCCATCTCTCTTGAATTCTAATTCCTTTCCATGTCAAGTTTTAGAATGATTATAATTGCTGTACAATGTGTTTTGTCTTTTTGGGCAGAAGAATCAAAAGATCCCATGGTCCAAGAAGTCTGCATCCTAGATGTGAGGTGAGCATGGAGACAGTGTATATTCTAAGTAGTACTTCCATATACCAGAGACCATCAGCTAAACTCTTGTCCAGACCAGGAATTAGAATGTGTTTGCTAACCATGCTGACAGCCTGGAGTGTAGACAAGACTGTGTGCCTTTAACACATGTTAAACTGACGTGTTAAACACACAGCCTTGTCTACATTAGCTTGTTAGTATGTGTTGTCTAGACCAGAATTTGGAAGTAGTTAGCTAAGTCCTTATGTACAGCCCTCCAATCAAATGAAGATATAAGCTGCAACATGGCAGGTATTTGCATTGCTTTAGATTGCTGAGAGATGGTGGGAGGGAGATGAGAGCTGTCTCAGAGGAGCTGCTTATGAAATTCAGCAGCAGTTCTGAGTTTTCTAAAGCCTCCTGTGTTTTGCTCAACAGTAAGTGGATAGAGGGGCAATTATGTGTCGATTTCAGTCTCATGGCTGAGATTTCTTTTTTGTTGCTGCTTTGTTTTTATTGTGAAAGAATCGCAACTTCTCTTCAGCATCCTGTGTGTTAATAGTCCCATGCCCCTAGAGGCATTACACATGTGGCTGTCATGCCATGTGTGTGTCATTAGGTGGCAGAGAGGAAGAGGCTGCGTCTACGCTCAGTGCTCTGAAACCTGTGAGCACTCAGAATGATTAGCAGCCTGACATTGTTTCCAAGTATACCTGCTTTCTCCAGAGGATTGGTGAAAGATGGCGCAAATGTCCTTTGAAAGGCAGTTAAAAGCACACTAATTTTAGCTGCATCAGGAAAAGGCCCTACATCCTTGTATACAAGGACAAGTAGAAGTGACTGTTCTATTCTAAGGAACTCCTCAGTCCTATGCTTGCCTTTCAAATGGTCTTCTGTGGCCTTGGGGAGATTGCCGCTTGATGTCAGTTCTGCTATCTCTAAATTGGAGATAACATTTTAATACCCCTCCTGAAGTTTTTTGAGGGTTATACTTTTAAAGCACTTTGAAGACAAAAAGCATCCTGTAAATGCTAAGAATCTGGAATGAGAGAGTGACTTTCCAGTGTATCTAATGCCACATGAAGAGTTCTCCCAGTATACCTATAGCAGTCTAATTATACAGCTGTAGTTTTGCTGCTTAATTTCCCATGTAGACAAGCCGTAAGTAATGCTTCTATTTAAAATGTTAATCCATTAGCTTCAGTTCTGTGTTTGTGAGACTAGGCACACTTCTTAATGAAAGAGCAAAGAGATGAATTCTGGTTATTTATGAATTGAAGTAGAAATATTGGTGGCTGTTTTGTTGGCATGCCGCATGGTTGAATGTATAAGGTTACACAGTATCCAACAACGGAGGTAAGCAAAGGATGTCTGAATTGTAGGAACATTACTGAGTTCATGCAGTGCCTGCATGGAAATAAAAAAACAGTTCAATGGGTTTTACATTTGAATGCATAATTTTAAAATAGGGAGAACTGAGAAGTATTTTAAAATGCTTTGCAAATATTTGATATTCTGTCTCCTATTCACAGTTGCTCTTGAGGAGGACAGCACTAATTTCCTTTGAAATGGTATAACATAAATGCTGTTGAAGGTACGTATTATGGCATCCTTCGCACTGGAATCTAGTATTCCAGGCATGACATCAGTTACCGCAACTGCTGGTGCCAGTGAGTTGGAGCATAAAAACTGATGTTTAAGGGACATCATGGTCAGGTTGTTTTAAAAAAAGCATATTTATAAAAGAAAATGTCCGTATCTATGTCACTAATAAACTGTAAGATGCTTGAAAATGAAAGAAGGGCTTAAAATGTAATTTACCTTCCATAATTTTTGCTGATTCTCCCTCCCCTCTTTTACTGTCCCCAATTTAGATTGGACAATGAAATTAGATTGGTAGTTCCACTTTCTGGTTCTCTGAAGCACTGTGCTTATGCATATGTTTAGGTTACTTAGGCTGACGGGGATTTTTAAATTCAACCCGTAAACTATTTTCATGGAATTAAAAACGTTGAGTACATTTCAATTTGTACCTTATATTTCTACAACAGTCATTTTGGATCTCAGCTCCCAGACCATCTACCGTTAATTTTGAGCAATTATTTTTTCCTACATTGTGTCCATCTTTGTTTTTTAAGCCTTAAAGGAAAGCCCAGTGACCATGGAAGGCAGTCCTATAATGCATGCGTTATTTAATTTAGAACAATCATGGTCATACATCATTGTCCACTGGGTTTGGGCTGGAACTTTTTTCCTGGATAATGTAGGAAACTGATAATCTGTTAGAGCTCTCACATTTTGTTTTATACATACATTTTAATATTTGTAAGCACTATAAAATTCATGTGCACACAAGCAGAACTACATAACTTTCATCATAATTACTGATCACAGCAACTACCTTTGAAACCAAATTGTTTCAGATGTTTGTGTGTTAACACTGTTTAGCCCTCTGGCACAAGGCAGGTCCATCACTAGTGTATCAGCATTGTGAAGACATATTAGCCTCTTAAGTTCAGATAGATAAAATAGATGTTTGCTACTTCACTTGGCAAGGCTACGTTTTTAAATTTTCCTTTTACCGTTGCCTGCTAATCAGTTACTGCCCCGTGGAGACATAACTACGACTGCAGTGTTGTCTTTATGCCAGAAGGAGGCAGACAGGAAGCATTGGCCACTTTGAGTCTATATCCTTAAAGAATGGATGCAGACAATTACAGTGGCTAAACAATGTATTAATTTGGGGAGGAAGAGTGAGGAGGCTGTCTGTTTTCTTTGCATCAGACTGTTCTGTAGAAATTGGGTTTGTGTTAAGGTTTTTTAAGCAACCATTTCAACAAATGAAAATCACTTACCTTTTAAAGTAATCCGCATGTTTAAGGACTGTTTGGTTTCAAATTAAATTGGTCTTAATGCATTAATATAGCAATTAACTTGTAATACAAAGTTATTAAAGCACAGCATTTCTCTCAAATGTCTCAACAACAAAATTATGCTAAATCCAGTAGACACATTTGCTAAAGAACTTTAACGCTGATCGTATGTTTCCACACATCTGTTTGCAAAATCCTTTCAAACACTGCAAAAGCATTCATATGTCACAAGTTTGTAATAAAACAGACGTTAATTCAGATATGTTAAAGGAATAGATCAGCTAAAAGAATACGCTTTCAATATCCAATCCAAACTCCGTGCAGAAATTCAGTGAAGTCCTTTTATAAGAGAGGAATAAACTTAAGAGTGCATCCAAAGATGAAATGCTTTGATCTGATTAAAAAAACCAACAACTTTTCTTTAAAGGTGCAACATGGCTTGTAAGTTTTCTACTGAGTTTATATGTTAATGCATCTGCAAAGAAGCTTGACCTCCAAGCTAATGAGCTGTTAGGGAGCAAAGATATAAACATGTTGTAATAATTGTGCAACACCTATGCCATCTCGGGGGTATAGTGGAGATAGCCCTCCACTGTATTGGTGTTGTAAGGTGACTGAAGAGGAAGGCTATGGCCAGACTGAGCATTCTAAAACTCCTGAAGGCTTTGACTAATAGCCTGACAAAATTTGGCAGTGGTGAGTGCTGGATAATGTCCTCATTAAGTGGGCATTAGAGGGGCCAAAGGTACCATTAACCAAGTGAATAGCTGATGGCTGCAAAATGAGCCATTTAATTGAGAAAAGGCCCTGCCCGATAGCAGTGGCTTCTTAAAAGAATGTTAATAAGGTTGAAGTGGATTTCCCAACATGTTAATAGTGCTAGTTAATAATTCTCTTCCCAAAGGCAGACAGCAATCCAAATATGGACTACACCTTTCTGGGGGACTCATCCATGGTTCTGACTTTCAGCCATTGAAAATACCAACCTTTTAAAGTAAGACATGTTTTGAAAGAAAAACCATTGTTCACATTGACTCATACATCAGAATCTAGAACCAAGTCTTTACCATTGCATATGTTGCATTTAAATCACAAATATTCAAGATGTAAATATTGGGAAAAATAAAGCGCTTTTGAGACTCCCATCTATCTAACCATTCATACCCCATGTGAGGAGAGATTGAGGGGGTGGAGTTATAGCATAGCATATTGAAAGCTGTGCCAGAAGGAGGTCAGTAGTAAAATGGTAGCCAATTAAGACTCAAGATAATTAAAAAAAGAGTGGGGGGGGAAAAAAGAGATCTGCATAATTACAGTCTGAGATGTTGAGCAAAATTTAAGATAATGGCTTTTTTTGGACTAACTACACAATTAAGTAATGGTCTGACTCAATCCAAAGAATATAAAGAAATTAAGAGATTAGGCTATTGCTCACTGGCTAGATATTGCATACAATACCTTATGGAAGTCACTGCTCCAAGACCTGGACACAGCTAAATGAGTTCAAGAGAAACTAAATCCTGTGTTCCACTATGTGCTCTCTAGCTGGCAGTGAGGAAAATACCAACCTTCCTAAGGATTAAACAGGCGAGCATGGAAGCCTCAGTTGAGTTCAATGTTACTTTATCAGGTATTTATATGTAATTTCCTGCAGATGTGATTAGTATCATGAGACACTGCAAATAGGTAGTATGTTAGGATTTCAACATGTTTTGATTTAAGCACTCCAGCAGTGTGAGGGTTGCAGTTGTAAAATCACCATAGCCATGTGGTGTCCGGCCTTTGAGGATCTGAGTTTGAAAGAATGAAAGTTCCAGTCTTGACACAAGTGTTAATACGGAACAAACAATAGTTTGTGGAACTGTCATATGATTTCACTTCAAGGTTTTTTTTGGTTTTTGTTTTTTTGTTGTTTTTTTAAATTCATGTACCCCCACCGACATCTTGAACTCATGAAAACAGGAATATGATGGAAAAGCTATAAGAGACAAACTTGGAGGATTTTAAAAAAAATTTGGAAGAGTTGAAATATTACTGATGTAATGAGAAACTTAGTAAACAGTCAAGAAGCACGTGTATTAAGAAAGGTTAAAAATGTGCATTGTTGCATATTCTAAATTAAACATAAAACATGACTTGAGACCCAGTTTAGCTTATGCTGCCTTTACTTTTTCTTCTAGGGTTGTCTTAGAATTCATACTTACTATATATGGCAATAATCTCTTCATAAATATTGCTATAATTTGGTTTCTGCATCAGGTTCGCTTATCAGCGGCCATGGGCTTTTACCTGCAGCTTGTGGCAATGGTGTTATTATCTGAGATGGGTTCTTGTATCAAGTCTTATTACTCAATATGCCCAGAAACTACTACAACTCGATAATATTAGTGAAATTAGTTGCCAAAGGAGATGAAGTAATTTGCATAATAGCCAAGTAATAAAACCTTAGTCAATAACTAAGGCGGGATCCAATCTGTTGGAGTGCAGCTGAGAATGGTAAATCCTTGATTGCAAATGGTTTTGAGGGAAAAAATCCTTCCTTTGGTGCAGCTCAGTGGCATCTTGGGTAATGCTCTGTTGCTATTGGAGACCCAGTTTGAATACCAAGAGCCAAAATCCAAGCTAGACTTCATAAGGGTGTCTAAATAGCTGCATCTCCATACTGAGCAGCCGTAGGAAGGTGTAAATTAAAGAAAGTGAGAGTTGGAGCAGGTGCCGGACTGCTTAATTTAGCCTTTGATGTCCTTCTGTTATTGATCCTCCCTGTACATACCTCTTGCAGCACCTCCGCATAGAAATTACACTAACATAGATTCTCAATCTCAAGCCTACTTGCTGACGTAATCATGCAGTTTAGTTTTGGCTCTGACTGATACGGGCTTGGACCTGCTGTGAGGTTAGCACACTTTTTAGTTTTGAGGTGGGAGGCAGAGAAAGCCTTGCATTGCTCACCAGTAGCATCTGCTCATTGAGATTGGCTATTGATGCTTCGTTCCTCTGCAGTTGGAAGGAAGGTGGCTACAAGTTGGCTTTACAGTGGTGATTGGGGGGGAACATGGGAACTGGCAGAGGACTCTGAGGGAGGCAGAAGACCCTCGCAGCAAAAAAGGATTGGAAAAAAGCCGTATGGCTTGCTAAACTCAAATGATTAGGTCTTTAACCTTTTTCCTGGGTGACCCATATCCTGAAGCTGATGGTTCAGTGTCGCCCAATAACCCTATGCAAAAATGGAATCTCTTGCTGTGGACAAATCACAAGGGGTACGTCTACACTTACGGGAGGGTCCGGCGGCAGGCAATCGATGTTCTGGGATCGATCCCGGAAGTGCTTGCCGTCGACGTCGGTACTCCAGCTCGGCGAGAGGAGTACACGGCATCGACGGGGGAGCCTCCCTGCTGTGTCTGGACCCGCGGTAAGTTCGGACTAAGGTACTTTGAATTCAGCTACGTTATTAACGTAGCTGAATTTGCGTACCTTAGTCCGAAGTGCGTACTTTAGTCCGAAGTACCTTAGTCCGATTAATGAGGGATTAGCCTAAGTGGGGGCTTAGTGGGGACCAGGCCGAGGTCGTGAACGGCTTCTTAACCCTGTGTCCTCTTCGTTAAATGGGCCCTGAGTATTCTTTACTGGAATGAAATTCAGCTCGGTGCATGCACAGAGCCATATTCATGACTTAAATGCATTGTCAAAGGGATTCACTGGGGTTTACAGGTTGCATAGGGCCTCCTGCCAGGCCTTCAGTGCTGAGATAAATTTTACCCACCAAGAGTCCATTTTGCTCTGTTTCTTAGTAATGTCCACCTACCACTGTTCTTGGGCACGGAGTGGTTAAAATGTAAGCGTCTTTCGAATTCATTTAGCCGTTGTAATGACTTTCCTGGAAAACTGGGTTTCATTTATGGAGCTGTTTTTCTTTGAGAAATGAAATTCTCTGAATAGTCCTTGAGTCATAACTGACTCGGTTCAACATCCTTGGTTCATTGGCTACAGGGACAAGATCATCTTGTTGCCAATCAGAACAGAGACGTATGTTCATTTTAAATGTGAAAAGTACTCAGATGCTGTACCAGAGTGATCAGCAAGGTCTTAAATGCAGCGACTGATCAGCTTCTCTCTTTCCCCTCAGAGCCACAATCAGAGGTGTCAAACCAGACATGCTTGAGGAGCAGTATGATGTACCTTCCTGGGCTACGGAAGTATTGCAATGTCTAGCACTATATGAGGACGGCATTTATCTAATATGCTGGGGCACTTTGTTTGCAGATGGCGCCTGTAGGTTTGTGTTTTCTAACAAACCTGGCAGCAGCAAAAGAAACCATTTGGGGTCTTTGCACTTGAAGTTTGCTAGATATATCTTCAGCCTCTGCCATGCACTGCCTTAAAGTCACTGCAAGCACTACAGACAGTGAATGTGAATATAATATGTGGTGATGTAAATATATTCTTTGCAACTCTAAATGTTCTCAGTAACCTGTTTAGCCAAGGTGCCAATAAAGAATAAATAGCTATTCTGATCTTCACATTGCTTCTCTGAGTGTTCCTGATAAACTACATTAAATGCTATATGCATGTATTTTCCAGGCATTTTCAGATTAGCAAATGGATAGTGAAACCATAAAGAGACTAGTTTAAACTGACTTTCTTCCTGCCTTGAGGTGGGGGCATCATTTAAGTGTCAGTCTAAAGAGAAAAGGGGCCTACCCAATTGTCTAAAGTGAATTATATTGATGTATTCACAGTACCATAAGTAATATCCATTTGAACCATTCCAATTTTTTTTTATTTTTAAATTGCATTCAAAAAATTATTTAAATTCACTTCTGATTCAACTGGCAAAAGATGGAAAATCTGGCACTTAACTAGGCAGAATCCTTAAAAACTCTTCAACTGAGTGCCCTTTTAATGCAATAGCATGCATTACGTTCGGATTGTTGGCCTTGCCTTTGCATTTCTAGGCCCCTTTCTTTTCCTTTTTTTCTACCCACTGTAGTTTTATGGTATTTAACAAGTCCGAGTAACTTTTATGGACATAACACAATTAATATGAAACCCCAAACAAAATACCCCCCACAAAAGATGCTTAGCCTTCTGGTGTATGAATTACTGTGGTGCTCTGGGAAAGCAAGTTAGACTGGCTGCAAGCTCGATTTAAAGCATTGTTGCCACTAAAACATTTTCCCCATAAATAACAGTTGAGTGGTGATGATGATCTTATAGAACTAATAGAAGGGACTGATATCTCCACTCCAAAGGGCTCATAACTTTACAGCTATGACACTAAAGATTGCTTTCAGAGGCCATATATCCCATGGGACAGAATTTTTTTTTCTAGTGATTGTACTTCAGATGTGCTTAACTTCACGAAGCTACTGTCGGATCACCAGCATGCAGTCTAGCAGAATGGATAAAATCGTGCAGGGAATGGAGAACCAACAATAGTTTACATAAACTAAACACCCCGCTCAATCCATGTGTTCAGAGCATCTTGAATGCTCAAAGGATTATTATAAGTAAATACAAATGGAAACAAAGGGTCAGTCCTTCAATAGCAAGTAGTGTTCAGACAGCCAAATGAGATTTGTTTTTGTTGCTTACTGAAAAATTGTCTGAAATTCCTTTATTTTTATTTGGGTGCAGGGGAAGAGCAGTGGATTAATGGGGGCTTAGCCTTTTACCTTTCCAGTCAAATCCTGTCAATTTTAAAAGTGCCGATTAAACCAAGGTGTGGATTTGGACCTGAACTGGTGTCTGAGCACTGTCTTTTCTCTTGATATGGGGAATACAGTATACCATGTAGCATATATGCCACTATGTTAATTTGGTTTGTGTCTGCCTGGGGACTTTCTGTATTTGTATAGGTCTGTTTTATCCTGATGTTATAGCCATCACTGTTTTCCTTTAACTGTAATCATTTTCATACATTATTAAACAAGTAAATGGGTAATGGTGCGGTCCACCAGGTAATGCGCCTTCTCGCAAGTGTAGCAACTGATTACACGAAACCTAGAATTTGCCAGAACCTACCTACTATGTGGTCAGGCAGTTCAGGAAGGTGTGTAACAACCAGAATCAAAGTGTGGGTGGGTGAGCTTGTCTATCGGCTTCCTACACTGTCTGAATTTTACAGTATCAAATTCCGACATTAAAATAAATTGTGCAGACTCCAGGCTGGGATAATCTACCCTTTTAAGAATCACCAGGACGTTGGTATTTAAAAGGCAGGTTGCCATTGATGTACCAGTGCTACTCCCACAAAAGCTATTTATTTACATCAGAGGTGTTCATCAAAATAAGATATGACAATTACAGCATGATGATTCATTCTCTGATTGTTCCTTGATTAGCAGGAAAGAGGTGCAGCGCGACTCTGGTTCCTCTTATCTTCTTCCCCCAAAACTATTCAGCCAGGCTCTTGGTATTTCTACTTTGCATCATGTTCTTTACAGACCTAAAGCACGCTGTTGATGATTTTGCTGAGTGGCATGGGTCACTGATGCTTTACTGGGGGGGAGGGGGGAATTCATGAAGGAAAAAGGGCTGCAGCCATGTGAACTACCTGTTTCTGGTGCATTTCCTCTGGCAGAACGAAGAGGCATGACCTTCTATCCTTAACTGGATACCAATACTATAGCCCACTATCACGGCTGCCCTGTTAGGAATATTTGGTATTTGAAATCTTCTTCCAAAGCAAGGTCTTGAGATTATTCAACACAAGTGAGTGGTGCACTTCCATCTGGCTAGCCAGGCCACTAAGGGTCATACAAGTTCGTAGCTGCTTCTGTAGCTCTTCTTTCAAGTCAGATGGAGCTCCGTACAGCAAGTAATCCTGCAGTAGCCCACAGACTTTTGCCAGGTTGGGCTGGACCATGTCACCCTTGCACTGCTTCATGAGTTTGTCACAAGTCGCCATGCAGTCCTTCCCATAGGTGCAGTCCACGTTCTGCTCACAGTGACGTCCCTTGAGGAAACCTCTGATTGTCATCTCTGTTGCCACCTTCCTCAGGTTGACCATTTTGAAGTCATACTTGTCGTTGTAGCCCACGTTCTTAAAGCTAGTTTCACAGATGTAGAAGTTCCCGTACGTCCCATGGAATATCTCCTCCACAAACTCCAGAAGGCCAATGGCAATTTTTGCTCTCCTGGGCCAGGCTGGAGCAAACCACTGGTGAATAATCCGATGGATGGCTGAAGGCAGCAATGGCTGGAAGAAGTGAGGGACATTAGTACCGTAGAGGGAGTTGTGAGGGATCTTCTCTGTGACATACAGGTCCCCGCAGTGCCCCAGCAATTTGGAGGTGTGCTCTTTCTCATGCAAGGAGAGCATGAGCAGGAATTCGTTTAGATGAAGTAGAGCCCAGATGGATTTGGCCTCTGCCAGAGATACTTTTCCATCTCTGTTCACATCTGCCATGGTGATGATTTGGTTCACCAAGGCTGCAAGTGATGTCTGATCTCCTAGGTTAGCCTGCAAATCAATAAGAAATCACATCAGCTCTTTAAATTTTACCCATTGTGTACATTAATTCAGGGCAAAGTAGTAGGGTGCTGCTTTCTGAGTGAGGTGAAAGTGCTAGAACAACCCTGAGACGCGCGCTTTGCTGTAGCCAGCTGGTTACAGCCCTTCAGATTCTCCTAGTGCTTTTGCTGCTGAGAGCTGCTCTAACGTGGGAAAAGCCCTCAAGGAGATAGGCAGAGTGCAGCATGCTCTGGACACACCTTTGTGCCTGTCCACTACCCTTGGAGTTGCAGCCAATCTGGGATCAGAGCAACCAACCCCTCCTTCACAGGAAATCTATTGCAATTGACTCTATATTCTAATTACACAAGAGTAAATACATCTAAAGTCAAAATAAGAGGATGTCTTCTTAACACCCTGATTTAGGTTCAAACATTATCGCTAGATTGCACAGGAACAATAGAGACTCTCATTAAAACAGAACATAATTTATTTCCCCATGGCTTTGAAAGTCTGTGCTTGCAAGCTCCTACTTTTGCATTTTAACCTACTTGCTATCAGGAGGTGCAGCTAGACTAAATATTTGCAAGTATGCAGTTGTAGCGGGAGAGAGAAACTAGCACGTTGGGATGAAAGCAGGGGCAAGTGTTCCTAACATGTTTCTGAACGTTTTGGGACTCTCTTCTGCAGAAAGTACGGCAGCAGTCTGTGGTGTTCTAATTAATCCGTGCGGTCTCCCTTTAAGAAAATTCCTTTTTTATACCTCTTTAAAGATGATCGCTTAGAAAAGGAGTTAAAAGGAAGCCAGTGCTTGTCAGCTTTAAGAGGCCAGAAAACTTCATTTTAGGCGTGTGTCACATAAGATCACTAATTTCTCTTCCCGTAATGCAGGTTTTATCCCCACCTCACTTGGAGGGAATTACCAACTGAGAAGTGATTTGAGTATTCCTAACAGGATGACTTAAAGTGTAATCAAATAACATGGCCTTTAGGGCTCTAGATATGGTTTTATTGTTTCATCCACACCAGCGTGAAAAGTAGCAAGTGCTTAGCAGCGCACAGCAGTGCTACCCAGCAGTTCTAGGCTCGGATGCAATGAATACCTCAGTCAAGTAGACACCACCTTGCTATCTCCCCCAAATAGAATGGGATCTGAATTGGAATCTGGCTGGGTTACTGGGATTATAAACTCCTCCCTAGCAAAAGGGCACTGGGCTGCTTTAAAAGTCATGAGTAGAGGTGGTCAGAAAAAAGTAAAAGTTGCAAGAAGTAAAAGTTTTTATTTGGGGGGGGGTTATATAATTTTTTGATCAGTGTGGGTGTGGGGTGCATTTTAATTTAGCATTTTAAAAAAATCATTTTTGAAAATGGGAAAAATGAACACTTTCAATGAATCTGTTCAAGAAAGCTAAATTCAAATTCCAACAGGGTATTTTAAAGACAAAGACTTAAAGTGCTTAGAACCTCTATATAAATTCAAAATAGAATGATGCCCCAGTAGCGTCGCATTAAAACCAGTAATAGAGTCCTCTTAACATCTATATAAATGCTCTGTATTGGCAATGCTGAGAGAAGAGCCAAAAAGGGCCTTTGACCCAGATCCTTAAATATATTTAGGCTCCTAATTTCCGTTGAAATCAATGGGAGGGAGCAGCCTGAGTCCCTTTCTGACTGATTGTAAGGGTTGGTCTTGCAACTAGAATTCCAAAATGAGACTGAAATGTACCCTCGCACCTAATACAGTGGTTTTGTTCAATATATATCCTTATCTAGTGGTTCCTACGGTATCTGCTCTGGGGATTATCTTGAATATGACATATCACACGAAGCCTCACTCTACAACAAACAGTGGGGATCAGAGTCCTTCAGACAGGACTGGATCTTTTCAAGGATTACAGAGGATAGAAGAATGCATTTAACTTAGGCTTCTCCCCACTGGCAAGCACTATTGCTGGTCCCAAGGCCTTCCAAACAGAGGTGATAATATCCTGTCCGGAAAAATGCAATGTGAGAGCTTGGGAGCCTCAGCGACACTGACTTTTAGGAAGTTCAGGAGCATCTCTCTGAATTCGTCCATGGATGTCCCTCTTGTAGGCTTGTCAAAGAGAACCAGGTCCCTCCTGGGCACTGAATCGGGCTTGCTGTCGGCCTTTAAAGCATCTTCAATACCACATTTAATGATCACTTCTTTCTCCATCCAGCGCCCCCTGTACACCTGGACCAAAGCAGAGGTAAGTGACCATGGGAAGATTGACTGGCTGAAAGCAAATGCAAATAATTATTTGGTGGGTTCTTCCAGGGTTCCCAGGAGAGCCCAGTGGATGATATCAGTGAGATTCCTTCCACCAATTCCAGTTAGTTTCGTATTGGTAACAGTAAGAGGGTGGGTTTGCAGCCATGCAGCCCTCTATCTGCATCACAGGCACCACATGGGCAGTGGCGGTGTAAGCTTCGCCTACGCTGCTGTGCCAACATCGCTCAGGCAAGGAAGAGAAGGGTTCTGGGTGGCCCACTCGGTCCTTGGCCTTTCCACTGACGCAGCCAGTGCGGAGGCACGTGGGGGGTAACCACAGTGGAGGTGGTCTGGGGAGCGTGTTCACCCACCTATGAAGGGAGCGGTTGAAAAGCAGCCCCACAGAACTGCCATGGTAGCCCAGCATTGCATCAAGTCTCCATTTTATTTAAGGGGGATCTTGGATGCCAACTCCAGTGAGTTCAGGTAAGCACTCTTCTAACGGCTTCTGTACAGTGATCATTTCTTGTCAATGCCACCCCCACCAGAGGCCAGGAAAAGCTGGTTGACCTGCTCCTCTCCAAGGGCCTGATCCAAAGTCCATAGAAAGGCTCCCAGGAACTTCCATGGACTTTGGATCAGGGCCTAAAAATTTTTTTTTCCCCCCTCCCTGCTGTGACTGTAGGAGACGGGCCAGGGGATGGGTGAGGTTGCTTAGCAGCACAGGCTGGCCTGCAGCTCCAGGAGAAGGAAGCAGCATCCACTGAGGTCTCTAAGAAGTTCAGCTCAGACCTCCCAAGCAAAAAACAGTTGTGACAAGAATGGTGCAAACCAGGCTCTGAGGAGTAGGGGTGTGCATGGCACATGGCTATCTTAAAGGGGCACCAGTAGCCTACTCCCCCTGTGGGAAGAGACTCATTTACCCACCCAGCTAAGTTCCCAGAGCTCAGACAGCCCTACCTACCTGCTGAGTGGGGGATGAGGAAAGACACTGCTGGAACACCAGAGTGTGCTCCTCACACAGGTCTTTGCACGTTGAACCAGAAATGATCCCCTTCTTGTACTGATCGCACTGGGGAGAGGGAGAGAGAGGTTAGCCAACTCATTTGCAGGATCAGAGGCAGAGCAGGACTGCCAAGGGCAACGAACGAAAGGCGGGTCAGACAGATTTAACCTTAATGCAGAATGCAAACAAACAGCCAATTCGAAGGAACTAACGGCCACTCTCTACTCGCTGTCCTGCTCCATGTAAACCTGTCGGCCGAGTCATGCAGGATGAAACCGGCAGCTGTCCAGCCTACCCACCACCATTTTCACAGGGTGTTAACTTCAGTGCTTGCTACTAAGGCTTTTAAATACTGAGCTAGAACAGCTTGAGTTACTAAAAAAAAAAAAAAAACCCAAAAATTAATTATCAGAGGCAGCTGGGTTCAGTTCAGTTTCCGACTCTGTGACCCATGTGCAAATAAACACAGAAGAGCCTGTAGTAGCTAAATGCTTTAACTATACGTGATGAACTGCTGCCAATCTTCTCTCCAGGTTAGCCTCTGAGATTGATGTCAAGTTCAGCCACTCTTGACTAAGAGATCTATGCTTCCCGCCGCGGGAATTAAACACAGCCAGTCCAGGGCCATTGGACTCGAAATGAATCCACATGCTTAGAAAACCAGCTGAAGGATCAGCACAGTTTACTTCTTTCCACAGTCTAGCACCTCATTAGTTTACATTTTGAGATTTGCATCTTCCTCTGAGTACAGCGAGATGCTCGTCGGGCATCTGGAATCCTATTTGCTCTCATAAAGAGTGCATGGAACTTGAACGTTGTGTCCTCGTTATAGCTGCAGCCTTTTAGCTTTCACAAGCCCGTTCCTGGGGTAACCCCACTAAAGGGGGGAGCCAACGCCCAAGAGCTCAAAGGGGGCAGTAGTGCCAAGTGCAAGGAGCACAGCACCACACACACGTTCATATTTTGAAAGCTGCAGCGTCTCCTGGGAGTGGAGAGGCGTTTTGGTGTCTCCGGGGCTGGAACTTGTCCTTGGAAGAGTATCATATCACATCGGGGGGGGGGGGTATGTTTCCAATTCTCCCGTCCCCCCCCCCCCCCCCCCCCCTTGGTAAAAAAAATCTATTTTTTTTTTTTTTTTTAAATCATGGATTCAGGTGTAACTAGCTAACGGATATTGTACTTTGTACATAAAACTAAAGTGATGTTAATTAACTGCTATTTACTATAACCCTACAGTAAATGATTCAGAACTTAGACTAGCTAATAGTTCAGTAGCTATACGGACTAGTTTTATATTGTTAGATATGTTTTAAATAGGTTTTATACAATCTGGTCAAAGGGACACTGTCAATTTAAAAAAAACACACACAGTTGTCTGAAATTACATTTTAATCTATTGGTAGAAGTTGACCAGCTAAAATGACCATACATGCAGATTAGAGGGAAATATATTCTTGCTCTGTTTTTCTGTTTGTTTACTTTGTGCATTCAACAGTATTTTGTTTATAGTCAGTTTCACAGTTTCCTCTGCTGGGGGGCGGGAGGGGGGCCTTTCAGCCAGTAATGGGGTCAGGAAAGAAAACCTTACAAACTAGGAAAGGGCGATTGTAAAAACACAAAACTTGTCTGGGGGATTCAGATATGTGGAGGTGCTCCGTGCCTCAGTTTCCCCACCTGTAACGTGGGGCTAATGATACTGAAAGACTGCATCTGGGTGGGTGAGGCTTAACCCATTCATGTTTGCAAAGAGCTGTGAAATCCCAGAGGAGCTATGTCAATCCGAAGGGCCAACATTTTCAGGCGTGGTTAGTGATTGTTGCATGCCCAAACTGAGCCAACGAGACGAGTCGTGATTTTCAGTGGGCAGGTGCTCAGCCACTTTCTAAAAGTCAAGCCTCTTTGGGGCTCAGGTGGGGTCTCCACAAAGGGCAGTGCCCAGACTCACCCGTCACTTCTAAAAATCTTGCCCAAGAATTTTTACCGTAAAGAGTCATGGCTAAGGTCAAAGTGGCTCCTATCACTTCAGCTGAGCTGGGCCTAATTTTTCCACGTGCCATCTACATTTGGCTTTATTTCAAAAGCAGATCATGCAGTGCAGCTGGAGCTGTTGCCTTTCCTGCCAGGTTGATCTGACCTGTTGCCTACACCACATGTCCAGCCTCTTCCTGGACGCTATCGAACGGCCATCATCAGAAGCAAGACGGCTGCTGCAGCTGACAAGGGTGAGCCCACTGCTTGGGAATGGAGCAAATTCCCCCACCCAGGGAGGTGTGCTGTACATCTGCCTATTCAAATGGCTGCATTGGCCACTCTGTTCTGAAAGAAACCCACCCTGTCCCAGGCTCAGGCCTGCCTTAAGCATCCAGCAGGCATCAATAAACAAATTAGTCCCCACAGGCAGGGGGTGGATCAATACTTGGTAATCACTCATTCCATCGTGGCAGTCTCCATCTGACACAATGAGTGGTGCCTTAATTAGGACGGACTGGCAGGCAGCTCAGAACTAAATGACCTGCCGCTCTCACTGGGGGGAGATGGGCTGTGCGGTCACTGCATTGCTTCCCTCACTCGGGTTGTTTCATGCCACTAGAATCATAAAAAGAAGAACAGGAGTACTTGTGGCACCTTAGAGACTAACAAATGTATTTGAGCATAAGCTTTCGTGGACTACAGCCCACTTCTTCGGATGCATATAGAATGGAACATATATTGAGGAGATATATATACACACATACAGAGAGCATAAACAGGTGGGAGTTGTCTTACCAACTCTGAGAGGCCAATTAATTAAGAGAAAAAAAACTTTTGAAGTGATAATCAAGCTAGCCCAGTACAGACAGTTTGATAAGAAGTGTGAGAATACTTACAAGGGGAGATAGATTCAATGATAGACTCCAACGAGAGACTGCTGAGCTAGAATTGATATGCAAACTAGACACAATCAACTCCGGTTTGAATAAGGACTGGGAATGGCTGAGCCATTAAAAACATTGAATCTATCTCCCTTTGCTCCCAGCGGGAGTGAGGGACCGTCCACCGAATTGCCGCTGAATACCTGGACGTGTCGCCCCTCTCCGGAGCGGCCACCCTAAGCACCCGCTTGCCAGGCTGGTGCCTGGAGCCGGCCCTGGCCCAGCCTATGGTAATGGGAGCATCTGTCATGAGAGATTCCTCCCCCTTTAGCACAGGATCACACATTTCCTGGCTCCAGCCAGTGCCACTGCAATCTCAAGTCTCACCTACAAGGCCGGAGCTAGGGGAGGGAAAACAGGCCACCTTGGTTTGCTTTTAGTGGATTGCAATTTGAGATGGTCACATTGACCCTGACTTAGGGCTTCATCCTGCCAGGGGCAGAGGACCCTTTGGTCCCATTGAGGGCACTTGGCATCTCCCAGGAATGCTCAGCACCTTGCAGGATGAGCCACCATCACCCCATTTATATGAAGAGGGCCCTCTGCTCGCTATGGTGGTGATAGAAGAGGGTTACCGGCTGGATCAAACAGCAGCACCACAGGAGAACCAGATGGGGAAGCACCTGAACTCCCCACTCATGTAGCTAAAGAGGGGTGGGGTGGGGAGAAGCACCCCACTTCGCAAAGAGACAGCCAGCTAGCTAGAGAGTTCAGGGGAAGCTGCCAGGCCCTGGAGAAGAGCTGAGAGTCCCTACCTTGCAAAGCTAGGGCGGGTCAGTAAACAAGCGACACTATAAAGCCCAGCCTTGGGAGGTGGTCACAAGCAGGGGCTTGTGAGTCTGAGGGACTGGTTACAGGTGGAGTTATTCTTGATTGACCTGCTGGGTTAAGCTAAACCGGAACAAGGCCCTCCTTATTCCAGAATCAGAGTGGCCACCCGGGGAGTAAATCAGGACCTTTTACTCAGACACAACTCTGTGTAGACAAAGCTCTGAGTGGGAGATGGGCTACACCTGCCATCACTGAGCCTGACTGATTGGAGAGCGGGAGGGGAAGGTGGCCAAGCCTTTGAAAGGGCCTGTCTGAGGGCTGGGCTGCCCTTAGGTAGGTAACAAGTCTCCTAGTCACTGCAGTGCTAGGGCCCTTGGGGGGGGGATTTCTTGATAGAGGAAAATGTTTTTTTTTTTTTTTGGCTAGCTCTGTTGAACAAGATAGCAGTGGGGGGAGAGTCTAGGGAAGCCTGGGGGCGTGATAATGCAAGGCATGCCAGGTTGCTGAGTAGATGAAACACCTCTGAGGTTTGACGGAGGAAGGGGCAGCTGCTGGGGATAGGGGCTAGCTGGGATGAACCTGAATCAGGGAGAGAAAGGGTCTTGCCGTGTGTATTCGTTCTGTGTTTGCTACGATGGCTGGTAGAGCTGCTGGGGAAGGGGGGGCTGGATTCAAATCAGTAGTGATTAGGGGCCACATATAAACTGAAAAAGCATTTTAAGGGGGAGGGGGGAGGTCCTTTACACGTGCCTGGCCAAATGAATCACTGTCCCGACCTTGCAAGATAAGGTGCCTTCCCTCCTAAATCCATGTGTCCTATTCTGTCCTCAAAGGACCCCGTTCCTGCCCCTCCCCAGCAGGGCTGTGCACCTGCCCATGCAGCCGAGGGACCATCTGATCCCCAAGCTGACTGATGCTTCGATACAAATGAGTCAATTCAAGGAGCTGCTCAGTTCTCCCCTCCTGAGGCAATGTAGATGCTGCCTGCCTGAGCAAGCATCCCCTGAGAACTCACCCCTGAAGTCCAGTCAGAGGCTGGATTTGTAGCAGCTGTTGCCAATTAAGAAGTTTGGGCCCTGCAGTGACTTGGACTTTAAGTTTGGAAAACAAATGGATTTTTCCAGCATCCCCAGATGACATTGACTCTCCCTCCTCCCCCAACAGCTCTCCCCCCCCCCAGGAGGGACCATTCTGAGCTTGCAGCTGTGCAATCTGGCAGCAAGGGATTGTGCTGTGAAGGCCTGTGCAGACGTCAGCACTGTGCTCACCCTGGCTGTTTGGCCTTCCCCAATGACACGCAGCCTGATGCACCTGCAACGCCCACCAATTCCCCCCTGAGCTCTCGGTGCCTTGGGGATTCAGGCCTGGGAATAAGCCTCTGAAAAAGGAAGCTAAGGGAAAGCAAAGAGCCAGGCGAGCTGCTGTCTCAGCCGGGCAGGGAGGCTGCTCCCAACAGCACGTGGCCTGTGTACCCCAGTCCAACACTTCCCCAGTGGGGCTGGACCAGCTCCTCCAGCTGACAAACAAACCCTCAGCTCAGGAGGGCTGGGTGCCTGCAGCTGTGAGCTCAGCATGGCCAGATGGCGGACCCCTGCACTGCTCCCACCCACGACCTGCCCCAGCAGAATCTGTTAGAGCCGACAAGGGAACCCAAGGAAGCAGACAGAGCCTGAAATCTGGGCTGCCAGTGAGAAATAGATGGGGTAAAGCAGGGTCAGCAGAAACCCAGCCCAGCCATTGCCCACTGCCAGCTCAGCGCACGGCAGGGGAAGGCGCCCTTACCAAGGCTGGCAGCCTGCGCTCAAGGGCACAATGATTTGTGTTCCTGTAGTGTCCATCATGCCCCAGGCTCTGCCCAGGAGATTTCACACACTCTCCTTCTCTCTGCCCCAAAGATCCTGCTGCCTAAGGAGTCACGTTCTGAGGTTGCGATGTGTCTCTCAACCCATCAGGCCTAGATTTCAAGCACCTCCACTGCTTGGAGTACTCAGCTGCAGGGTTTGGGCCACCTCTATAAATCAATCTAGAGATGGAGAACGTGCATCCTGCTTACAGGATGAGGGACTGTAGCCCAGCTCTGACGAGGATTTGGGGGCCCGGGTAGAAGCCAGTTGTCCATGAGCTTCCAGAGGGCTAAGGCAATTCTTGGATGGATAAGAAGGAGAATAGCAAGAGAAGGGAGCTGGGATTACCTCTGTACATGGTATCAGTGACGCCATCATTAGATACTATGTTCGGTTCTGGTGTCCACACTCCAAAAAAGAGGTAGAAAAATTGGAAGGGGCTCAGAAAAGAGCTACTAGAATAATCTGAGATCTGGCAAACCTGCCTTATCGTGAGAGGCTTAGGAAAATCAAGCTACTTAGTTTTATCAAAGATAAGACGAAGAAGTGACTTGATCACTGTCTATCAGCAACTAAACGGGGAAACAGCTTCTGCTAACAGAAGGCTCTTTAATCTAGCTGGCAAAGGCATAACAAGATCGGATGCTGGAAGCTGAAGCTAGGTAAATTCAGGACAGAGACAAAGCACACGTTGGTTTTGGGGGTTTTTTTACAGTGAGGGGAACTGACAATTGGAACAATTTACTAGGGATGTCAGGGATTTGCTGTCACTTGATGTCTCTAAATCCAGATTAGATGTCTTTCCAAAGGAGATGATCTAGTTCATCTAGAAATTATGGGCTTGAAGCGGAAATTACTGGGTGAAATTCCATGGCCGGTGCTACACAGGAGGTCAGATTAGATGATCATATTGGTCCCTCTTGGCCCAAAATCGATGAATGGTATGTCCTCCACTGGAATCCCGTGCTTCATTCTGGTCACCCAATCTGGTCACAAAGCAACAGCAGAACTAGCCGGGGGTTCAGAGACAGCAGGTGGAAATGATCAGAGGCTAGGAAAGACGTCCAGGGAGAGCCTGAAAAGATTGTGTTTAGTTTGGCAGGGGGGGGAGTGAATAGGAGGGAACATGATAGAGGTATGAAAAATGAATGATCTAGAGAATCTTTGTTGGTCTGTCATGTCTATGTAGACTGCAAGTTTTTGGCAGGGACTGTCTTTCATTATGTGCCTGTTCAGCATCTGGCATAATGGGGCCCCCAAGAGCAGTTGGGGACTCTGGCCACTACTGTCATACAAGCAACGAAATAAATAAATAACGCTTGGGGGGAGACGGGGAAGAATAGATTTTTGAAGCCAACGCGATCATCTCCTCTGACCTCTTGCAGAGCACAGGCCAGAGACCATCATCCAATCATTTCTCACCCTATGTGCTGGGATTACCAGAGTGATGCGTGTTTTGTTGTGAACAGCTGGCTCCAGATTGAAAGTCTAGGGACTGCAACCCACCCACCTGCACCCTTCTCCCCCCCCAATGCTCCCACACACACACTTTAGTGGGAAACTTATGCCAGACCAGCAGTGAGCTTGGCCGGCCATGCGGGTGGACTCTCAAACGGTGCTGGTGACGCGACAGCAGCAGACCCATGGAGCACCAAGCATTTCATCACCCCGTAGCTATTCCATGTAACAATACGTGCACTTCTGAGGCCAGCCCTAGCTACCCCGGCAGCAATTTCCAGCAATACCGTCGTTATATGTTCCCTCATCAAGCGGGCTCGTTAGGAGCGGGGTTGATTCGGTGACGTCTCACCAAGTAGAATCAATTAACGTGTCAAAACAAGGCAGGCGCGGTCGTGCTGAAATCCGAAGTGAGCACAGCGCGCCTGCAAATGAAAAGGCTCCCTACCAAGGGAGCCGTTATTAGCGATGGAGCTGAGAGGGGAGAGATCTTAGCGCAAATGGGGTGGGATCGCAGCTTTCCCGACTGCTGCCACATTGCGGGTGAGCAGAGGAGCTCGGCACGAGTGGCAGTTCTTGGACGCAAGCTGCCGGCAGAGACGAGTGCAAGGTACAGAGAACAGGTGTCAACATGTACCGCAGCAGCAACCTCTCTGACCTCTGAGCGGGCATCACATGCGCTTTCCCCCTGCCAGCTGGTGAGGAAGGGCCCCTGTCTTCGCACGCTGGCACCCTAGAAAATCCTACCAAAAGGGAAGTACTGGGAACAAACAGGAGAATGTACATGCCAAGAGGAAAAACCCGTTAAAATAATGAATCTGCAGGGCACTTGGTCTGAGGGTGTCGGTCAGCTAAACCTCACAGCAACGGGGGTGGGGGGGGATAAGCTGTTTTTAAATCCATTTGCGACAGCAAAGTGAAGTGATGACTCAGTGGATGAGAACCCAGGAGTCCTGACCCTCAGTCAGCAGCCTTAAATACAGGCCTGCAGTCTCCTTCCAAAGCTGAGAAAAGAACCCAGGAGTCCTGACTCTCAGCCAGCTGCTTTAACCACAGGCCAACACTCCCTTCCAAAGCTAGGAACAGCATCCAGGATTCCTGACTCCAGGTTCTAACTTCTAGACAATGTTCTTTATGTTGGAAAAAAAATGACGAAGGAGAAGGGGCCATAAGAAAGGAACTGACTGTGAGTTAGGGACACCCGGAGCATAGGGTTGCCTCCCTGACATCCTGGCTAACAGCTGTGGATGGACCTATCCTCTATGAACGTATCTCATTCTTGTTTGAACCCAGTTATATTTTTCACCTTCACCACATCCCCTGGCAATGAGTTCCACAGGTTGATGGTGCGTTGTATGAAGTAGTACTTCCTTGTGTTTGTTTTAAACCTGCGGCCTATTAATTTCATTGGGGGACCCCCGGTTCTTGTGTTATGGGAAGGGGTAAGTGACACTTCCTTATTCACTTTCTCCACCCCAGTCATGGTTTTATAGCCCTCTATCATATCTCCTCTCAGTGGTCTCTTTTCTAAACTGAACAGCCCCGGTCTTTTTAATTTCTCCTCATATGGAAGCTGTTCCCTACCCTGATCATTTTTGTTGCCCTTCTCTCTTGCACTTCTTTATAAGGGCCTGTGTATGCGTCCAGGTCCCTCTCACGGGCAATGTGTGCTTGGGGGACAGAACAGCGACTCCTCCACCTTAACGCATCCTTAATGGCCTAGTGCTTCTGACCTCCTGATCTTCCCTTCCCATTATTACCGCAGGATTAGTGATCAGGCACCCACTGCCTGACACAATTAACTCAGTAGTTCCTCACTGAGGACGATCAAGGGCTGCTGTTAAAATCTCATTAAGGGCAGTTGTAGAGACAGCGAAGCGGTCTGCTAATGGCTAGGAATTGCCTTGCCAGAGAAGTGGAGCCGTGCCATAAAGGAGAAAGGGATAAGCCAATCTCCCGGAAGGGTTCCTTGGAACCCAGGTGGGGGAGAAAGGAAATGCAATCCGGTTGTGCTGACAGATAACTCTAGTATAACCAGGAGCTTCTTCGTTAACACCTCAGCCCAGCCATGTCGGCCTAGCCCCAGCAATGCACAAGACCCTCTTGCAGAGGGGCCTGCAGGGCACGCCCTTGCCAGAGATCTACTGATCTGTTCAGGATCTCCACAGAATGGCCACACACGCTGCATCTGTTCCTCTGGCAGGGCAGCTTGTGTGCTACGAAGCCTTGGCACCAGGTTGAGCGCCGGCTGGCAGCCTTTCTGGGGCACTTCATTGCTCCTCTCGACTCATCGGTTTTAAGGCCAGCAAGGCCCCTTGTGATCCTGCAGCCTGACCCCCTGCCTAACACAGGCCACTCAGCAATTCAGGTCAATCGCGTAACATTACATTAACACAACCTCTGGGTGTTTCACGGCTTTTGTTTGGGCCTCTGTACCGCTGAGTGCTAGTTCCAGAAGCCACGGCTTTCCCCCACTTCTCTTTATTATGCAGCTCTCACTAAGAGGCCCTGGTTTCCCTCGACAGGCATGGACTGAAATAATTTTGCTGCCGTTCTGCTACTGCACCGTGATCTCCCCTGACACAGGAATCGCTTTGTCATTGCCTTGACATTGTAACTTCATTTCCATGGCCTGACTTTGACGTTAATTTGCCGCTGTCTGCCTGGCCTAGCCTCCTCTCTGCTGACACCTCATTAAATTGCTTTGCCATCCTCCGGACAGGACAAGCTCAACTCGCTCATCTTGTGACCTCCCCATGTGACAATGCCAAGTCCTAGGCAGTTAACAGGGAGGGGAATTAGGAGTTACGAGGCGTTCTTGGGGCCCAGCTTTCAAACCTGAATATTTTAATATCTCAGCTCCCCTTTGCCAGGATGCAAAACGCTTGAGAGCAGTTAGCCAGCTGGGGTGCTCAGACCACAGCTGTCTTATTGATTCCTTGTGCTCCCCGGGGGATCTGCCTGTATCCATCTATTGTCTCTTGCCTCATACTTAGATTGTCAGCTCTTTGGAGCAGGGATTGTCTTCTCGTTCTGTGTTTGTACAGCCCCTAGCGCAATGAGGCTGTGACTGGAGCTCCTATGTGCTACTGCATTACTAACAATGAACACTATTATTCAACCAGTGTAACAAGCTAAGGGGCCAGGCTGTGAACTCCTTCTCCTCTCCGGGACAATGCACGGTTGTAGCCACTCACCAGTGGGAGTAAGGGGGTTCACAGTCTGGCCCCCCATGGCTGAAATCCACATTCCAGGCTCGCTGGCTTGGGGAGTTGGACTCAAACTGAAGCATTATAAGATTGTGTCTAGGAAAGCCCAAGAGAGAGGAGCTGAGAGAGGGAGTGATCTCTTTGTAAGGTGCCCAGAGGCCACACTGATGGACGTGGCATTACAATTCTAGATGGGTGGATAGAGGGACTAGACAGGCAGATAAAAACACCAGCGGACAAACGAGGTGAGAATGAAGCACCGCGGTAGCAGGGGGCTGATTGGTGTTACTCGAACAGCCCCGGTGCCGTTCAACCGTGGCCCAAACCCAGAGGGCGAAGCTGGCTTCCTATCCTCCATCCTCATTGGACGAGAGCAGGGGGAGGTTTTGTGGTGCACTCACGCCCCCTTTAGCACAGGCTCAATTCGCTGCTGAGAGCTGCAAACCTCTTCAACATCCCTGCTCTTGAGATCCGCCTGCCATTGCGATAGCCTCCGGCAACCCTTTCCTCCCACGTCCCACTAGCTGCTCGGTGTCCGCCATGCGTGTCACCCTGCATATACACCCATCACTCTAATACGCTTCAACGGCACTACAATGCTCCCGGGACCGCGGCTATGGTCTCCCTGCTCCGATCTTGCTGCTCGTGCTATTAATTTACATCTAAGACGTGGCAAATCTCAAGTGAAAGCATTCCCTAGCTTCCGACTGCAGCATGACCCGAACCGGTACACAAGCCTTCGCCCCTGGCTGATCGCCAGAGAAAACGCCAGCGACAGCCTACAACTCGGGTGCTGTAATGTTAATGCAGCTGTAATGAGACAGAGGGAGAAGCCAGGAACAAGGGTACAGACTCGTAGGTTTGCTGATGTGTCACAGAGAGATTACCAGAGCTGGCAGCTGGAGACAGGTAGGCAGAGCGCGAGGGGAGATGGAACGATAAATTCAGGGAGCTGAGCTGCTGTTTTCCAGGCACCTGGAGATGCTTTCCCAGAAGGAGCTGCCTCTTCGTGTCTGCATCATGCCTCCCTCTGCTCGAAGCCTATTCTCTAGTCTAGCGCCTTTTAGCACAGGGTCTGCCATCGGGTTCAGGCACTGACCTGAGACTCCGGAGACCCGGGTTCAGTTCTCGGTACCGCCCCAGATGCCCTGTATGACCTAGGGCAAGCCACTTCATTTCTCTAGGCCGCAGTTCCCCCTCTGTGACATGGAGTAATAATCCTGCATTGTCTGCTTAGACTATAAGCTCTGTGGGGCAGGGACTCTCTCTCACTACATGTCCATGCAGCACCTAGCCCCATGGCTTCTGATCTCCGTTGGGGTCTCTCTATCTAAACAAGTTCTAATAAGGTGGCCCCATAGGCTGAGCGGAACAGCGTAATCCAGAGCCTTGCAGGGTTGTTCTGCCCGGGTGAGAAATCGTTGATATGAGTCGGGTATATTCTGGTGCAGTCTGTTTATTCACAGAAATAGACACCCGGTCATGTATCTCTGACCAGTAGTAGGGAGACAGAGCCCACAGGCTTTTGATGAGATCCCCAGCAGAGCTGGCTGGAGGACGACAATCCCATTCCGTGCCAACTTCCGAGGTTTCGATATTGGTTTTCGTTCTGCATTGGAACGAGACCAAAAACCTTCAGAACATTTTCACCAATTGGACTGTGCCAAAACAGATATTTTGGAATCAAAACTCTCAGGTTTTTGATTTGGGTCTCTCTCTCTGATCAGAGGTGACCAGAGAGCCCTGGACCACAAAAACCATCACTGTGAAAACTCTGTCGAAATTGACAGATTTCCACAAAATGTTTCAGCTTCGTCTAAGCACCATACTGTGATGACATTTAATTTTGTCAAAAATGCTCCAACCAGCTCTCCTCCCAAACCAGACATGCCAGCCCTGGTCTCTCAGCCTCTGTCACCTTCCTGGGTCACTCTACACCTCTGTCTGTTGCTCACTGCTGTTCCCCTACACACAAACAGCACTGTAGAGCACCCAGCCCTTGTGTTGGCTATTTGGAAAACACTCTTGCTCCTCACTGGCTTGCCTTTCCAGGTGCCTTTGAGGCATTCACCGCACCCTTTGTCTGCAGCTGGTTTTACTGCAAGAGTCCCAATTGCTCCTCCTCTTGGACAAAAAGGAGAAAGGTTAAGTGTACCCATTCACCTTGAGCTCTGTGATTGTCCAGCATCCAAGACCCCATTAGCACCTTTCACCATAACAATAACAATAGCATTCACAAGCACTTTGCAAACATGGATTAATTAACCCTCATAACTCCCCTGGGAGAACAGTTTTACAGATGGGAAACTGAGGCACCGAGCGATGATGTGAGTTACTCACTGGGGGTTCTTGGGAGAGTGGCAGAGGTGCTGATGGAACCCAGGAAGCCTGACTCCCAATCTCCTCCTTTGAACACTGGACCCAAGTGACCGGTGCTGGTGCCGGGAGAGCTGGGACTTACTGAAATGAACCCTTTGTGTACACCCAAGTGGGATTTGACTCCAGATCTGGGGTGTGAAGAGAGACAGAGAGTGAGGTGAGCAAGTCCGGGGTGTGTGTGGCGGGCAGGGAGGGGGCGCAGAGAGTGGATTCACAGGAGTGCGTCACGGCAAAACCCATGCTGCATACAGGGAAATGCTCAGAAGCCCATTAACTGGCAGCTGTCAGGGAGCACCGTCTGCTTTGTAATCCTCTGCCTCTCAGCAGTTCAGAGAGGGAGGCAGGGATCTCCTTGGAGACCGAGCCAGCCAGCATGAGACTAGGATCAAGGAGGAGGAAGTGGGGTCTGCCATGGCAGGGGAAGCAGGAAAGAAAACGGAGCTGAAGCTGGGGAAGCTGGCACATTGACCCATGTCCCTGCCACCACATCTCAACCCCTGGCAGTGCCTGGGCAGAGCTAAGTGCAGAGGGAGTGAGGGCTCTGCTGTCCTTTCATAAAGCTCTCACTCCATAGACACCCCCCACCCCCACCCCTTACCTTGGTCACCGCCTGTCCAGTCACTAAGCTGTAATCACCAGTCCATAGTCTCCTACAGCAGGATACCAGCCAGTCCCATTGAAGTCAATGGGGCTCACTCATCCCAGCCTCACAGTCTCTGGCTAACCAGTGGGTGTCTCCTTACGTGTCCCCACCAGATACACCCAGCTTCTCAGGTGCCCTTGCCAAGTGTGTGCCGGGTTCAGAACCACCCTCGTGCGGACACGGACATTCCACCTCAGCCCCCCGGCTCTTTCTGCCAGCACCTGGAACACCTGCCTGGGGAGAGGGGCCGACGCACCGATCAAACTGGGCATGTCTGGTCTTGAGAAAAGAAGACGGAGCAAGGACCTGAGAACAGTCTTCAAATATGTTATAAAGAGGAGAGCGATGGATTGTTCTCCATGTCCACTGGAGGTAGGACAGGAAGCAATGGGCTTAATCTTCAGCAAGGGAGATTTAGGTTAGATCAGGAGTTCTCAGACTGGGGATCGGGACCCCTCAGGGGATCGCGAGGTTATTACATGGCGGGGGGGGGGGTCGTGAGCGGTCAGCCTCCACCCCAAACCCCGCTTTGCCTCCAGCATTTATAATGGGGTTAAATATACAAAAAAGTGTTTTTAATTTATAAGAGGGATCGACTCGGAGGCTTGCGACGTGAAAGGCGTCACCCGTGCAATAGTTTGAGAACCACTGGGTTAGATATTAGGGAAAGCTTTGCAACTGTCAGAGCAGTTCAGCTCAGGAACTGGCTTCCAAGGGAGGTTGTGGAATCCCCGTCATCGGAGGTTTTTAGGAACAGGTTGGACAAACCCTTGTCAGGGATGGAGACTTGGCCCTTCCTCAGCGCAGGGGGCTGGACTCGATGACCTCTCCAGTCCCTTCCAGCCCGGCATTTCTATGAGCCTAGGACCTGAATATGTGTCCCAGACTGGGCCCTGCCTTTATGGTTGGAAGCCATGCCAGTAGTTTTTCCCCACTTTGCCTCCCCCTGTGGCTCCCTCGGCACGGCTGCAAAGGAAACACCAAACATCTCCACAAGCAGGCCAGCACTCTCTGGACTCCCAGCCCCCTGGCAGCAGGAACTCTGCCCTTGTGAGCTTTGCAGCCAAACCCTGCACACTCCACAGCTAGAGAAGGTTCAAAGAAGCATCCAGGCTCCTAAGTCCTCATCCCTTGTGCTGATCACAGTCCCCAGCCTAGAACTCGCTGTCCCCAGCTCACTGTGGACTGACTTATAAGCCTCTCTGCTACTAAACTGCCACAGGTCACGTTTCAGCACCTCTCCTCTCCTCTATTTAGTGCTGCAATCGGTTACAGCCTCTTCCGAGCCCATCCAATTGGTTCCAGTCTCTCCAGGTCACTGCACAGTTCTCTGCACCATCATCCAACGATCAGCAGTAAGTGAAGGATTTTCAGGTCATGAAAGTTTTAGAGATTTTTGACTTTTTGTCCCAATTTGGGCCAGGAACATTTTTTTAAAATCTCAAAAATCCTCACAGGACGAGAAAATCCACAAAAGCTCTAAGAATCATCCGACCTTCCTCACACCCTGTCTATTTAGGGTCTAAGCTCTATGGGGCAGGGACTGTCTTCTCCTGGGTGTTTGCACAGTGCCTGGCACAATGGGCCACAATTTTAGCGGGGGCCACTGGGCGTTACCATAATACAAACCATGAATACATTCTAACAGAGATGCTCCGATCACCCATCGCTCCACGCTACCACCCCGCAGATCACCACTTTTTGGGACCGTATCAGGACAGAAAGGCAAACAAGCCCTGGGCTCTCCTTGCTCTTGGTATCCTGCTAATCTCTACATCCCCAGCCGGCTGGCTGCTGCATGTTTTCCAGTGCCCTCCCTCCTCCTGTCACCCAGCACCTTGCTGTGCAGTTACCCCCTTTGCTGCCCCTAGAGCAACTACTCAATCAGACGGAGGCAGGTCACGCCTCATTTAACAGCCAATAAATCGGGGCCTTAAGTACTGTTTAGTAGAGGCCGCTCCCATCCCCAGCTCCCGATGGTAAATTTTGGCCCCGACACGCTAAAAGCTTTGGATTTCTCTCCCTCTCTCCTGTCCCTGATCCATTAGCAAAACATAGTACGTCCTTTCAATAATCGGGGCTGATTAAAAAGCCTGTCTCGGTAAGTGGGGAGAGAGAGAGAGTGCTCTCTCGAGACTTTCCTTCCATTTTGCGAGGGCCTTACCCATCCCCTGGCTGGGTGAATTCCTGGCCAGGCGTGGCGAGTTGCCATGGAAGGCAGTGGAGGTATGTATCTATGTAGCATGAGCCGGCTGTGCACACAAGCTGGGGAGCAACATGCAGGTATCTGCACCCACCTACTCGCTACCTGCTGTGTGAAGCCTGCAGCGTGAAACCAGCCTCCGTCACCCACTGTGCGGGTGACTCAGTCCCCTTGGTCAAGTCTTCCAGCTCAGTGAGGGGTCAGGGAGGGATTCACCTCTGGGCAGAGGGTGAGCACGAGGCCTGTGCACCAGTTAATAACAGCACAGAAGGAATGGTTCAGATTGTGACCTCAGTAACAACCCTATAAATCAGGAGTAACTCCACTGAAATCTTAAGGCCTAGTGGGCAGAGCACAGGATTGGGACTCAGGAGACTTGGGTTCTATTCCTGGCTTTGCCATGGGCCTCTAGGCAAGTCACTTTCCCACCCCGTGCCTCAGTTTCCCCAGGTGTAAAATGGGACTAATAATACATCTCTCCTTTTGTAAAGTGCTTTGAGATTGACTGATGAAAAGTGCTATATAAGGGCTAGATATAATTATTAGTAGGGGATTACCCCATCTACAACAAAAGCTGTTCCAAACCGATGCTATCATTTCCCCTTGTCTTTTATTAATTAGATCACAACACAGATTTCATCCATCAGAGCTGCTGTCAGAGCTGACTCCAGCAGCATTCGCAGTAAAGCCTCTCCTCCCCACTTCATTCCAATTACAAGAATTAATCACCGCTGAAGGCAGATCTGATGTAAACGTTAGATTGGATAGTCAGTCGGGGTGACCCCTGGAATAAGTAACAATAGGCCAAAAAGCTATCTAGCTCTTGTTCAGGCAAAACTCCCACTGAACATAATGGAAGGCTTGTCTAAGTAAGGACTGAGTATTGGCCCAATATGAATATCTTGCATTTCATTCCAAAGTGATAGGTAAACTATATGGGGAGTCACTTCATCCCCCACTGAAATGCGGCCACTTCTGGGTTGGAGTATGGCAGCTTTTTAACAGCACACAACAGCACTACACTGCAGTCTAGAAAAGATGCAGATGCGGAATCTTATATCCAACTGAAAGAGAGAGGTTTGAAGTTGCCTGGCCTCAAATCTGATCTATTTTCATCTTTTTCTCTCTGTTTGCAAAGTCTGTGTAATTTTTTGTATAGTTTTTTCCCCACAGTAGAAGCTGAAATGTTCTTTTCGTCTGTAAGCGTGATCCACGCCTGCAGCTATTTTTAAGACGCTGCAAAAACAAGCCAGTACACTCTCATGCTTCAGGGTATAGGCTGACTCCTAATTGCTTGAGGTCAGGAAGAAACTGCCCCCAGGTGAAACATCCAGCACCTTCCTCTGAAGCATCCTGTCACTGGCCACTTTTCAAGTCATGATACCAGTCTAGGTGGACCAAGGGTTTGCTCTGCTCAGGCAATTCCTATGTTTCCAGGATACTCAGCTCCAGGACTCATGAGCCACCCAAACAACAAACGCACATGTGCAACCTAGGCCCATGCACAACCCTGCAATAACAAACTCACATGTGCAACCCAGGACCTGTGAGCAACCCTCCAATAACAAAGGGAACGTGCAGTCTGAAGAAGAAAGAGAGTTAAGGCCCAGGCAGGACTATGAATGTCACATCTCAGGTTTCTGAGAACCAGCCAGGTGTGGGGTGGGGGCCCAGGTATCAGATGTGGGCGGGCAGCTGTGGGGTGTGCTCCCCAGGCCACTTCCCAGGGCTGGTCCAGTGACAGCTGCTTCCACTTTAATGCCTGCTTGTCCCTGCCGAGCTGCCCAGCGGAGCGGCGCTGCTCACACACAGCACCGTGCCATCTGGGCATTGTGCACTAACCTTTCATCCAAGCCATGGAGGAGGGGGATCCCTGTGACCGCAGGGCTGGCAGCACGGAGCCAGCCCTGGCACGGGCCCGGAGGGGCAGGGAGCATACCTGGCACCTTGGTGGGCTCACACAAGGGCCGATTCTCTCCTCATGTTACAAGGGAGAGGTTTGGGGTTCAGGGAGAGGTGACCGAGTCCAAAGGAGCCGAGCCGGAGCCAGGTATCCAGCGAGCGACGATTGCCTTGAACAAAGGGCCCCGTGTGAGCACCTAGAGGACTGGGGTCAGTTCACAAGGCATCGAGTTTCCGCAGTCATCAGTTACAAAGCACAGGGCTCCCCTGCCGTGCCCCCTCCCCCCCCCCGCCGTTCCCCGGTGCCCCCCCGCCGCTCCCAGTCCCTCTCTCCTCTCTGAGTTCTACACAGGAGCTACCACATGCTTCCCTGGTCCTAGCTGCAGGGTCAGGATTAACAGCAGGAGATTAAGACAGGCTCAAATGGGTCAGCTGGAGTAGGCTTCAGACGCCTACCTCCTCCAAATGGCACTCAGGCTCCAAAGGGAACTCAGGCCTGGAAATGCACGGGTTTCCCCAGCCCCCCGTGAGATAGCAGTAGAGGGACGGGCCTGGACACACAAACATACACCTGTTTATTGGCTACTGAACCCCGCTTATCACTGCGGTACCTGAGTCCCTACCACCTTTCTTCCTCATCATCCCAAGGCTCCCCTCGACCCAACAAGTGGTACAGGGCCAGACCCCCACATCGGGTGAACTGATCGGACTTCAGAGCTTTGCGGATGATCTAGTGCCTTATAGTTCCAGCCCCCTTCCAGGTCCACGCCCTGCTCAGAGAAGCTCTGGTGATTGTTACATTTCCCGGCCCCAGCCCCAGGGGCAGTTCTGAAGCTCTGGGGCAGAGATTCCTCCAGATTTGCCCCAGCCCTGGAATGCTCCTGGCCCCTCTGCAAGTGGAAGTGACTCCTGCCTCCTCCTCCCCTGTGGGCCCGTGCGGCTCATCTCCCTGTGGGTGACAGGACCAGGCCGAGGCCTTCCTGGTCTGCAGTGGAAAAGACCTTTCATGGCTTTAAAATAAGAATTAAAAAAGGAGATGAACATGCCGCTATTTCATTCTAATCTTGACAGCAGAATTTACATCCTTAACGAATAACTTGTTAGGAGCTATTTAGAACCCCAAAGGGAGATGACAGAGAGTTAACGATAAAATTGATGGACAGCGTTGCATCGTTTATTCAATATTGTCTTTCTCGTAGCTCCCCCCATCCGCCATCCCTTTGGGTTTTAACAGCTTCCCAGAGCTGGCTGGTTCAATTAGACAGCTCAGCCTGCATGCCAGATGAAGCATTTTTCAATTGCACTAACATCCTCCCTCCCCCACCGCTGCTTTCTTCCTTCCTATTATCGGATTAGAACGTAACAATGTTACCACGGCCATTTGCAGGAGTCGTTTAGGGCTGGTTAGTGGGGCTGGGGGGAGAGTTAATCTGTCTCAATGAAACCCACAGCTCCAGCCAGGAAATACATTTCAGGGAATTTAAATGGAGTGAACACACACACACACACAAACAAACCCTCACACGTGCACAAAGCCGCACAGACACAACCACGCTCACGCCAACAGGCATACGCACTCAAACGTGCATGCGCAGATGTTCACAAGCATGCACGTACACACACAAGCACGTGCACGCCTATATATACAAGCATCCATGCCTGTTGACACACACTAGCTCTTTTTATTATTGTGTAAAATACCATTAATCCCATAGCAAAGAGATCTGTCCTGCAGGATCTGAGCCGGAGAGATACTGAGCGCATTGCATCGGGGGGAGTTCTGGGTGCTCAGCGGCGGCTCAGGATCAGGCCCAGAAGGATTTTCTTTGCCAGACTAGGATTTGTATAACAGGAAGACACTGGACTCCATCCTATGCCCCTGAGCGATGGCTACCTGTCCATCTCCGTGTGCATTTTGCATTGGCACAGGACATCCCTGCATTTTGGGAGCATGACCCCCCCACACACACACACACACCTCAAAAAATCCCTCTCCCACCCATTTGCCTTTCTAGCCGTCTTGTCAGTTTGGGAGGTTTGCACAGCAGGACAAACTTCTCCCAACACAGCAACAGGCTGCAATGGGACCCCCAGGATGTTTCTGTGCGACGTCACCATAGCTTCATGCTGCAATCCAGCCCTCAAAGCATGTGGATGTTGTGTCCCAGTGTCAACACATGGCACAGGAGTCTCAAGGTGGGGTCGCTTGCTCGGCCCCCCCACAAATAGCCATTCAGGCAGCTGTGATCATTGCTCGTGGGATGTGTATTCACCCCAAACCAAATCAGCATCAGGCTGGAAAATTCAGCTCACCAGGCATGTTGGTATAATACACTGGCTCAAGGCATTCAGTTATGGCTCTCCCTCTAGTCTCTGCCCCCATCCTTCTCCCACTCCCAGATGAAAGACTTAGGACAGAATTTTCCAAAGTGACCAGTGATCTTGGCTAGAGCAGGCCCAACCTGAGTCACTTGGAAGCGGTCTGATTTGAGGGGTGTTACAGTTCAGCTCTTCTGAATATTAGGCCCCTTTGAAGTTGATGACTGAGGCACCCAAAGTCACTAGTTGCTTTTGCAAATCTTGGCCTTATTCCTGCAGCTCAATGGTAGATGCTTGTGCATTGGGTACCCAGATCCCACCCTGCAGCCGATGGTACTGTCTAGACGTGTTAGCACAGCTCTACACGCTGGCTGTCCCATCTGCCCTGCTGGGTCTCTCATATCTGGCGATCGGCTCACATCCTCTAGTGTCATAGAATCATAGAATATCAGGGTTGGAAGGGACCTCAGGAGGTCATCTAGTCCAACCCCCTGCTCAAAGCAGGACCAATTCCCAACTAAATCATCCCAGCCAGGGCTTTGTCAAGCCGGGCCTTAAAAACCTCCAAGGAAGGAGACTCTACCACCTCCCTGGGTAACGCATTCCAGTGGTTCACCACCCTCCTAGTGAAATAGTGTTTCCTAATATCCAGCCTGGACCTCCCCCACTGCAACTTGAGACCATTGCTTCTTGTTCTGTCATCTGCCACCACTGAGAACAGCCGAGCTCCATCCTCTTTGGAACCCCCCTTCAGGTAGTTGAAGGCTGCTATCAAATCCCCCCTCATTATTCTCTTCTGGAGACTAAACAATCCCAGTTCCCTCAGCCTCTCCTCATAAGTCATGTGCTCCAGACCCCTAATCATTTTTGTTGCCCTCTGCTGGACTCTTTCCAATTTTTCCACATCCTTCTTGTAGTGTGGGGCCCAAAACTGAACACAGTATTCTAGATGAGGCCTCACCAATGTCGAATAAAGGGGAACGATCACGTTCCTCGATCTGCTGGCAATGCCCCTACTTATACAGCCCAAAATGCCGTTAGCCTTCTTGGCAACAAGAGCACACTGTCAGAGGACCCTTCTCCAGCAAGAGAGCGGACAGTGTCCTAGCACACACAGGAGGGAAAATGTTGTAGAGTGGGAGGAAGCTGCTACCTTCCCCAGGATCAACAGCACCTCCATACCCTGGATGATGCTTCAGTGGGTGGATCTCCAGGAAATAGATGGGTTGGAGATCAGGAGGCTGTCTTGGCAAGTGGCCACATTGGCAGGGCTGGGTTTTAGGGAGGGGTCTTTGGAGGAGGGAGGCAGGGCAGAGAGCAACCGTGGAGTGATGCCACTTCACAAGGCGGCAACATTTGCAACTTCCTTTCACTCCTTGAGGCCGTCGCCTTCTCCCGTGTTGTGCCTGCTCTTCCCCACATGCCGGGGGGACAGGGTGCTGCTGCGGTTGCTGACACCATTGCTGAGTGAGGGGTAAGGGGCTGTTTTTGTCTCATTCCTGCTAGATGAAGTCAGGGGCCTGGTCTCAAGCCCCGAAGACCAGCTTTGTGCAGGGTCAGGGCCTTGTCCTGGCAACAGTACTGTGAGAAGGGGTAGACATGGACTCATTTTTTAAAGGAGATGTGAACTGAAGGGGCCCTGCCCCCGTTCTGGGACTCCAGGGGCGCCCACTAAAGCCGACTCGGGGGCCGGTGTTATTTCCATTGCGGAAGGCTGGGTGAGAGCAGAGGTGAGCGGAGACGAAGCAGAACCCAACAAGTGTTAATGGGGTTAGGAAGGCAGTAAGAAGTGAGCCAGAGAAGCAGAAAATTCTCCGGCATCTACGCCTCATTACCCCGCTGAAAAGTCTTGTGTATGTTAACTGTGGCATACACGATCTTTGATTCCCCACTAATTACAGCTATCGGGTGAATACTAAGTGGGCTTCTTTGCAGGTCGGAGGTTTCTGGCACTGGGAGGTCACAGATGGGAAGCACTGGGCGAGTGTCTGGGACAACCAAAGGGGGGTTCACTCTAATTAGACGTCTATTCATAAAGCCCAAGGAGCCTCGTAAGAAGCACCGTGATGGTCCGAGGCAGCTTTCCAGCCATCATCCTGTGCAATCATGTAGCGGCACTTTGCGGGGCTGCTTGCTCAGCACATCTGCTGGGGAGGGGAAGAGCTGCCCAGGATGTCTTCAGGGCACTGGGCGTATTGGCGCAAGGTGAGAAGGAGTGAGCAGGGGCGAGTGCACTGCAGAGCAAGGACCCTACCACATCGGTTCATGTGCTTAGTTATTTGTGTTACCAGCAATCCCCCAATCAGAGCTCCATAAACACAGAGTTTGAGACAGTCCCCAAAAAGAGATTCTCCCCATGGTACCGAGGGGGAACTGGCACCAAGGCGAGGTGACTGGCCCAAGGTCTCACAGAAGGAGTCTGGGGCAAAGCTGTGATTTGAAGCCAGATGTCCTGCCTGGGGTCCCTTCCAGTCGTACGCATCTGGGACTCTGTGTCTTGAGTCCCGGCACGGGGCCTTCCTTGCAAGGACATCTTTCCTCTCCAGGCTCATCCAGCCGAGTACCAGGAGTGGGGCCTGAGAGGGGAGAGTCTGGCTACATGTCTGCTTAGAATGATGAGCCTGGCAGCCAAGCCCAGGTCACCTCCTCAGACACACCCATTCCCGGCCCTACTTTACCCTGTCCCCATGGGCGCGCAAGGGGTTGAGACTCTGCACGGCCCCGTGTGAGACTGAACTCATTCTGACAACCTCCGCTGCACACAAGGCCCTTGCCACACATTCACGCCATGCGTTCATCAGGAAACGTTTTCCACATTGTTCGCCTCGCGCCATCTTTGCCCACACAGACGCGTTCCAGTCTCAGATCCCCCAGCAGCCGGCTCATGCAATAGGAGGTACTCAGATATTAGGGGGATAAAGGCCGTAGAGATCCCTAGATATGTTCCCAAGCACAGTAGATCATCTCCCCACAAAGGGAAGGAGCCAGGTCCATGCCAAAAAGCCCTCCAGCATCATTTGGCTACAGTCGTCCGCTCTCTTCCATCCGGGAGAAAACAGAAACCTCCCCCGACTCCTGGCCCCTTATAAGAACTCAAACCAAACCTCATCTCAGTCCTGCAATGCTAAGATCAGAGATGAGGCCAAGCCACAAAGCTGGGGCTGGAGTTGTGTCCACACTTCTCCAAAGCTTGGGGATGGTCGGGAATTTTCTGAGGAAACTTTTTTCTGCTGGAAAATGCCAATTTGTCAGAACCGAAACCTGTCACGGAAGCAGCTTGGGTTTGATGTTAATGTTTCTCAGACCTGGGGACAAGTCTCTGCTCTGCCTGGGACTCTTTCTCTCTGGTTTTTCATACAAATAATCTCCGACACAGAATGACAACAAATGACTAAATCTCGAAACGTTTCGTGAAAAGGAATTCTTGTTTTCTGGCCAGCCCTAGTGTTGTTCTGTCCCTAGGGGGCAGGATCAACCCATTGTGGGAACTGAGACCAGAGCAAAGAATGGGAAGGGAGGCCAACATCCCTGAATTTGGTGGGCTTCTTGTCCAGGGACTTGGTTCAGTCCATTATAGAAGCACACACCAGCTATGAAATGTTCATGAGGCTCTGAGCCTCTCCACAGTATGTGAATGCCTGGGCTGTTTCTTCACTTCTGAAATGTGAAAACATCATGGAACAGATTGTTTCCCCTCCATTGCCTGGAAGCCGAAGCACCAGAAATCTCTCAGGAAAGTGTCTCCCCTATGAGATTCTCAGCCCTCTCCTCTCTATGGCCCCTTTCATCCTCAAGAACTCTCAAAATGTGTTAAAAGTGACATCCAAACAATCACAGTGATCGCTTCCCTCGGTGAAATGTAGCCAGGACTTCCGAGTCCGGTCCCCTGCTCTGATGACACTACCTCCCAATGTCCCAAGGCCCCCGCTCCCCTTCCCGAGGGCTTTGAAAAACACACAGATCTGAGGCAAAGCAGCAGGAGCAAGTGAAAGTCGCCCGCACTCACGATTATCATCTGGCAGACGTGACCTCTGCACAGTTCGGAATAGGATGAGTAATGCATGTACACCACCCAGCTGCCCACGAAGATGCCCAGCCAGGCAAAGAAAAGATATTTCACTTTGATGCCAGGGAGACGACTCTGGAAAAAACAACAGGAAAATGCCAACATTACATACAAGGAATATAAACGTTAACGCTTGAAAAGGGCTAGGCAGGGGATATACTGTGACTTATTACACTCCAAGTGGTGATTTCACTGTTACGTTGTCCGTCCTCCTAACCCCCGGCTGTTGTATTCACCTGTTGCCTTGCTGAGCTTTGAGTGTGAACTCTCTGGGGCAGGGACAGTCCAGTGTCATTTTTGTTATTTGCATTGTAGTAGTGTATGTTTGTACAGCTCCTAGCACAGTGGGGGCAGTGATCCTGGATCAGGGCCTTTGGGCACTACTACAATGCAAATAACAAAAAGGAGGCAAGTACAGAGAAGAGGATTTGGGTCCCATGGGAGGAGCATTGCTCTCCTTCCTCTAAGGATCAGATAAAATAAGCAGATGGCCATGGGTGAGTCTCTGCAGGGAGCAGCAGTATTAAGGTTTTGACGGCGATCCCCATAGGGGACATATCGTACAATGAGGATCCTCCATAGGCCAATTGGTTCAGACCGTGGCCAGTGGAACTTGGCCACTGAAGTCAGTGGAACACTGCTGATTAACACCAATTTTCTCCAGCTGGGGATCTGGCCCCAGTGGCCTCTGGGCATGGAGGAAAGGAGCAGGAGGAAAGTGCAGGAGTCACTCCCCTTCCCCGCTCCTGCAGCCGTCTTGAATTTAAAGCACGCTGGATGGAGCAGTTAGGTGCATTTATAACTGGGCTGTTTTTCACTCCCAGAATTACTGGCAGGTACAAAGCAAATCACATCAGAGTCACCCACAGCAAGTTCTGCTCCTGCACCGTCCTTCCTAGGGGAAGAAGCAATTACCCTCCTCTCAGTCCCATTGTGTATGTCTACACTGCACTGTAGACCCAGGCTCAGACTCAGGTTTGAGACCAACCCCGCCCTTCTGTCCACACACAAATCAGTCTGACTCGAGTCAGCTACTGAGGACCCAAGTCCTAGGACCCACCTGGCACGGGGGATCTGAGCCCGAGTCCCACTGAGACTTGAGTCCAAGCCCTGTCATTTTGCAGTGCGGATGCAGCTCAAGCCGCAGATCCAAGTCAGAGGGTCTGCGTAGGGCAGCATGGACCCATTAGCCCAGGTGAGAGACCACAGGTCCAGCAATTGTAAACCCAGGTTTACAATGCAATGCAGATGCTCAGGCCTGGGCTTGGAAACACTGAGTCCACTAGCCCGGGTCCCACAGACCCAGGCTTACAATGCAGTGTAGACACACCCCTGCTGCACAAAAGCCCAGCTGGAGGGAGTGAAAAAGCCTCAGGCTGAGATCAGAGGAGTCTAGCTGGTTTCTGCCCAACTCTGATCATTTTTTTTCACGGATTATAGCCCCAATGAAGCTGAAATGGGGCTTTTGTCAGCCCCTAAGGAGGGGAATTGCCGTCGAAAAAGCTTATTACATGTGGAGGCGGGAGGAGAAGGTCACCGAACAGGCTGTAGACATGCATTGACTATCAGGGGAAATATCCTAATGGTAGACACATGTGAGCTGTGTGTGTGGCCATGGGCATATGTATTCACGTGTGTATCTGGGAACATACCCATTGGGGGAGTGAGTGTGTGTGTGTGTGTGTGCGCGCGTGTGTAAGGGAGTGACTGCGACCCAGATCCTCACGGGCAGCTATATATCTTGGAGGACCTGGGCCGGGGAGATCCGAGTGCTGTGTCTACGTGTGTTCGGGAGGCACGCTCACGTGATTACATTTCCACACGGAACAGTCTGAGCACCAGCAGGAACTTCAGACTTCTGTTCTCGGTAACCCTTTTTCTAACCTTTATTTGGATTTCTCTACACACCCCAATCTCTCACGTAACTATGGCTGCGAGTAGGTCCTTTGCAAATTAAAGAAAAGGAAGATTATGCGGTGAGGATCCAAGACGTTGGCCAGACTCTTCAGGACGATGGAGATGGGTAACCACATGTCCTGAAACCCGGGAGGCGAAACCACATGCCAGCTGACTCCTAGGTTTGGGGTGATGTCGCTGTGCCCCAAGGTGACGCAGCTGTGTCACTGCGATGCAAGAAACATCAGCCCTTCCCAAAGCAAATATTTTCTGTTCTGTGAGAAATGAGGGGCAGGGGTCTACTCCAGGTCTACAGAGCCCTTTCCCCGCCTTCAAGTCCCTAACACCATGCCGGTGTTTTGGTTCAGTGCCAGCTGAGGGGGGGGGGGGAAATCACCCCTGTGATCATGTGCAGCCCCTGGGGCTCTCTTTGAGCTCCATCTCCCCTGCACAGAGGGGCTCCAGCGCTGCCTTGCTTGTGAGAGCTCACAGTGCAAGCACCTATCTCCCGGCACACGCTGGGCTCGGTCGGTGTACACCGGTGTCGCTCAATTCACTGGGCTGGTTTGCAGCACTGGAGGCGCTGACCCTCTTATGAAACTGTTCCAAGGGCTTGTTAAAAAAAACTACATTTCCTAGATACAATATAATCCCAGGGCAGGGATTCCAGTCATCCATAAACTCTCTAACACTGCCACTGTCCCCTTGGCAAGGGGCCCTGGGATAAAATGGTTCTATGCTGCCATATACAGCCGGAGGCATCGCCTGATGCTCCTTCAGGACACCTCATGTACATGGAACAAAAACCCCAAGCACTGTCAGGATCTGTCCTCTGGTGTCCGTGCCTTGTCGTGGTGGGACAGCTTGCGTGCTCTAACGATCCCCAGAGTCTGTGTCGCCGGGGGCTTTTTGCTCCGGGCAGGTTCAACCAGGCTGGATTGGTCTGTGGAGGAGAGGCCGGACAAAACAGACACCCTGGTCCTCCAGGTTGGGGGTTAGGCACAGGGCTACCAACCCTGTCCCGTAAAAAATAAAATATGTTACGGAAACAGCAGCGGAGAAATCGACTGTTATTGTGTGTGATGGCCCGCAGGAGTCAACAACCCGTAGGACTGGCAGCGGTGAAAGCCAAGAGGAAGCCACTGGCATGAAGACTGAAGTGCTCACCACCAAGACAAAAAACAAACACGGTGTGTGGAACACACGGACATCTCAGCAGAGATGAGACGCTTCAGCTTACACATCCTGGGTGTCAGCGAGAGCAGATGGACGGGATCAGGAAGATTAACAACAGCCTCGGGCCATGTGCTTCGGACGGACACGGATTCCACCACCAGAGTAGCAATAAGATGGACACCTGAAGGCAAGCGAAAACGAGGACGCCCGAAAACAACATGGTGAGGAGCTTTGGAAGCCGAGCTGAAAAACCTGGGGCACAGCTGGGGAACCACTGGAAGACTTGCCAGAAACAGACAGGGGTTGAGGAGCTTCATCGCTGCCCTAAACACCAGAGACGTAATGGGAACGTGATGATGATGATGACTGTCAGGTTCTTACCTCTGGGTTTTCATTCTGGAGAGTTCACAGGAACAATGAATAATGAATGGTCTGTCAAAGGCATCAACAATATTCCATGCAAACGATGCCGAGGTTCAGAGGCTGATTTGTTCCTGGCATTAAGATGGTAATTTCTCCCTCTCTGCCCCAGGGCCAGCAAGTGCAATGCCGCTATCTGATATCATTTGGCTGCCCTGCCATGAGGGTCTTTGCCTGACTTTTGTAATGGGATCCAGGAGTCCTGGTGGATCCCCCGTGCCTCTTAAACAGTTAAGTAGATGTAGCAGCCAACTGCTTCATTTCATCTGCATGTGATGAGGAGGTTGCAACCTTTCCTGGGGAGGAACCTTGCCCCAGTGAGCCAGTCCTTGGTTGGCTCTAGACTGGATTCCTGCATTGCACTCTTCCTGAGGCTGCATCTGGAGATCACTTTGAAACTTCAACTAGTGCAGAATAGCAGCTGCAAACTTAGGACCTGAGCCAATGACCATGGGAGTCTTCCCATTGGCTTCAGTGGACTTTGGATAAGTCCCTTATTGGCAGAGCTCTTCACAGGAGACTTTGTTTCTAGATGCAATTCCTAGCACTAGTTTTGACCTATAAAGCACGTTATGGTTGGGCTCATGGCTACCACAGAAACGCCCTCTCGCCTCATGTTCTGTCTCAACAGCTGTGATCAGTCAAATCACTCAAACTGAGAGTTCCATTTTTAGGACCAGATCCAAAGGCCATTGAAGTTAATAGGCATCTTTCTATTGATTTCAGTGGGCTTTGAATCAGACACCCACGGGCTGGAAGTAGGGTATCTTCACTTAGAGGTCACCAGCTGTGGAGTCACGCCCCATACTGGTCTGAGAGGCCAAGTTTATTGACCTTCAATGTGTGTTTCAATGCCCCCCTATTTCTGCTGACTTTTCCTGGAGGGGATGAGCCGGAGGGGCCAGCACGGTTTTAGGAAGTGGTGCAGAAATGTCAGTGAGAACTTCCACTGACACTGGGGTTCACTTTGTTAATTGTTCACTTTGTTATTTCATTAGCGCGTTTCCAGCTGAGCCTTAGAGAGTTCGGCAAACATGTTTTATCAACCAATCAATGTCGCTCTCATTGGTTTATCCGTGCCCACTCAGGGATGTTGTATTTGGGTCTCCAGCAAAGATTATAAACACACTGATCCAGGTAATCAGAGAGTCACATCAGGGTGAATCTGACCCACAGTTTCCAGTGAAATAACTAACCAAAATTGGCAACTGTTTCCATTCATGTAAGGCCAGATCTGAATGGACCCAATGGATTTACACCAGTCCACACCGGCTGAGGATTTGACCCATTACGTTTGCCAAAGCCACTTCTGAATGCTAAATATTGGGGCTGTAGCACCTCCTTGATCTAGCTGCACGGACGCATCTGGTTTTCTGACCTGCTGTTGGAAATCAAGGGCACCAAACTCCCGTTCTTGCATTTCCGCTCGACGGGCTTGAGTTATTTCAGTTCAATCTGAATCACTGTTTCTGAACTAATTTGCAGATAAGTGTGAAAGCATCTAGGTTTGAGCAGACATCTTGACACAGTGTGTGCTAATTGCAAATACTGTACCAAGGTGTGAATCAGCCCACAAAGCCCTAGGTTAGCAAGCCTTATTTCACCATCAAAAACATTCACCACAAATTAATGTCTGTAAAAAGGGGGACTCTAATTACCACGAGCAGTTGTCAAATATAAGAGATTTGTGGCTATTCCTATTTGACTATGTTGCACTTAAAATCTAAAAACAGCTGTACTCAATAAAGGGACACACATATAATCAGCAACTGGGGCTTTCTCCTGGCAGTTTAATACTGCCCCCAAAGCGGCTTCTGTTGGATCTAGAGGGGGCCTGATATGGGTCTGTCAAGTGAGACTGGGTGTTTAGTCTAGAAATCAGATCAGTAAGCAAGGTACTCCTATTCTTTTCTATTCCAGTTCTTGGTATCTGAATGTAATGATGCCCTGCTTGGGTCACCTACAGCACTGAATCCAGGACATCTCACGCTACAAGCGTGACCTGGGTCCGCAAGCTTGAAATCAGTAACAGACTCATATTCCTTTTACATGATTCAGCCACTAGAGGGGGTCAAAAACACACTGGGCCAATGCATTTCATGAGCAGGAGGCTTCAATAGGAATTTTGCTCAATTAAGGGCAGCACACTTAGGCCCAAACATTTGTAAAGCCACATGGTATCGGAGTCCTTTGGAACACCTGAACTTTTATATTGTCCCAGTTAGTCTGGTTATTTGTCTGACTGTAGGTGTCAGTGTACTGATTTCAAACTGGCCCAGGAAAACTGATGGAGGAATCTTCATGAGTCGGTGTCTTTGGATTATCTCTGATGGTCACCAAGCTTCACCGGGTGCCTTCACGTTGATCGCTTAGAAGGAACAAAGTGGCTCTATTGCATTGGCCCAAGCAGCAAGGCCAGAAACTCCTGTGTGGCCAAGAAGAGACAGCTGGTTCAGCAGGTAGAAGCTAGCTCCAGCAGTATGGACAACCCCAGGTGTTCACAAATCATGAGTCAGCCGCCACCCCACCACAAAAAAATCATGAGATTTTAAAAAATAATATTTGCCTTCTGGTGTTTAAGCCTTGATTCTGATGTATTCACATGATTCCAGCAGCTGGGGCTTTAAGAAAAAAAACACCAAATATCCTGAGACTTGCAATAAAATTGCCAGAGTTTGCCACACCACTACAAGCTCAACATTCCCACTGAGGTGCTTGGAAGCCTCACCCAAGAACTACAGGACAGGTCCCTAAAATGTTAGGGTTCTTTATTTTACACCTGGTCTCCATCTGTGGAGCAAGCCAGCCAATTATTCCAAAAGACAACACTGGTGGCTTTTCCCCCCTTGATGAATTTGATCCAAATACCAATTGCCTTTGCCCCATTTGGCCATTTTATTCTTTTTAAAAAACCCAGCTCCTTGGGTGAGCCTGTCAAAGAGGTTTGCTGGGACAAGCTGCCAGGGCTGGGATCCAACCTCCAGAGAGTCAACTCTGGATGGGCCTGGGCAGCAACATTTTGGATCTAGATTCTGAGCACCCCAAACTCTGAAGGTGTTTGGATCTGGCAGTTTGGATGAAGCCCTGGTTTAATGTCAGTGCATCACACACATAGGTTCATAAATCCGTGCAAGCCAGTTACAGGAGAATAGTATGTGTTATACTGGGGCAAGTGATTAGAGAGAGAGAGATATTAGATGATAACTGAAGAGATGAGAGGCTGCACTCATGTTATCCTACCTCCGTTTTCAAGGGAAGTTACATATCCTAACAGCTCAACCATCAGCTCAATGATGGTCCAGTCAACTATGTGCTCTCCCAAGGTGGGTATTGGAAATGCCATTTCTTAAGATATGTAAAACTTGCCTAGACAATGTATTCCAAGATACACTGTAGGGATGGACTAGATAATCGAATGGGCCTTTTCCATCTTGAGCTGCTATGAGTGGCATAGTCCAGCCTTCATCCGCTGAGTTAGTTTTTTCCAAGCCATTGAATAACTGACCATGTGTAAGCAACCCACTCTTGCCCTGAGTGATGCAGAGCGCCCGTGTATTTCACATGAAATGAAGGGAAATCAGACCCCTGACCTTCCTAGCATGGTCCTAGAAGACAGACATCTCTATTGCAGCTCCCAGTGCCATGGTCTCCTGCTCCTTTTATTTCACTTTTTTGCCTTCCCAGTGAATTGCAAGAGGAAATCCTCCTCCAAGTGGTGCAGGTCAGAGCTGAGACGGTCGGTATTAGAGTTTCCAACGTCACGGTTACTTCTGCTCTCAGTTAAACCAGTGGACTCCAGAATAAATCCACTGAGCTAAAAATCTCGGCGTTACTCTGGATTTACACCAGAGCTGTTTGTACCGCATCAGCCACAATGCGACTGGCCCCTCTCAATAAATAATAACAGGACCCATTTGTCTAGAGTTATTTAGAGCTGGATCTTCACTTTGCATAAATCAGCATAACTCCCCTGAATTCTGCCAGTTTACACCAGCTGAGGATCTGGCCCTTCGGGTTTAATTTTTTTCTGGTTTTATGAGTAACTCCACCCACCAAGCTAAAAACCTTGAGTGATTCTAGGTTCCTCTGGTGTAAATCAGAACAGAATTAGGCCCCAGAAGGGATCTGTTTGTTAGCTTGTTTGTAGGTATTTAGTTTTCGGCAAACTATGGGCCACTTTCCGGGAAATCAGAAGGAATTTGTACTGGTGTTTAAAAGGTCACTTTCCTTGGCTAATTATTAGGTAACCCCTAAAGGCAGGGATCAGGGCCCCCTACCAACTAACGCAAAGACACTTCCCTGCCCCAGGAGCTCACAGTGCGCTGCAGGTGAATGAACAGACGAAAGGGAGGGAGTGGGGCTGGGAGGACAAGAGAACCGCAGACAGGTGTGTTCCAATCCCCTCTGAAACCCTGAGAACGCGTGACAGATTTCCTGCTCCCACTGGCTCCCTCTGCAGGCAGTTTTCATCCCAGGGAGGACGGATACATTCAGGGTATGTTTCATGTATAGTTCACAAAAATCTATTCTCAATATCGGACGGGGTTTTACCGTAACACTGGACCCTCTCGTTAAGTTCAACTACATCTCAGCAGCAGCTAGCGTCTGCCCTTCCTTTGGCCAGGGTACAGGGGGTAAGCTGAATAACAAGCTGTCAGCTGGCCAGCAGGAGTCTTCAGCGCCTCCTGTTTGAAGTGCCACAGATACTTGGCTGGAGTTAACTTCAAAGGCGAAACAGACAGAGCGCTCAAAGCCTGCTCTGTCTCCTTTCTTTTGCCACAGCTCTCCATGACCTGCCAGCCATGCTCATGCCTACCTAGCCGCCCCTCTGGCGATGCTCTTTCGGGATAGATGTGGGACTGGGGCAAAAATGCGCAACATCCGTTCTCTTCTCCGCTGGGCTTTACTAGCGGCTTGACTGTTATTTCACTACAGAGAGCATCAGTGCATTTCAAACCTGCATCCTTCCAGCGTAACCTCGGTTTCATCACCCATGTCATTCTGGCTCTTTTCAAAACAATTTGCCCCATGGGCTGTATATGTGTACTGTTTCTTTAAATCGGTTGCAGGAAGCTAGACAAGATGGGCCCTGGGTTCTCAGCAAAAGCTCCCCATTGAAGCCTGGAGACACAGAGAGTAGCTTTAGGGATAATGCTGGTTTTTCCCTTATTCTAATGGAGTTCAGTGTTGGAGGGAAAAGGCTCTTTCTGTGATACTTTACTACTGCCAACTGCCAGGCCTTGCTAACAGAGAGAGAAACTCAGGGCTTGTCAGTCAGATTTCCCACGACTCTTACATTAAAGGAGTAAACTGTATAACAGGCAAATTTTTTAAAAAGCAAAATACAGCCTCACAAACCACACTGGCTCAGGACCATTCTCAGCGCACACCAGGCTCTCACCGACTGAGGTTCTCTAGCCAATGAATATCAAGTTCCTTTCTGTCGGCATCGCAGTTCTGATTTCGTAATTTGATGAAGCAGATCAAAATCAAATGTGCACACATCAGCTGCCAAATGCACTGATTTCACACAGACACCCAGAGGCGGATTCTCCACTGCCCGGCACCTTACGGCAGCATGTGCACCTGGGCAAAGGGAGCGTGAAATGCTATCAAATCAGAATCCGACACTCACGCTGGTGCTGGCATTTTACTCCCCACTTTGCCCTCCCTGGGCCAAATCCTCAGCTGGTGCAAATCAGCAGCACTGCAGTTTACATTTACAGGGCTTGATAGAGGGTTGTGTAGAGAGAGAGAGATGGGAGTGTATGGAGATAGATAGATAGATAGATGGGGGATACTTGCAGATAGGTTGAGGCCTGGCCCCCACTTTGCCCAAGTATAAATGATGACACAAGGTGCAGAGCACAGAGAATCAAGCCTTTATGGCTTCAATGAGACTTCTTATGCAAAGAAGTCGAGCTGGATTTGGTCCTTAAACAGCTCGGCTGGTCTCCTGACCTTGCCTTGCAGGGTTAACACAGCGAGTACTCGGAAAAAGAACTACGGCACTAATCCTAATGCAAGTGCAAAAGGCTGCTAAGTGTTGCCAGAGCTGCACAGTTGGCACAAGAGGAGCAGAGCGCAGTAAAGAGATGCCAAAATGGATGGCTAACATGCTCGGCTGTTTCTGTTCCGCGTCGGTGGGGGCTCGCTGTTTGACACTCCGTTTTCCATGCCAGGGACTGATTTCAAGTCCTGCGTGTAAAGCCCACGCTGCTCCTCATGGACAGCAGCACCCCTACTGCCCATTTCAATGCCATGATTGAGCATTATACGGAAAGCAGAGAGCTTGGCCAGCTCAGAGGCCCTTCACCTCTGAGATCAGGACTAAAAGGAGCTACCAGAATGCTTTCAGCTCAGCTCCTTCCTGGGCAGCGGTCCCCATCTCATTGTGACTGTCCCACATGCTTTGGCACAGGGCCGAGCTAGGACTGCAAATTAGATCTCTACTGCCAGGACTGTGGTCACGCCAGTCAGAGAGGGCAGTAGGAAATACATCATTCTGCAGGAACAGATCTGCCATAGCTGAGAACTTTGCTCTTTAACTGCTCCCTGGACCTTTTGGGGTTTGCTGGATTTCTCTCTCTTTTTTCCCCCTTGCCATTCTCCTCTCATTTTCTCTGCCATTCTTTCCATTTCTCCCCCAGCACTGGCCCTAATGGATCATAGGAAATCTCCTCCTCACATTAGCCCATTTTCCATCTAATCAAACATGTAAGAGCAGCTGAGATTGTTCCTTCAGCTCTAATGGCCACCTGAAAAGACAAGCATCATTGCTGGCTTGTGGCTTCAGTGTGACTTTTTCTGGCAGAACATTCATGGATGAGGAACTTCTGCTCTCCAGAGTCAGATCTGCCCCCACCCAAAAAAAAAAAAAAAAAAAAATCAGTGAGCCCCAAATCCTGCTCGTTTTCCTTGAAATTCCCTGGGAGTTTTGCCTTGAGTAAGAACCTCTGGTTCTGTTGCTAGGTTCTATTCCCTGCCACTCCAAAGACCTCCTGGGAGATAATCATTCCTAGTCCTACTTCTCCTCTATGAACCAGACTTTGAATCCAGTTAGGTCGGCATGCCAGAGAAAAAAAGTAATCGTTCTAGACTGGTACATTGCTGCATTGGCTCGGTCCATTATTTATGTAAGGACTGATTGATTAACTGGCTCTTTCATGCTATGTAGAGGCAACGTGGGTTCTTCCCATCATGAGGTTCACCGTTAAACTTCCTGTTATGCAATTGGTGTGCCGTGCTGGTCCATATTTACTCCATGTATGATAATCCAGGATCACTTTTCAAAATCAAGCTAGAGAGTGTGGGGGTGGGGGGGAAGAGCATTAGTGGTTGAAATATCTCACTGCAAACCAGTGGATTAAGGGCTTGATCCAATGCCCCTTGGAGTCAATGGAAAGACTTCTGCTGATTTCAATGAGCTTTGGCTCAAGCCCTAAATACAGTGGTGCTGAAGCTGAATATCCATCTATTTGCTTTTTTCATCACATGCACACCTGCGATTTCATTCATAGCAGGGTCAGAAACAGATTTACAAATGTAGCATCCACACTGACCCTGTCCAGCAACTACAGGGAACCGGTCACTCTTATCAAATTAAAATAAAATAAAAAATCCTCCGGGGAAATGGAAAAAGAAGCCACCACCATGACTCACAGCTCACAGGGCTAATGTTTGGTATAGGAAACCAGCATTCTGCAGGAGAAGAAAATGCGTTTGGTCCCAGGGAATGGTTTTGTTGGACTCTTCCTGTCCATCCATCTGTCATATGCACCTAAAACTAAACGGCCACAATTTTTCTCTCTCTCTATGTCTCCAGCACCCTGACCTACAAGGACCCTGACAACAGAAAAGCAAAGGTGCGGTGAAATTAACCATCTGTAAGTTTCCCCCTCATGCGAAGCCCTTAGGGAATGATGGGGGAGGAGGGGGTTAAATCCACCCCCCTCCTTTTTTTTTTTTTTTTAATTTCTTTCTCCAAATTGCACTCGGTTGTTCAGGATCAATCCGAGGGGCCGGACATGGGCTTAACTTTGTAGGTATCTATTTATTTCCAACTTGGGATCAAAGGCAGCGCCCCCCCCCCCCCGACCTCCAGCCTCCGGCGACGCAGGATGTACCCCCACCAGGGCAGCCGCCCCCTCACCACCCCCATCCCCATCCCCATCCCGGTCCTCACCTGCAAGCCCTTGGAGAGCGGGCAGAAGAGCACCAGATGCACCAGTCTCCGGAGCCGCCGCATGCTGCGGACGCCCCCGCCGCCCCAGCTGGGGCTGGCCGAGCCGCACGGGGAATCGAGTCCGCTCCGGCGCCGGGGGGTCCGGCTGCAGCCCCGGGGGCGGGAGCGGGATGCCGGGGGAGGAAGCCCCCTCCCGGGCGCGCAGCTCAGCCCCCGCCGCCAAGACAATCCTCGGGCGCGGCGGGGTCCGCGGCTCTGCTCCCCCCCGGGGGCGGGCTGGCTACCGAGCCCGGCTGCTCGGCGGCTGCATCGGGCACGGGGGCGCGGGCAGCGGGGGGCGAGGGCAGCCGCTCTCCCCGCGGCTGGGGCATCCCCCCGGCCCGGAGGCTGCACGGGATCAAGCCCAGCTCGCTCCGGCCCCGCTCAGCCCCACGCCTGCCCGGGCCCCGGGGACCCCCCAGGCGCCTTCCCCGGGCCGGTGCATGGGGACCCCGGCGCCGGGCGGACACCTCCTCCCGCGGCTGCGGGGCGAGCGGCGGGAGCTGCAGCCGCGATGCCGTCTGGCTCCTAGCGCAGCGCAGAGCCCGAATTAAAGGGGAAGGCGAAGGGAGGCTTTCTGACGGCCGATAGGGAAGGGGAGGGGGGGTTGCTTTCCACTCCTCCCCCCCATCCCCTGCTGCGCTGAGCGCCCCCCCCCCTCCAGCCTCCATCGCCCCCCGCCCGCTGGTGCTTGAGTCAGTGTTTGGGGGGAGCCCTTTGGGGGAGATGAACCCTGGTGAGATCTGGGGGGCCCCGTCGTGCACCGCAGGCAGGGGAATAGAGAGACAGGTCCCCAGTTTCTTTTCAATCCAGCAGCCCTCTTGAGGGTTTCCAGACCCCATTAAAGGCCCTCAGCGAACAAGGCTGCTCTGGCCCCTAGCTAGAGGTCCCGGGTTGCTGAATGAGCTTCCCCCCCTCTCATTTCAGTGCAGGAGTGTCCCCAAAGTGCGCCTGGCTCTTTGCTGCCAGATAAAATGCAAGGACTTTAGCCCATGAAATTACCCCCCGGGGCTCTCATCTTGCAACTACATCTGCTAGCCCTGGCCCACGCGGAGCCCACACGAGCAGGTCCCATTGCAAGATGGCGGTGGGGGTGACAAAAATCTTGTTGCATACCTGTCCCTTCTAATAAACCTAGAGCTATCTATCTGTCTATCTATCTATCCCCGTCCACCCCATCTATCTATCTATCTATTGTAGGTACCTATATGGCCCTTATCATTATAATGTCTGAATACCTCATCTGAAGTCTCATTCAACTTCAGAGAGTATGCCCAGAAAATGTATCCTTTTCCTGCAAGATGTTCAACTGGAAATAATGTGTTTAGCTGACAAAAGCATTTCAATAAAGACACTGTTTTTTCTGACCAATAATTTACACACGCGCACAAAAGCGCCCTGACCTGTTCACAGTAACTAACCTGTGAGAGCGTTCTCAGTGCTACACATTTCCCTTTTGTTTTATGTTCCAGTAGGTGAGGCTTATCATAGAAACTCCACAGAGCTATTCTCATAGCCAGACGGGACCATCATGATCACCCAGTCCGACCTGCACACCAGGCCACAGCACCTCGCCCACCCCCTCCTGTAATGGGCCCATAGCCTCTGGCTGAGTTACTGACGTCCTCAAATCTTGATCTAAAGACTTCAAGTTGCAGAGGCTCCACCATTTACACCAGTTCAAATCAGCAAGTGACCTGTGTCACACGCAGCAGAAGAAGCAAAACAAAAAATCCAGGGTCTCTGCCAATCTGACCTAGGAGAAAATTCCTTCCCTGTAGTGAGAAAACAAATTCCAAGTTTCTTTCTTTCATCTTATTAATTTAACTGTACACTGATAACAATATTAATTATTGTTATTTGTATTACATAGAGGCCCCATTGTGGTACGAACGGATAGAAAAAGACAGTTCCTGCCCCAAGGAGTTTGCAATAGAAATAGACAAGGAAGAAAACCAGCAGCACAGAGAGGGGAAATGACACGGGTAAGGTCACACATAAAAGTTAAAACTCATATTTTTAAAATAATTGCTTGCCTGTGTTATTAACAGCAGTTTAGATTATTAAACCTGCACAGATAGATTTGTCATTGGTTTGGTTTGGTTTGAATCTACTTCCCTTTTCACTGTGTGAGCTATTTGTTTACTTTTGCACTTCACTCAAAGTGGACTTTGAAACCAGAATGTGGTCACTTTCACTTTAGTTTCCCATTGGTTTCTATTCAGTTTTTCTTTCTGGTTCTTATATATTAGCACAAAGCTGCTATTGTTTAAGTTCATAACCCTCTGAAGATGTGCTTAAATTAACAAATAAATAAAATGCCCTGTTTATTTAATTTTGCTTTTAATATAAAAAAAATATTCTATTCATATGAAACCCCCTAGAAAGATTTTATTACATCTTCCCTTGGAGTTTTAACCTACTAGTTAACAGCATCCCTTTCATAACAAGACTGGATTAACACCCAGCTACGGTGTCTGGAGGTCTAATTTACTCAGTTTTCTATGGTCTGATGAAGTTGCCCATCTTATTTTTAGTTTTAATTGGCCCAGGAAAACAGATAAGTCCCTTGAACTTTCTTTTAAGAAACCATTTTCATGGAAAACATAGAGGGCAAAAAGAAGGTTGTGAGGGACATGTACAGAAACCCCTAGTACAAGTAGGGAAAGTGTCAAATGTCCCCGGCAGCAGGTGTCCCTCTTAACACAAAAAGAGATCAGTTGGGAGACCTCTGGCATAGACCACCACAGTGGGGTGTAAACATATTCCACTGGGCCAGTAGACTTGTTTATTTAAAGTCAGCCCAGTGAGTGGAAGCACGTTTGAAAAGCACGTTGCCAATGTCACTTGCAGTCTGGGAAAATAGGACGTCATACCGGATCAGTTCGTGTGCTCATTACACTCAGTGATCTGCCTCCAGCCTCTCATGTTTCGGAGGAAACCAGCACTCCACCATTCTCTCCCACCCCAAAAAGCACATCTGCCAATCAGATTATTATATCTTTAAGCACGAGACTTTCCCACCCCTATTTTAGGACCTGACCCTGGAGGTACTGAGCTAGAAGAGGTTAGACTAGATGACCATAATGGCCCCTTCTAGTCTTAAAATCTATGATTCACCTATTGACTACAGTGAGAGTTGAGAGCACTCAGCCTCGCTCAGGAGGTACTCAGCACCTTGCAGGATCAGTCCCTTCGCCTGCATCACTACAAATGCTGCTATAGTCCATAAATCCAAGGCTGCACCCAGATTCCAAACACTTCAACATTCATGGGAGTTCAGCTCTGGATTTTCAGTTCAAAGCATTATAAAGATAAGGAGGCAACTGCAAAAAGGGGATTGGCTCCTGGATTCAGAGTTCAGACAATCCCATATTTCAGGGATGTTTAGATGCAGGGTTTTGAGTCAAGCCTGTAATGCCCTGGCAACAGCCCATCATGATTCCTCTTTAGGACTTTGGAACCACCGTTAGAGAATCCATCCCAGGTTTTACTGCAAGTTCACGGAGGACAGGACTTTTAAGAGTTTAGTCAGTGCACAGTGGGTGCCAAGGCTCTGTAGTTCACTACCCTCACTGCTGAGACTCAAGTGTTTTGCTTCAGGAGGCCCTCAGAAACCTGGAACACAGCCGGGCGTATGCCTAGCTTAATGGGATCCATGCATTTGCCAGAGCAATTAAAACAGGTGATTGACATCTGATCTGGACCAGATGCTCCTGGAGCAGCAGAGTAAAGAAAGGTGACCAGACAGGCCAATTCCGCAGGGCAGTGTTGGACACCTACTCAGGGCCACCCAGAGGATTCAGGGGGCCTGGGGCAAAGCAATTTCGGGGGCCCCTTCCATAAAAAAACTTGCAAATCTATAGAATACTATATTCTCGTGGGGGCCCCTGTGGGGCCCGGGGCCTGGGGCAAATTGCCCCACTTGCCCCCCACCTCTGGGCAGCCCTGCACCTACTTGCACAAGTTTAGTTAAATTGGAAATGGGATGCATTGCAGCTGCTACTAAACCAGTTTAACTCCGACTAGTACAGGGTTGCTTTGGTTGCAAGCCAGATTAATTTGTGTCGATGGAAGTCCGGAGAACTCCCCCAGGAGGACATGTGTGCATGAACACACAGCAGTTGCTACCAGTATAAGGAAAGTTATTTAGATCCAGATTTGGTGTACAAACAAGATCCTCCGAGTGAAATAGAATGAAAATCCCAAACGGGCCCAGCACATTGCAATGTGCCGATTGCCATTTTAGTTGTAGGGAAACATCTGTTTGGAATAAGAGGGATCCATGGTGTGTTCGCTCACTCACACGTGTACACAAACACACACACACTCATGCACTCTGTCCTCTCATCCACCTAGCATTTCATTTCATAACAGAACATGGCATGGTTCTCCCACTCCCCCTGTTCACCCGCTCTTCCTCATCATAGACTAGGGTCATACAGGCAGGAACCAGCTGTGTTACTAAGCAATAATTCATTATTTTGCTTTGACTCTTCGGATCATTATTTTCACACTTGCCTGATCCTCATTGGCTTGGAGATCCACGAAGCAGTCTCCATGCCATTATACGTGTGTGTGTGTGTGTATAGATATAGATATATATGTTCTTTTGAGGCTTTTGTATCACAAATGGCAAGCATAATATTCCTCTTCCCCACGCCCTCTCCCCCTGCCGGTCCCACCTCCACCCCGGCTCTCTACAGCCAGAGTCCTTCTCATAAGATTATGCAGCGATCCTTGTTTTGTATTTTATTGACAGGTGACCTATTTGACCTACTTGCAAAAACCCACCACCCTGGCCACTTTGTGTAATGGAGCCCATGCTACCTAATAAAGCATCCAGCACTAGTATATGGCTCTGCCTTTGACTCCGGCAGCACCCTGCTTTCGCTGACATAGCCCCGGCAGAGGTACGGCTCTTGATCTTTCGCTCCTACGCCCTGTGCTCGCTATTCATTGTCATTCTTCTGCAGGAGATGTATGCATTTTAAAAGCCCAAGAGCCGGGGCGCAGCTCCATTCAGATAGGCACAATCGTACCATGTGTGGAGGCCTGGCGGAATAAGGAGCAAGATGAGAAATGACACATTTGTGAGAAGGTCTCAGAGGGGGTTGAAATGCCACAGATTCCCATAGAGGCTGTGTAATATTCAGGGGTGGACTGTCCAGAGCATCTAATTAGGCATTAGCAGACCTTCTACAGCAGCATCCTGCCAAGTAATTAAGTGATTAGTATTGATTGTTGAAATGCTTAAAGATCTGTTATCACTGAATGATTAATTAATCCAATAATGAGAGTAATAAAAATTCTGCAGGTGTGATTATATCATCTACCCACTGAGCATGGGTAGAGGAATCTCTCTGCATCTCTGTCTGATTCTGATATCTAGCTACATGTATTTACATCCTGTGCGCACAGAGTATCTGACACTGAACACTGGTGTAGATCAGGACTGCCGATTCTGTTCTAAGGATCTGATCCTGCACCACTGAAATTAATGGGAGTAAGATCAGATCCTTATGCCAGGGTAAATCTGGAGTAACTCCACTGAAGTAATTGGAGTTACACCAGTGTAAAACTGGAGTGAGATCAGAATCAGGCCCTATGGCTCTTGCATTCAGATCAACCTACACAAAAAGGCCTTGGTGCCCAAACTGCATTGCTCTGACTCTCTGCCTTCCCATCAGGGGTGTGGGGATTTTTTAGATTATCCTATTGTTCCAGGAAGAGCTGAAATCCAACAAAGGATTAGTGGCTGGTTGGGAAATTATATAGTTCCCCATGGAAATTTTGAACAAAAATAACGTTGTTGTTTTTGTCAAAAATATTCATAATTTTTTTTTCAGGCTTTGGCATTTTTTGTTTACAAGATACCCAAATTTTTCAACAAAAATGGACATTTTTCATGAAACGTCAAAAAAGCCATTCCCCATTCAAGAGTTTCAATGGAAAGTTTTTGACCAGCTCTACAAAGAGCTCATTAAAACACCTCATCTCTGTTAGACTGTCAGACCCAGAGAGGCCAGGCAAACGAAGGAGAGAAGAGGTAGGATGGGGTGGGGTGGCAGGAAATCTGGTTAAAAAAATAACTCATTCATTAAAGGCCTTAGGTGTCATCCCGGCTCCGTTGAGATCATAGGAATTGTGCCGTGGACTTCAAATGGAGCCAGGATTTTTGCCCCTTGTTTCCAATGGAGAAACTTTTCTCTGTGGCCTATATGGCCCACACTGCTCTGGCCATATGGGCCTCAGAGAAATCTACCACTAAAGCCCTTTGATTAACTTGTTTCAGCTTCTCTCCAGTAATTTAGATCACAAAAGCCCTGATAATCTCCAATAAATCGGCTTCCTAGAAAGCCACAGTCCTGTGATCACTTCTCAGCCATGGTGCGTCTTTGGCAACCATTTCACTCTTACTGGCTGTGTGTCCTTGCATTGAATCAATACATTCTCTTCTAAAAACACCCAAAGTGTCCTCTCAATAAATGTAGAGCCATGGGAACGTTTCTGTGTATAATCAGAGTAGGATAGGAATACATTATTTTGTTTTGAAGTGCTGTTGAGACCTCATGCATTCCAATCACATCTCCAGAAGTTCTCAAGTGGCAGCACTCAGATATCTGTCTCTTTCTGACACATACATGCAAATAGTATAATATGTAATCCTTATAATAGTGTAATAAGCATCCCCGAATAATAAATAGCCCTTATTTATGAATGACACTTCCAACCCCTCCATCATTTGGTAAAACATTTACCAGTGTGCCAGGCGATTTCCCTTCCAAACAGATGTGGTAGTCACAATTGTGATAACACATCAGACCAATGTCTCATAGACTCATAGACCTTAAGGTCAGAAGGGACCATTATGATCGTCTAGTCTGACCTCCTGCACAACGCAGGCCACAGAATCTCACCCACCCACTCCTGTAACAAACCCCTGACCTATGTCTGAGTTATTGAAGTCCTCAAATCATGGTTTAAAGACCTCAAGGTGCAGAGAATCCTCCAGCAAGTGACCCGTGCCCCACGCTGCAGAGGAAGGTGAAAAACCTCCAGGGACTCTGCCAATCTGCCCTGGAGGAAAATTCCTTCCTGACCCCCAAAATAGCGATCAGTTAAACCCTGAGCATGTGGGCAAGACTCACCAGCCAGACACCCAGGAAAGAATTCTCTATAGTAACTCAGATCCCACCCCATCTAACATCCCATCACAGGCCATTGGGCATATTTACCTGCAAATAATCAATGATGAATTAATTGCCAAAATTAGGCTATCCCATCATACCATCCCCGCCATAAACTTATCAAGCTTAGTCTTTGGGTCTGATCTCCTGTCTCTGACAATGTCCAGAACCAGATGCTTCAGAGGAAGGTGTACTAGGTTGTCTAGACCCAGGATATGGGAGTGGCATCTTTACTAGTAGTGAGGGGGGGGGCAGAGAGGAATGAACAAATCCTGAACATCAGGAAGCCATTCCTGTCTGCAAGCTTTATTAGACTGGGTACAATTCATGGCCTGTGTTAGGCAGGTCAGGCTGGGTGGATATGGCCTTGCAGCCTATGACGCTAGACTGTGGTGGAGTCTCTGAAGGGAAGTGATGGCTCTGTCCCTTGGGTCGTTTAGGAGTAGAATGGATGAAGTGCAAGGAGCGATCCTGTGTGGAGTGAGAGGACCGGCAGCAACACCCTCGTTGTCCTTTTGTGCCTCTGGCTCCTGGGATGGACGGATGGACAGACAATGGGGCATGTGCTTGATTTTCCCCAGTGATGCCCCATTATTAGCCACCACCAAATGCGGATAGTGATGATTGTCCCCAGGGGGTACCAAGCCCTGCCCAAGTGCCAGTCACCCCACTGTTTGTATTACAGTAGCACCGAGAGGCCCTCATGGACAGTAGGGTCCATTGTGCTCGGCACTGTACAAACACAGAGTAAGAGCCAGTCCCTGTCCCTGAAGAGCTTAAAGGTGGGAGAAAGGGAGTATTATTATCCCCAGAAGGGAAACGGAGGCACTGAGTGGTTAGGTGACTTGCCCAAGGTCACACAGACTCCCCAGAGTCACCCCAGCCCCTTCATAACAAGGCCTCTTTCCCTCTCCTCTTTGCACCTGTAATTCTGAGCAAAATCTCTCCAAGTGCTGAGTGCCTGGATCGTGTCTACCAACAGCCTTTGTGTGTGGGCCCTGCCCCGGCACACTGCTGCCATGACAGCCTACCTATCAGGGTGACTACATTCGGGCCACATTGTCCTACCACAAGACCGATGGTGCCTTCTCCGGTAGCTGCTTGGTGGAGGGAACTGGCACATCGCTGGAGACCATTCTGCCTTCCCATCCCGCACTCGCTCACCACCCAGCATCATTCCAGATTCCGGCCTCAGGGATTTTATCTGCACAGAGTGGATGTGAAAAGCAGGTGGGTAGTCTCGGGTGCTGCTGACGCCAGGTGTCCCAGGGAGGGAAACCTCCAGGGTGGAAGGATGGCAGCTCTCCCTTCCAGACACAGCAAAGGGAAAGGAATCAGAGACAGAGCGTCAAGTAGAATTAAATGGGATTGTTTGAATTCTCCCTAGTGGGACTGATTATGCTGCTAGCGCTACAGGAAACACGAGGAGTCAGAGTCTGCTTTGAGTTGTGCTGGTGTAAATTAACATCCCGGGGGGTGAGTCTGGTGGAAATACAAGCAGAATCCGGACCCCAGCCTCTCCTGTCATCCCCATGGAAACAGTTCATGCAAAAATGGAGAGCAGCACAGCAGCCTCCCTGCTTTCTCGGCTCCTATCCTACAGGATCTCGGGGCAGGGGTTCAGCACCTCTCAGGATCAGGCCTGCAATCGGTTACAAGAAAGATGAGGGACCCAATCCTGCAAGGTGCTGATTGCCTCCTGCACATGCAGGGATGAGTTTCGGGAACTTGAGGGTGCTCGAACCACTACAGGATCAGCCCCTGGGGGGGGAGGGGAAAGGAACAGCTCTCACTGCCTGAGGGATCCACTCAGAGAACAGCCAGGCCATGGGAGTGGCAAGTGAAGCAAGGGACGGGGACTTCCAAAGGACACGCACATGGTCATGAACACCCAGACACACACTACCGCACGGAGACACAGACACTCTCGCACACCAACTCACAGCCACACGCGTGTAGACTCTCACACACATGAATAAGGAGATGAGCTCACTAGGAGGCGTGTGTCCCTCTTGCACGCTACATTTAAAGCGATTCAGTCACATTGCAGAACATACGCGTTCGCTCCCGAGAGCTCCCAGCTGCCATCTCTTGGGAGCTGTTCTGCAAATGACAGAGGCGAGGCAGGGTCCTGAAGAGAAATCGTTAGATCATTGCTATGCAATATTAGGGCGGGTTGGATCCCCTGGGATTGGTAATTGACTGACTCCTTGTGCAGAGACTTGCCCTCATCACATTTAGCTACCAATTTGATCTTGTCAAAGGCATGTGGCCCAGCCAGCAGGGCTCTGGGAGGGATGACAAGGCCACACCTCTCACACAGATCAGATCTTTCTGCTTGATTTGAAAAGAGGAGGTTTTGCTTTCCCAGCTCCCTGCAGTAAACCGGCCCTGCTGACTGTCTCTCTGAAAAATCCCCCTGAGCTGCCCCAGTCTTCAGGGCTCATCAGACCAGACGAGAAGGCAGGAAGGTGGATGTTGGCTTTGCATGAGAGCGAACAGTTCCCGTTGGTGACAGCTAAGGCTGGTGCTTCCACTAGGCGACCCTAGGCGGTCGCCTAGGGTGGCAGGATTTGGGGGGCGGTATTTTGCCGTCCTCGGCAGCAATTCGGCAGCAGTGGGTCCTTCCGCTCCGGGTCTTCGGCGGAAATTCAGCGGCGGGTCCTTCACTCGCTCTGGGACCCACTGCCGAAGTGCCCCAAAGCCGTGGAGCAGAAGGACCCCCTGCTGCCGAATGCTCAGAGGAGCGCTGCCACCTAGGGCAGCAAAAACCCAGACGCCGCTCCTGTTGACAGCCCAGTCATTCTGACTGGAAATCGATGACATGTCACTGAGCACTTGCCCACTCTTAGGAGGCATCCAGATTAAACCATGATCCGGTATCTGAGGCAGTGTGCTCTAGTGGATAGGGCACAGACCTAGGACTTAGGAGAGTTTGGGTTCTATTCCTGACCCCCCACTGGGTGACTTTGGGTAATCCACTTCCTCTGTCTGAGCCTGTCTATAAAATGGGGGCGGAGGATGCTTCCTTCCTTTGCCAGTGCACTGAGCTCTACAGCTCTGTATAAGGGTTAGACGTTATTATTCTGAAACCCAGTGTTTCTGTCGCCTCTCAAATGCCCGAGGTTTCTGACAGTGGAGCTTCTGCCTAGCAAGGTGTTTCTCTACATTCATTTCCTAACAGGACAGGTCCCAGAACCCATCAGGGCCAGCTGGCAGCCTCAGTAGAGAGTCCTAGGACTGAGTGGTCCATGGACAGAAATCCCAAAAGCAAGGATATTCTGCCAAGTAAACTCCCGTCACTGGGTTTGCCGGTGATCTAGTCTGGTATGTCAGTTCTTATTCCCTTCCACGCGGGATCTCAATCTCTCGCTCACAGACACGCATTTAAAAAGAGATTTAAATCCACACTAAGCTACTGCAAAGAGCCTGAGATGAGCCAGCGCCACGAAATGCGGAGCTGAAAATGAGTCTTTCTCTTCCACCCACCCACTCTCTTCCCTGTTATTCGAGGGGAGGGGAGGGGAGGCAGCAGGCACAGTGCTTACTGCATGCGGTCAAACAGTGTAAGAACTCCAGCTACCTGGAACCCTCAGGTCAAGGTTTCCAGGCTGGGTCAAGCTAATCCAGGGACCCCTACCAAGCCAGTCAGCTACCCCCTTTGTTGTAAAGCCCAAGATTTAGAAGCCTTCTCCCCATCTGCCCCCACCTGTTCTAGCAGGAGGCTGGTGGATCACTTGAGCTCAGGAGTTCTGGGCTGCAGTGAGCTATGCCAGCTAGGCATCTGCACTAAGTTCAGCATCAGGACGGTGGTCCCCAGGGAGTTTGGAGCCACCACTTGTAACACTGCGCCCTTGGGTAGGTTATCATCAGCAGGGATTGAACCTTGGACGTCTGGTTCTAACAGCATTCTACAGCCTCAGCTGAAAGAGCCTGCCCTGTTACCCGCGGATGTAGCAGGCTGATAGATTCATGGATTATAAAACCAGAAGGGACCACTGCGACCATCTTACCTGACACCCTGTATAGCACAGACAATGGGACTTCCTTGAATTCCCACGTGAACTAGTGTGTTTCTTGTAGAACAACATCCACTCTTGATTTCAAAATTTCCAAAGATGGAGAATCCATCACAGCCCTTTGTAAATTATTCCAATGGTTAACCACCCTCCCTGTTAAAAATGTCTGAATCTGTTTAGCTTCTTCCAACCATTGGATCTTGTTATACCTCAATTTGCTAGATTGAAGAGTCATTTATTACCAAATTCCTGTTCCCTGTATTGGTACTTATAGACTGTGATCAAGCCAACCCTTAATCTTCTCTTTGTTAAGATAAATAGATTGAGCTCCTTGAATCTATCACAATGAAACACATTTTCCAACCCTTTAATTGTTCTCTCATGCTTCATCTCTGAACCCTCTCCAATTTTTCAACATCCATCTTGATTTGAGGACTCACGCGCTGGACACAATATTCCAGTAGCAGTCGCACTAGTGCCAAATACAAAATATAACCCCACTCCTCTTCAGTATTGCCCTGTTCATACATCTAAGGATCATATTAACCCTTTACACCATAGCATTGCACTGGAATCTCATGTTCAGCTGATTATCCACCAAGACCACCAAGGTTTTTCAGAGTCGCTGCTTCCCAGGGTAGAGTCCCCCATCCTCTAAGTATGGCTGACATCCTTTGTTCCTAGATGTAAACATTTACATTTGGTCTTATTAAAAGGCATATTTTTGCTTGCAACCCAGCTTACCAAGCTATGTATCAGTGACCAGTTCTCTTCGTTATTTACCCCTCCTCCAATCTTTGTGTCATCTCCAAATTTGATCAGTGATGATTTCATGTTTACTTCCAGATCATTGATAGAAATGTTAAGTAGCATAGGGCCAAGAAAGAACCAGTCCCAGCGGGGCCCCGCTAGAAACATATTCCCTTCATGGAGATTCCCCAGTTACAATTACATTCCGTTAGACATTTTTCAGTCCATTTAGTGTGTGCCATGTTGCTGTTGTATCATTCTAGTTTCTGCATCAAAATGTTGTGTGTTACCAAGTCAAATGCCGTATAGAAGTCTCTCACATGTGTGCCATTACCTTTATCAACCAAGAAGGGGGCTAGTTGTGATGAACACAGGCAGGTCTTTGAAAAAGGGGATAATGCCCTGAACCCCCAAGAACTCAATCAGCATGAAGCAGCTCGCACTGCCCCCTGTTAGCATTAAAGAGGAAACATCACATTCAGGAATTCCCCTTCTGACTAGTGAGGTGGGAGCTGGGGGCCCCACATGGCCGCAGGTTTGGACCCATCGCCCAACCTGGGATTCCCAGCTCCCCCCCCCTTTGCTCAGTAGACGACAGACCCCTATTGTAATGTTATTTTCTGTTCATCCTTTAAGTGTTTGAGGCAGATCATCCATACTTCCAGCATCTAACTCACAGCTGGCCGTACACAATGCCATCAGCTGTCTCTGACTGCTTGACAGGGCTGATGTTGCTGGGTGCAGCAGTTATAATTAGAAATGCTAATCGGCTCTTGTTTTTCTGGCTTGGCAGCCCACCCACCCCAACACAATATTCTCTTTCTGTGTGTGTGTGTGTGTTCTCCACCCCTTCTCTGAATTCCCCATTAATTATGATTAAACTCTGCTGAAATCAGTGAGTCTCCAATTTGGGAATTCAGGGTCTGTTCAGATCAGCAGGCAGGGTGCGGCGTTTGTATTACCTTCCGGGACTTCTTGGTTGTGCAAAATTGGGCCAGCAACCTCGAGAGTTCAAAGGGATTCCCAGCACTTCCACCTCCGGCCTCAGCCTGAAACAGGGCACGCTGTCATGGACCAGGCTGTTTCAGAACCTGAACGAAAAGGCCGGCGAAGATTTGGGGACTGGGAGGAGAGGAGGGTTCTGTCTTTAATTTCTTCCTCACACCATGGGACCTCAGGATTCAATTCCCTCAGCTGAGACTCTTAGCGTCCCCCTTTCCTCTCCCCGTCCCCTCTCCCTCTTCCCCAGAGGACCCCTGGGTTCTATTCCTGGCTCTTCCGCTGTCTCCCTCGTGTGAGTCACACACAGCCACAGCTCTGGGACTTCTCCAGGGCTCAGAGATGCTCAGATTGAGGGCTTGGGGCATGCCCCCTCCCTGCGCCTCAGTTCTCCGTCTCTAACCTGGAGATAATACCAGCCAGGTGTAAGAATAAGGACACTGAGCCCCTACGTACCACTGGACATTTCTCAAAGCACAGAGTGAATATGAACAAAGTCCTGTTCATGATACCGTTACCCAGGGGATAATAATCCTTCCCTGCCCCTTAGCAGGGCCTTGTGAAGCTTATTCCATTCATGACTGTAAAGTGCTTTGAGATCCTCGGATGCCAGGGGCTGGAGAAGGGCAAAGGATTCTGGGTTCAGCTGGCTCCTTGAGATGGTCTGTAGAGACAAGATGGTCTCTCGGGGACTGATTCATCGTTCCCTGCTTTTACCCCAGTGTAATCCCATTGAGTTCCGTGATGTTGCTCCTGATTTACACAGGTGCACGCTGGAGGAGAACGTGTCTTTGCCTTGGCCGTGTCCTGCCCCAGAGAGCCCCATTTGCACACTGGATTTAGCACGGCAGGAGTGAGAGCCGAGCCCTGCGGTCTCTCCTCAACCTCTCCGACGGCGGCAGAACTAATTGCCTATTGACTTTGTAAGTGTTTCTGGTCTCCGGCAAAACGTACATTGTGATCATTGTCCCCGTACCCCCGGCCCTGCTGATTCAATCCATTCCCCACGCCCAAAACATTGCGGCAGCTCAGGCTCTGCGTCACGGCAGCCTTTCTACCCCTTGCCCCTTGCCTCATCTCCCAACAAACTGATTTCTCGGGGAGGTGACAACCTCTCAGGCCACGTGGTGAAGCAGTGGGGAACAGCGGCACTTGGCTTGTGTCTGCAGAGCTGTGGGGTGGGTTTGCCTCGCTCTGCCCAGATGGGGTGTGGCAAAGGGGTGGGAGGATGGACCCAGGGAGCAGCAGAATCCTGCTTGGGCCACGAAGTTCCTAGAAAATAGGAAGCGATCTGAAATTTGATCTGAATTTTTGCCCAAGGCGCAAACTGACCCCAAGTCTTTGTCTGCAGGGGTGTGGTGGCCGTGTTGGTCCCAGGACATTAGAGAGCCAAGCTGGGTGAGGTAATGTCTGTTATTGGACCAGCTTTTGCTGGTGAGAGAGACCAGCTTTCGAGCTCACACAGAGCTTTTCTTCAGGGCTGGGAAAGGTACTCCGAGTGCCCCAGCTCAATATAAGGTGGCCCGGATCGTTAAGCATAAGGAGTTAGCACATGTTGCAAGAGACCATTCAAGGTGAAGTGGGCAGTTCACATCTCTGCAGACATAGGGCACAGGAGGGTTCGTGAGTCACAGATTGTTGTAATGAGCCATAAATCCAGGGTCTTTACCATCATTTCTGGTGTCTAGCAAAATTAGGAATTTAAGCTCCCAGGCTCACCTTTGAAGGGGTTGTGCAGGTTTCTTTGGGGATGAGGACTAGGGGGTCTCCCCTAAGAGGACCTGGCGTGATCACGTTCGGAAAAGTGTTTGCCCGGGTGATCAGGTGTTTTTGTCTTTTATCACTTTTCGGTGCAAGTTCGTTCAAGAGCCTAGTCATGGTCTCGTTTCACGCACACAGTTGTCACTGGGACATTTAGTGACTGGGCAGAATGTGCAAGGTGAACATACCCACAGGGGCCAGAGACTCTAGATCAGCACCTGAATCTAAACACTGAGCCGGCAGAGGTTCCCCCATCGCTAGAGGAAATCTTCCTGGGCAGCTAAAGTGGAACTCAAAGGCCCAGGCCTGGAGGTTCTGGGCTTGTTTTTGTCCCAGGATTGTCACAGAAGAGAGAGGGCTGGACCTACGTGCCCAGCCCCAGAACAAGGGGGAGGCAGTGCCCTTTGTTCAGCTTACATGACTTTAATGACCCCAGTCCATCTCTGGGCCATGGTGTTCAAGGTCCCCACCTACCACTTGCCCAGTAACAGTGCAGTTCCCCACCTTATCTGTGCCAATAGGGTGCAGAGGCAACAAACTGATACAGTGTGGGATGGGGGAAGGAAGAGGGCCGGTCTGTTCTGCACTGCCCCTTTCCTCAGTTTCCTCTGTCCTTTGATCTTTTTTCCAGGAGAGACACTTCCCCAGTTACCAGGCTGGTGGGAGAGAGTATGTGCGTGTGCGTGTGTGTATGCGTGTGTGTGTGCGCATGTGTGTGTGTGCGCGCACGCACAAATCTGTAGGTTTGCTAGTGCATGTGAGCCCAAGTGCAGGTACCTGTCTGCACGAATGGGTGTAGTTCCCAGGAGGGCTGACCAGCAAGGATTCCTTCTGCACTCCCCTGCACGCAAGAGTTCAGCAGCCAGGCTGTGGGTGGGTAGGGACAGGGAGGGGAGAGGCTAGGCCATGCCCTCCCACCGCTAGCCACCCCGCACTGCTGCCGGCCCTGTCATCACGTCTGTTTGTCACTCAGCACACTGAGGATCTCCCTGCAGCTTAGCTCTTGCTGGGGGAGATCCCAGCTGGGCCAGAGCCCTGATATCATCCGGGTGCAGCACCCAGCCTCCACCCGAGCCCAAGGTGAGCTGAGCGAGGCTTATGGCACAGGTGACAATCCCTAGCAATGCATAAGTCAGTGAATTGTTTTTCCTCTTTGCCTTTCTCCACCCGGAGATTCCAAACTCAATTCACTGGGCTCGGCCTGAGCTGCTTGCTTAGCAGCCCAATTCATCAGGTTGCTGGGCTCAGATGCCGGAGTTAAAGGCGAAAAGGTGGAGTCGGGGGAGTGGGAGGAGGCTGCCATTCAGAACAGCCCGCCAGGCGGCTCTGAAAGGGTAGCTGCTTTCATTAGGATTTCTGTCATGTGCCAACTGCAGGCTCTTCCAGCTGAGAATCCAAGAGCAGAAGGAAGACGGGGGGTTGCTGAAGGAGCCTGAGACAATGTGGGAAGAGAAAGTAGCTCACTGAGTGAGTGAGTGAGTTAGTTAGTCAGTCAGTCTTCACTGTTTGTGCTGGAGGATGAAGGCTGCAGAGGAACAACCCGGGAAGTGTCCTTTGCTTCCCCCCATCTCTAAGCCCTCCCCCCCACCACAAGGCATCATCCCACCATTAGCTCTTAAAACAAAGAAGCCTGGGTCTTCTCCAGAGAAAGAGTCCACGGCCAAAGCCATCTTGTTCTCCCTGCAAGAGTTACGGACATGCGGACAATGAGATCAGTTCCTTGGAAACAAGGGCAATGGACTTCGGATGCAAAGTTTTACGCACAATAATGCTGTACACACAGAACCACTGTACACCCCCCTCCCCCGCCCCCCACACAGCTAATACCACAGAGCTACTGCACAGACACATCTAGAGAGCAATACACACAGAACTGCTGTACACACACACTGCTACACAAAACCACTGTACACATGCACAGAGTTATACACACAGAGCTATGGCACACACAACTGCTGCGTATGCAACGACAGTAAATACACACAGACAGCACTATACGTAGATGCCGTACACACACACACACACACGCACACACACACACACACACAGAGCTATTGTACACAAGCACACATTTACAAACACAGAACTACATACATCAGCTAATCAGTTCCTATTGTGGCCCATCTCTACTGTGCACGCGTATATTTACTGTGTATTTGTCCCATACATACAATGTGTGTGTGTCTGGGACTATACTCTGGCAGGTGTGCAGACAAGCCATAGTCAGACAAAGACAAAGGCCTTGGGTTGATCAGTCACTAATACTGGGCATGTGATTAAAAATGCTTAAAAACATTGAGCTCCTCCCGGCATCAGAGCGGTGCTCCGAGTTGGTCCCTGTTTTGAGCTCTTCAGTGCAGCATCAGGCAGTGCAGTGAAGAGGTTACAACATCATTACAATAAAGCTTCAGAGGCATGGAGGCAGGAAATGAAATTTTATACTGAGCTACACTTCTAAGAGCGTCTGCAGAATCCATGAAATATCACAGCTCCTTTAAGTGGTGTTCTGCTGGGAAAGAAATACACAGCTCTCGGGTTTATTAAAGTCAGTCTTCATCTCCCAAGTGCATCTCATCTATTGACATAATGTGTCAGTAGGAAAGAGCGGGACTCGAAGGGATGAGCATGCAAAAGGGCAGGATTTGCAATAACACCAGAATGGCCAGAGGCCCAGAGCAGATTAGAGTTAGTCCGGTTCGCCTGTCTCAGACAGTGGCTGGCACCAGCTGATTCAGAGCAAGGTGCAAGGATTTCCGTAATGGACAAGTATTATTATCTATTATTTGTATTACCATAGTGTCCAGGGGCCCTAATCAGAGACCAGGACCCCACAGTGCTAGGTGCTGTACAAACACAGAACAATGCAATAACCTGCCCCCCAGGTTAATGCCCCTTTCTTCCATAAGCTACACCGCAAGCACCTAATTCTTCTTTCAGAGACTCCTGGATAAACCCCCACTGAAGTGGGAACTGAGGATACGTCATAGAATCAGCCTCCTAGGCCCTGATCCTGCAATCAGATATGTGTGGCTGGACCCCTGGATCCCTGCAGAACCCAATGGGACTTATGTGGACCTGAATGCAGGATTGGGGCCTTGTAAGCCCCTTGGGCAAGCACCTGTGAAACTGATCTGTCTGCGAGCTGCAGAAACGGGAATGCCATCTTTGGGAGAAGCCCTGTTGTTTAACAGGCGAGCTCAGGGCTCTGAAGGTGCTGCTGATTGCAACACGAGGGATCTCAGGGAATGGGGCCGGTGTGATAAGATACGGCCAACGTCCCACAAACCTACCACCAAGTCCCCGCCGCTGTGGACTCCTTTCCTGTGCAGGCTGATGCAGGCTGCGCGGTCTCACTTCCCCACAAGGCCTGGAACAAGCTGTGAGATCGACAAGGTGACACTAAACGTAGCGCTTACCTGCTCTGGGCCTACAGGTCTCTAACAACCCTGCTCACTCCCCATGTCCCAGGGCTTTCAACCCCGAAAAGCTACCATTAGCTCTAGGCAGGGAAGGGAAAGGGGACACATAGTGGGGTGGGGTTTAAAAGGAGGAAAAGCTTTGTTCTGTCTTTCTTTGCCTTAGTCTAGAGTGTGTTACCGAGAGTCACACTGAGCGGCAGGTGGCGCCCAAGGGTCAAGTCCTGCCGGAGGAGGCTGGGTGTGACTGGTGCTGCTGGAATGTGGTGTGACACTCTGAAGAATCATTTAGTGGGACACAGCTGTGCATAGTCAAAGCTGGTCATGCACACACACACACACATGTGTGTGTATCCGTGTGCACATATATGACAGGGGCACATTGCACTTTAGAGCACCCGTTCCCCTCAGTCTATGGGAAATAGATGCCCCAGCCATGATCTGACTCGTTTGCAGCCCGTCTCTTTCTGGAAAGAGCATCTGGGCCTTGGGTGGTTTTTCTTCTTTCCTATTCTGAATATAGTTCTGATGTGGGGGGATTAATCCATTGGCCTTGCGCCTCAGGAGACCTGGGTTCAGACCCTCGTTCACGTGAAGATGGGTGTTGGGTGGTCTCACCCCAGCCTGTTTGTGACTGACACACACTTTAGCACAAGGGGAGCACTAGCCTCTCCCAGTCCTGGAGAACGACAACAACAACACGCGTAGACAGCGGAGGTCTGTAGTGCCGAATGTCCATGACCACACTGTACGGCTTTATTCCAGCGCCTTGGAGTGCCGCAGGGTTATTACTGACCTGAGGCAGCCAGGGGAATCGCGGGTGATGGAGTAACTGCCGCCCGTCCTTGGCAGGGCAGAATCCCCTCCTGAAATCAAGGCCCAGTCCCGGAGCCTTCCCCAAATTGTTCTGCCAGGGCTGAGGTTCAGCTGCTCAATGGAGCCCACCCCCAAGATTGGCCCACATGTCCGGGATCTGCTGGATACCCAGAGTCATCCCCATGGACGCTCGGTGCCAGTGGTTCTCAGCCTTTCTGGGCTCCTGACCCATTTGTAAACCTTGATGGCCCATCACAACCCAGGAAATACCTTTAGTGCAAAAAAAAAATCTGGCTTGCTAAATATTTCTTACCCACAATATAGAACATACACATTAACATAAGTACACCACGGCCCCTGTCCCACAGTGCCGGCTGGGCTCGGCTCCCTGCTCCGTGCAGTGCGACCTGGGTCACAGAGCCACTCAGGTTTGGCCCAGCTCCTGTGCCACTCACTCAAATATGGCCTGGCTCGATCCCCTGCTCCTTGCCTCACTTCAGCTCAGAGACCTCCTCTTCTCCTGGCAGTGTCATTCCACTGCAACCCATGTCCTCTGCACACCCGGAGGTGGCCTCTGGTACGGAACGCCGCGGCATTGGTGCTTTGATTGTCTAAGGTGCTGGGCAGAGGAGCCAGTGAGGCAGATAAGTCCCGCTTGTTTCTTCAGTTGCATCATAACATCTGGCTTGTGTCCTGCCTTGCCATACAGAGCAGGGGATTCGCTGCTGCCCCCTACCCCATGCCAACCTCCATCACGTGAGTGACAGCCCAGTTTCCTTGGTTCCTCTGTGAGCCCGCAGGCACCCTTTTGTTTCTCTTTGATGCAGTGCCAATAGTTTGTCCAGAATACATTAAAGAACTGGGTTAAGGAGTGATTCTCATCCCCCTACAAGTCTCCCAAAGACCCTGTAATCACCGAGAGATGCAGCGCCGGCAGTCAGGGTTCTCAGGCACTTTTCCCTCAACTCTCAAGTGATGAAATTGGAGCAAGAATTAATTACCAGACCAAACCAGGAGTGTCCCTGGGCCTGATTCCCACTCCCTCCATTCCCACAATAGGGGCAGGGATGGAACAGGTGGGACTTTCAGCTGATGTTGTGCTTTCCACACCGTGGGACTGTGCTGGGTCCCACTTGGCAGGGCCGGCTCCAGGCACCAGCCGAGCAAACTCGCGCTTGGGGCGGCAGATTCTACGGGGCGGCATTCCGCCCAATCCTAGGGCGGCACAGCCACTTTTTTGTTTGTTTGTTTGTTTGTTTTGTTTTGTTCGCCGATCCGGCCGCCCTGAAGGGAGGGGGTTGCGGAGGAGGGGAGTGCCCTGCTGGGAGCAGGCTGCTTGCTCCATCTGCCCCAGCCGGTGCCAGGTCTGTAGCAAGCCCGGCAGGGCAGCCTGCATCCTTCCTTCCCCGCCGACCAGAGCAGCGCGGAGCCCTCCCGGCAGGCGGCGCAGCGGTCGGGGCCGCGTGGTGAGCGCCCCGCTGAAGCCCTGGCCACCCCCCTTCTCTCTCTCCCCCCCCCCCCCCCCCCCCCCCCCCCCGCTAGCCGGGGCACGTCTGCAGCGCAGGGAGTCCCCCTGCACCTTGCCTCCAGCTGCCCCACAGTGGGTTTTTTTTCCTGCTTTGCTTTTTTTTTTTTTTGCTTTGCTGTTCTGGCCGTCCCGATTATTATTATTTTATTCTATTATTATTTGCTTGGGGCGGCAAAAAAGCCAGAGCTGGCCCTGCTGCTTGGGGCCTGGCATAAATTAGAGCAGCCCCCGAACCACTTGTGTAGAGTCAGTCTCACTTCCTGGGGCCTCGTTCGCTGTTCAGTTTGTACTTTCTATCATTCGGTCTTGTTTATTTACAAGGACTGTAGAAAGTCCTGCTTCTGTGAGGGCTGGAGGAACTGAAGCCAGTGGATCGCTTCTTCCAGCCAGCGCCCCAGCTCCAGCTGCCGCATCGCTTCCCTGCTCTGCATCGGAGTCTCCCTCAGTCTCTTGTCTGCACCCCAGCTTGCCTTTTTCACACCCACTCCCACCGATGCAGACACACAGGCGCAATATTCAATGGACTCGTCCACATGGTGCTAGTTTCTCCATAGCCTCCTCATGCCTCATGTAGGTGGGGCCCCTTACATGTCAATTACTGTCATCTTAAATGAAAGGCACCTTCGCACCTGTCGGCTTCAAGGAGGTTTTAACCCAGCTCACAACAATATTTTCAATACCATGTAATTTTTAGTCACGCTTGGTTTTGTAACGCCTCTTATTAAAAAAGAAATCTAAATTTTGGCCTCAACCTACTGCAGCTGAAAATAGCCACCCATCCTGGGAGGTAGATTATCTTTGTATCTATGTTCATCTGCAACTAGCGTGTGAGACGAAATTAGGGCCCAGTTCTGCTCTCCGTCACGCCAATGTGAATGCCAGGGAAATCAGTAGATTGAATCCAGATTCTCCCCGGTGTCACAGAGCAGAATGTAGCTCCAAACCAGCTCAGCTACCCAGGGCCTGTGCTGTCTGTGTGATTGCCCCTTCACCAAATCAAGGGCTTACACAATGGAAGGCGCTGCGGGAAACGTGGATGAACAGGAGCCAAAACGAGTGTTTGCAGCAGCTCTTTGGCATTTGGGAAAGAGCAAACAGCCTTCCCTTCCCCTCCCTTGGTTGCCAAAACATTGCCATTTTCAGAGGAGGGAAACAGAAGAAATAAGGCTGTGTAGCAAACAAGACGATTGGCCGCGGTCTTTGCAATCAAAGCTCCTTTCAGAGAGTCTCTAGCAGCTTGAAGTTGTATTTATTTGCTGGACTCCAGTTCGTACAGTGTTCAGAGACGCTCAGCTTGATGGCTCAGGGATCCTGACTGTGTAGGTGTTTAATGAGCATCGGCTCACTTCCTTGATGCTGGGAGGGGGCGTGGTCCCCCCAAGGGACCAGTAAGGGTATGCTGGCTTTTTGGGAGCCTGTTCTCATCGAATCATAGGACTGGAAGGGACCTTGAGAGGTCGTCTAATCCAGTCCCCTGCACTCAAGGCAGGACTAAGTATTAGACCATCCCTGACAAGTGTTTGTCCAACCTGCTCTTAAAAATCTCCAGTGACGGAGATTCCATAACCTCCCTGGGCAATTTATTCCAGTATTTAACCACCCTGACAGGTAGGAAGTTTTTCCTAACGTCCAACTTACACTGCCCTTGCTGCAATTTAAGCCCATTGCTTCTTGTCCTATCCTCAGAGGTTAAAGAGAACAGTTTTTCTCCCTCCTCCTTGTGACAACCTTTTGAAACGGTTATGTCCCCTCTCAGACTTCTCTTCTCCAGACTAAACAAACCCAAATTTTTTCAGTCTTCCTTCACAGGTCATGTCTTTTAGACCTTTAATCATTTTTGTTGTTCTTCTCTGGACTTTCTCCAACTTGTCCACATCTTTCCTGAAATGTGGCGCCCAGAACTGGACACAATTCTCCAGTTGAGGCCTAATCAGCGCGGAGTAGAGCGGAAGAATTACTTCTCGTGTCTTGCTTACAACACTCCTGCTAATCCAGCCCAGAATGATGTTCGCTTTTTTTGCAACAGTGTTACATGATTGACTCATATTTAGCTCCTGATCCACAATGACCCCCAGATCCCTTTCCGCAGTACTCCTTCCGAGGCCGTCATTTCCCATTTTGTACGTGGGCAACTGATTGTTCCTTCCTAAATGGAGTACTTTGCGTGTGTCCTTATTGAATTTCATCCTATTGACTTCAGACCATTTACTTCCGGTTTTCCAGCCCATGCTGGCTACCCTTTAACTCCTTGTCATAATCTCTCTAAGGGCCTGACTGACATGAGTCTCAGAAAGTCCAGTCCTTTCTTCCACCTTGCGGGGTGGAGTGGGAGAAATCCCCTTACTGTTCCCTTCCCACCCATCTCACCCTACTCCCTGTGGGGCTTCCAGGCCGTGGCTGGCAAGAACCTGCCAAGGCACAGACCCCAAATGGGGGCTGTGCCTTGGCAGGTTCTTGCCAGCCAGGGCCTGGAAGCTGCCCCCTTGGGCCTCAGCGACAGCCTGTTATCCCAGCTGATGCTAGTCAGGTAATTAGCTGCAGGTGAGGAGGTAGCTGCTTCATCCATTAACCCCTCTGTGGCCAATGCTGCGCAGAGTTTATACTCTCCATCACAATTGCCCTGGTCCAAAGGCCTCTGGGCAGCTTAAGAATGATAACTAATAATGATCCTTAGTGATGTAGCTCTCCAAAGGAAGGCAAATATCATTGGCCCTGCTTTCCAGATGAGAAAAGAGAGGCACAAAGAGGTGAGGTGAGATAGCCAAGGCCATGCAGAAGCTCAGTGGCAAAGCCAGGAAGTTGTCTGGTTCTCCAAACAGTCCTTGGAGCAAAAACCCAATGTTCCCCAAGAGCTCAATACAAAGAGCACAGATGCGGCGGGAACAACCTGTTCCCAGAGGGGACTTTTGAAGAGACCCTCCACCCAGGAGATCTTTCCTCTGTGTCTCTTGCTAAACAACCAACCGCTGGGGAGCTGAGCGAGTGTCCACAAACTCTGCTTTCCCAGTATTCCCCAGCCCATCCCAGTAATAGCCCCTGTGGCTGTGCTGGGCTGAAGATACCAATCTAATGAGATTTGCCAAAAGTTTAAATTCTTCCTCTGCCAGTTGCAGACAGGCCCTTATAATTACGACTCCCAGCTGGGAAGAGGGGATGGACCTGTAACCCTAGGACATTGTGCCCCAGTCAGCCCAGGTAGCACTGAAGAGCAAGGTGAAGCTTCTCCCCCTGCTGTGCTCACTAGAGCACTCTGAATCTTGGCAGATTAGGTTGTGTCTACACTATCCCGGTGTAGCTACGTCTGCATAGACACAGCCTACACCAACAGGAGGGGCTTTGCATCAGGGTCGAAACCACCTCCCCAAACGAAGCTAAGCGACGTCTGCATTTAAAATGCTACCGCGCCATTGTAGCCCATCAGTGTAGACGCTCATTACCGCGACGGGAGAGGTTTTCCCATTGCCGTAGTTAATCCGCCTCCCTGAGAGGCGGTAACTAGTTTGATGGAAGAATTCTTGAGTCAACGTAGAGTTGTCTACACCGGGGCATAGGTCAATAGCGCTATATCTCTCTGGGGGGTGGATTTTTCAGTGGAGACTAGTCCTCTAAGATAGAGTGACGGAAGTATTTCTCCACTGACATAGCTGTGTCTGCACTAGAGGGTAGGCCAGAATACCGATGTCAGTCAGGGGTATGGTTTTTTTCACACCTTGCACTGACATAGCTATATCAACCTACCTTTTAAGCATAGACCAAACCTGGCTTTGCAGAGTTTTATTCTGTGTCTTCCCCTCCCCTCCTATTATTTTTACTGGGAACAGTCCCCAGTAACCAAAAATCTGGGTCTGACTTTTGGGAGCATGCGAACCCAGGATCCAAATATCACGACTTGTATGAGGGACGGAACCAAATCTCAACACTCTTGGTGTCTGGGTGAGTTTGGATCCGCACCCAAACATTGGGGGTGACCAGTAGCTTTCCACAGGACTGGATCCAAATTTTGGATACAAACACCCCTGGTCAAAATCTGGATCTGTGGCCTACATTAGCCCGTGAAGAAAGAAAATTGACTCTGACATCAGGGAAAAGGTCTAACCAGAGCGGCCAGCTGATTGGAAAGTCTCTGGGGACGAGTAGTTAAAATTTGCCGTAACTAATTGAATTTCGCTACAGCTCAGGTTCCACAATCCATAGGAGACAGGTTCCAAGCTTTTAGAAACTAATGAGAGTTTGACCCTGTCTGTGCAACCATTGGAGCTTTGCCAATACACTCGCTTGGCTTAAAAGGCCTCCTTTTTGTTTACATAGCAGATCAATTGGGATAGTTATAATCTAGTCTCTGTGAAAGACTTGAGGACCTGCTTTGTTATCAAGCTCACTACGGGGAGGAGGGGAGAGAGAGGTCAGGATGAAATATCGATCGGGCACATTGTGGTTTTGCTCCCAGAGGGGACTTTTGAAGAGACCCCCCACGCAGGCGATCTTTCCTCTGTGTCCCTTGCTAATGCCTCTCCATTGATCTCCCCTCGCAGGTTGCAGCTACAAGATTTTTTAGCTGGAGTCAGTCAAAGGAATCAATCAATAAGAGGTAAATGCGTCTGAACGTGGGGGGGGGAGGCCACGGGGAGGGGAGAGAGAGAGAGAAACTGTTCCCCAAAGACATTTTCTCCACAGGAGTTTTAGCACTTCTGGGTTTGTTGTTTTTCAGCTGAGAGTGAGGCCTGCCAAAAGAGTCACGTTGCCCTCAGCTTTGGCAGCTGGGGCACCGTCGCCTAGCCCAGCCAAGCCCACCTCTTGAACTCAGCCCCGTCAGTGTGATAGAAAGGGGCATAGGTAGGTTTCGTTTATAGTAGTATAAACTTCAGTTTAGAATAGGGTGACCAGATGTCCCGATTTTATAGGGACAGTCCCGATTTTGGGGTCTTTTTCTTATATAGGCTCCTATTACTCCCCACCCCTTATCCTGATTTTTCACACTTGCTGTCTGGTCACCCTAATTTAGAAACATGTAGGGACAGGCTCCCAAATGCTCAGCATTCACAATTGGAGCCATGTCTGCAAAAGAGCGAGGCCCCTAACCAGACACCTGAATAAGGGACAGCGTTTCCAAACAGCTCAGCCCCCGGCTGCTCCCATCGTGAGACTTGTGGTCAGATTTTCCAGCGAGCACATGATACTGGGTGTGGAGCTGTTTAGAAAAGCTGGCGCTTGATTTTGGTGCCTAGATGAGAGCTGAGCTCCTTGGAGAATTCTGGCCCCCTGGTGGCGGCATTCTAGTTTCATTTACACCTGTGTAAATCCAGAGTCACTCCATTGAAATCAATGACATGACTCTAGATTGGGACCAGTGCACGAGGTCATAAACCAGCCCCAGACACTCCCCTGCAGCCAGATTCACATCTTGCAGGGTTCCTTTGTCCTTTTCCCTGCTGATGGAAATCAAGTGAGATCCCCCGGATGGAGAGTGAATGCGTCTGTGAAAGAAACATGGTTTGTGTGTGAAATGCCAAAGACGGCTCTAAATCTCCCCTTCCTCCCTCTCAAAGGTCATCTTGGGAGTTACACAACTAAATACCTTTGGGGATCGGAGTCATTATAGCTAATCCACATTAGCATTACCCAGATGTGAGATTATTCCTGGCACTTGACTTTGATTCTGTAGTGTTTGCAATGCAGGTGTCTCTTTCACAGGGGGGTCTTACAACCCTGGTGAACTGCTAGAGGGCAGAGTGGCTTAGCCTCGCCCAGTGCTGTCCTCTCTAAAAATCTGCTGAGCAGCTCCTGACTCCCAGCTCCCCGAGGATAAATAGCCCGTCATGGGTTGCTCAACTCCTTCCTTCTTCAGTTATAGGAGGTTGGGGAAGGGGAAGCTTCAGGGGGGGGGGGGGAGTGAAATGCGGTTTGGAGACACAGCTTCAAAAGAAACAGCAGGAGGACAGGGTAACTTTTGAGGCTGTGATGCAAATACGGGGGACATTTTAAAGACCACCCGAGGCTCTCCCTGCCCTGCTCACCCGCAGTGGCAGGATCTTTAGCATCTTTGCAAAAGAGATTTCCAGGCAGAGAGGCAGGTACCGCATGCAGGAGAGCTTTGAGTACCTCATGCCTTGCAGAATAGCATTTGTTTTGCAGGAGATCCCAGTTGGGGCCAGATCCTGCAGAGTGCAGGTGCGGGGAGGTGCACATGCAAGCAATGAGCTGGCCCGAATGGGCGGGGAACCTCATCCTCCCTTAATGACAGTACTACTGGGCAGACGCCACCTTCTTCCTGTCTAGCAGCCGATCATTAGCACCATGCACTCCAGACACTGTTCTCCACCCAAGCCCTACCCTTCTGCTATGTCCTGCGCTTTTGCAGGGAAGCAGGATTCAGGGCCTTGCTACTCTGTGCAGAGGGCCATGCCAAGCATTTAACCCAGTATTGTTGATCCCCAGTGTGAAAAAAACATGGGTCCGGTCCCCAAACCTTGAGATTGGCTTAGAAGTCATTAGGAGTCTTTTTAAAACGATAAATGTTGGGTTCTCTTCCTTTGTCTTCTGGTTTCTGAGTTTTTGCTTTATGTCTCCAAGCTTTTCTCATCAATCACAAGGGCAGGAGATGAACTTTATACCAATGAAAATGGAGATTCTCGTGTAATCTCTTGATTCCAGCAGCTGGAGCATGAAGAAAAAAACACAAATATCATGAGACTCACAATAAAATCTTAAAAGCTGGTTATACTGCTAACGTTACTTGTTCCCATGCATGGCCTCTCCTCGCTCCTGAGTTGGAGTTAAATGAGTTCACGCTCCATGCCAGGACTAGAGATGGGCAGGAAATGATTATCCCATCCTAGGAAAATTTTTGAGATATCAGAAAAAAATTCCATGCCGAAGCGGGACAAAGAATCAAAATCTCGAAATGTTTACAAGCTGGACAAAAATGGTTCGTGTCAATTGAAACGTTAGATTTATTTATTTTATTTTAGTCTAATTAGTTCTCATTTCTAAACCAAACGTTGTTTTGAGCCAGAAAACCGGAATTTTCTGTTTTGAAAATGTCAAAACAGAATGTTTCGACATTTTCAAAACTTTATAGTCAAAAGTATGTGTTGACACCAACCCTTTCCCATGATGTTTCAGGTGTGACAAATGGGTATTTTTCGATGACAAACCATTTTGTCAGAAAATTCTCAACCAGTTCTACCGAGGACTTTCAGGGTCAAAGGTTTAATGGGATACTTATTATTGAGACATCACATGGGTGAATGCTGGGCCTGAATCTCTTCTCACACTGCGGTAATTCAAGGAGAAACTCTTTGAAGTTAGTGGGCTGGATTCACCATTACCCTTCACCGAATACAGTCATCTTCCCTGGGGTAAACCTTGTTTTGTTCAGGCCAGCGTAAGTGGAAAACATAAATGAAGTTGCCTGCAGGACCCAGCCAGGGAGGATTAGCGTTTAGCGTAGGACTCCTGGGTTCTATTTCTGGTTCTGTCACAGACTCACTGCGTCACTTTCGGCAAGTCACGTGCCCCATGTCATTTTCAAACATGCCACTGATTTTGGGTGTCCCAATTTTTGGGAAGCCCAGCTTGAGATACCTTTTATTTGGGAGGCAAAATACAAATTTAGGAGCCTCACTTTAGGCAGACAGGTATGAAAATATTGGCCTTAACCTCTGTGAGCCTCTGCTTAAAGGGGTATAAAAAACTGCCCTGCCGCCAAGGCTGTTGTGAGGGATAGTTAATTAATGTTTGCAGTGCACACCTCTGAAGGAGTGTTGGGTTTGTAAGGACTAAAGAAGAACGCAGGAGTCTTACAGAGAAATTAGAAGTGACTGTAAAGTGCACAGATAGATCGACCTGATTCTTATCTCAGATGGGTGTCAGAGCTCAATCCTGTAAGGTGCTGAGCGCTCTGGCCCTGATTTCGCAAAGCCATTGAGAACATGCTTAATTTTAAAAAATTAAAAAAAAAAAAAATTAATGGAGGTATCCCATCTCCTAGAACTGGAAGGGACCTTGAAAGGTCATCAAGTCCAGCCCCCTGCCTTCACTAGCAGGACCAAGTACTGATTTTGCCCCAGATCCCCAAGTGGCCCCCTCAAGGATCAAACTCACAACCCTGGGTTTAGCAGGCCAATGCTCAAACCACTGAGCTATCCCTCCCCCCGTGCTTATGTTCCATCTATGTGCTTGGATGAATTGGGGGGAGGGTCTTAAGTACATGCTTAACTTTAAGCCCGTGCTTAAGTCCCATTGATTTCTAAAGTTAAACATGGCCTTAAATGCTTTCCTGAACTGGAGCCAAAGTGCTGAGCCCCCAAGAAGGAATAACTCCCTTGACTCAGCGAAGTCACTCACCAGTAAAGCAAGAGGCGAATCAGGCCCTTATTTTCATTAAAAACATAGGTGCACCACCCACCAATGGACAGCATGAACAATTCTTATAGTATTACAATCATAATGGCATAGTAGTGCAGTATTATTATTCACAGATCTTTGGTCATCTGCCCATCGATCTGAGATACCATTCAAAACTAATGACGCCGGTGTGATTGCTAGGGACCACCGTTACATGCCCAATGCATGACAGAAACAAAGGACCGGAGCGGGAAAGAGAGGGTGTCTGGATGACAGAGCAGGCAGCATGTTCCTGACTGAGCTGTTTCGCTTCCCTTTTTGTCTGCATCACACCTCTCACTTAAATCTCCCAAACCCCAAATCATCTGCAGCTCCGGCTCACGCAGCCCATTGCACGGTGGTAATTACAGCAGCTGTCTTGGTAAACCAGTTTTTTGGCTTCCACATAATTACAGCTGCATGTCCGCAGTGAAAAGATCAAGGGGGGAGCAGGGGAAGCGATAATTATAAACTTGTGACTGCGAACCTTTGGTGCATGTTGTAAGAGCTCTGTGCTCACACACAAATGTGTTTACAGGCCTGCACACCCAAACTCCTCCAGGCGCACCAATGCAAGCATGCTTATAAATGCATACGTGGGCACGCACACACACAAATGCACAGCAGCTCACTCTTTGTATTCTCCCCCACACACACCAGGGGTCGGCAACGTGTCCGTACATGGACACAAGAGTCCGTCGTAAAAATGTCGAGGTCTGTGGCATGGGAGGCTCTCACCTCGGGTGGCTCGGCTCCCCCCACAAGTGGCTCCCCATCCCTGCTCTTGCTGCCAGAGGGGAGGCGTGGCCAGGCAGCTCTGCAGGCACGTTGCCCCCATCTGCTGCAGGCGCCACCCCCGCAGCTCCCATCGGCCACAGTTCCCAAACCCGGCCAATGGGCTGGGATGGGAGCCATGGAGTCAGCGCTTGGGGAGCGGGGATGAAGGCAGGCAACTGGCCACGCCTCACCTCCGCCACCAACAGCAGGGATGGGAGCTGCTTGCAGGGACGGGGAGCCGCCCGAGGTGCTAGAAGCAGGTGAAGAAGAAAGAGGTTCTTTCGAGCTGTTGGCACTGCAGGTCTCTGTAATGGAATGGGTCCCCACACAATTAGCCAGTTTTACCCACTGTCCCACATTGGCAGGCTATGTAGAACAGGGCCATCTCAGCGGGAGCACCAGGAAGCACTGAACCTGATGGGAGCATAATCCCAGACCCACAGGGTTAGAACCCCCAAGGCCCCATCCATCCCTTCAGGGTAGTAGCCATGCTCCTCACCTCCTGCATCTGAGCAGTGGGCAGGCCATGACCCTGCCTCCTCCTCAGCCCCTTTTGTGCCCAAGGAGGCCCAGCAAGGCCCCGCTGTCAGCAGATCAGGGGGTGTGGGAAAGTGGAGCAGGAACTGCATCGCGGTAGGATGGTCTTGGTGAAGGTGTTTGGTGGTCCCTGAGAGACCAGCTTTCTATTCTTGGCTCTACCTCTGCCACTGATTTCCTGTGTGACCTTGGGCAAGGCCTCAGTTCCCCAGCTGTCACACAGGGATAATAACAACAACCCATTGTGCAGTAATGAGGACCATCAAGAAATATTTGGAAAGAGAATGAAAGTCTGATGCTAAAAAGAGATTCAAAGGGTGGGGAAGGAGAATTTCTGGGACCCTCCCCACACACTCACAGAGCTGATCATCCATGCAGGGTCCAGGTGCAATCTGGCCCCTAGTTTTTATTAGTGAACTGCTACTGGTGTACAGATCACAGAACTTTGATTTTCTGTACATCCTGTAAGAAGTAGTTAATAATTGCAAGCCCAATAAAATGCAGCCGGGGTACCTTTTATTTCGTATGATGCTTTGATACCAACCAAACTCATGCACAGCTGTAGCAGGCTTTAATCTATTGATCTACCTACCTACATATCCACACAACAATTGGCTACACATGGGATACATTTCTGAGTGCCACCAATTTCAGTTGACGTGAGTTAGCCCAGTCCTGACAGGTCCTGAGTATCTTGAACTCACACTGCAGTCAATGGCTGTTGAGGGCCCTCAAAAGCTCATATCAGCTCCTCAGCACCTTGCAGTATCAGGGCTTCATTCTCTTTTCCAAACATCTCCCCTGGGACTTATATGGAACTCAGTAACATAGCATTTGAGTGCATCATAACCTCATGCAACCTTTGTGCGGTCTCCCTATGCTAGCTGCGACAGCGAGGTACATTAAAAAACACTAAAGTGAGTTGAATTTATTATTATTATTGTTGTTATTGTTATTAGTAGCTAGCTCGCGTACTGGGCTTTTTTAGTGTGGAAAATTATCTGCGCTATTTTACGGGTTGAATGACTGAATGACATAACCTCCCACCAATGTCCGTCACTAAGTCCAGTAATTTTGTCAAGTGTCCATCGCGCAACATGGTGGTGCTGACCCCTGACACCCACACCCCACGCCCCCCCGAGAGGGGTTTTTCTGCCCCTCTGATGGTGTGGTCTGAAAGGGGGATGTCAGTTACAGAGCTTGCACGGGACTGCACATCTCCTAGCAGTACAGGGCTGCTTGTTTCTCTTCTGCCTGCCCCTGTGCAGATGTGGACGGAGATAGCTTTGGGGGGGACTGGATGGTGGCTACTCATTTGAATATGGCCCAGGTTGGTAGCAAATGAGAGTTTTTACCATCTGAAGTCTGGTTTTAGGGGCCTGTGTGAAATAAGGTGCTGTTCTCAGTTCCATTCCTAGTGAACTGAGCCAGTCTCTATGGGTACGTCTACATTAGAGCTGGAGATGTAATTCCCAGTTTGAGCAGACTTTGGATATAGCTACTTGAGTTGGAAATTATCCTTCCAGCTCTAGTGTAGACATGCCCTACATCACAAGGAACATCCACACAATTGGCACTAACATCAAGCACCTTTCTTGGCAGCCTCAGCAGAGAGGCCCAGGATTACACAGGTTACGGAGGGTGAACTAACCTCTTACCTTAGATGTCCCTCCAGAGCATGTTTTAGGCAGAGCAAATCCTGACTCTGTCAGTCTCCAGGGCCATTGATCCAGCACCTTTCACCAGCAGGAAACACGCTCAAAACACATTAGAAATGGACAGTTTTATTTTATTTTATTTTATTTACTGCTTTGGGAAAATGTTGGTTGGAGATCCATAGCCAGATGGAATTCTGGATCAAAGTCTGATATATTCTGTTCAGTTCTTTATTGTTGGATTCCAAGAGCCCTGTTTAGTGCTCAGTATCTCTCAGATCATCAGCACATGGGATTGCCAGCCTCAGTATGTAACTATAATGCCATCTTGGTTGACTTATTAAAATGGGAGATAAACTAGTTCCTTACTCAGGCTTCCTGCATGCTAAGCTGGGAAATGGTGCTGGAGGATAAAATACTGCATATGCAAATCTAATGCGCTTGGGCCCTGATTCTGCAAACACTGACCCATGGACTGAACTTGATACAAGTGAGTAGTTCCATTGAACTTAATGGGACAACTTGCCTGGTTAAAGTTAGGCACATTGTGATGACTTGTGACACACATGCTTAAGCACCTTGCTGAATCAAGACCTTGTGTATTATGATGGATTTGAACAATTTGGCTAATCTGCTCACACAGGCTCAGATGCACAGAGAAAGCAGCTGTGGGACCAGAGCTCAAGGAGATGTACTTGACAAATGTTTTTTAGGAGCTTCAGGCCCAGCTGGGCTGTCAGGGAGAAGCTGTGATCAGTGGGAAAATGTTGAAAGTTCCTTCTGCCAGGACAGCAGAGGACTGAGTCAGCAGGACCTGAGCTAATCAGTTCTATAAGCAAATGGCCGTGTCCATATGACACTTCTGCAGCAGATGAGGAAAGCAGGAGAGATCAGGGAGATAAGTGCTGCAGACACTCAAACCACACAGTAGAAGTAGCTCTGAATGGAATTTGCAGAAGTGATGAAGCCCCAAGTTCCAGGAGAGAGGGATTCCAATAAGTTCTCAAGCAGCACTTTTCTTACTGTGCCTATCTGTCAATTTCTACTACGACTGATGGAAATATTTTTTGTCAATTCGCATGTGCGCGGTGAAAATCGATGTTTATTGACATTTACCAATAAAAATCTACCCCCTCCGAGCCTATTTACACAGCACCATAGGCGCCGATGGTTTGTCAGACAGAGCCGCCCCCCCCATCTTGCTCTCATTGAAATAAACAGAAGTCCAGTGTCACAGAAGTCCAACTTTGACAAATCAGTGCTTTCAAGAACGACAGGCCCCAGGAAATATGGCTGTGCTAGGGTTCCCGTTTGGCTCAGACAAGTGAGTAGGCCTGAGATACTTCGGTGATGGGGGGGCCACATAAGATAGATAGACGCTCTTAGGTAGAGAGTCTCTGACAGCCAGCCAAAATAAGCAGTTTGGCCTGTGTCATTCCTGTGGAGGTTTGAATGGCACCAGGGTTTAATAACCACCCACCTGAACCACCAGTAAGCCTGAGCTGTCGGTAGTAGCAACGGCTGAAAGCTAAGTCAGTGACGTGCATGTCTACTCTGCCATAGCTAAGAAGCTCCACTGGTCACTTCCTGCTCCTTTTATTTTTTTTTTCATGGCACAAAACCAATCGCTGCTTTCAAGACACTCCTGTTGTCAGGAGGCAAAGCGAGGCAGGCTGTGGGGTTCGAGGCTTCGGAGACGCTGCAGGAAGTCATGGGCAGACACTCAGTGAGGCAGAGCATAACATGATTCTGTAAATAGAAACGACAGCAGCCCTTGATCCACTAAGTTTGAGATTTACAGTGCGGACTCCTGCTAGCCGATTCTCTGGCAGTAAAACCTTCACTCTCCATCCACAGGGCTCAGCTATGTACAGGGTTATGCAAAATGATTGGTTGCATACCTCCTTTATCTGCACCTCTCTGTAACTGATCTCCGTTTCCCCCCACGCTTGTCTCATCTCCTCTGTCTGCCCTGCGTGTGTGTGTGGGGGTGAGAGACAGAGAGAGAGCTGCTCTCTCCCTTTCTTTCTTTTCTAGGTGAAATCTATTCAATCAAAAGTGGCTGTTTCTTGCACTTGCTCAGTTTCCTGTGCTGTTTCCATGGGAGGCAATAAATCAGAACAAATAAAAGTCTGGATTCTGCCCCACGCACCTGCATGGATTTGGCCTGATTTAAAGTCAATGGAAAGTCCCTTGGTTTACATCACGGTTTTTGTGCCTATTTATACATAATCGTAGCTTCTCCAAGGCCTCAGCTGTGGAGAAGCAGTCATTTGATAGACACAAGCTCTCAGTCATGAAAGGGGGGAATCTGACTCGCAACAACAACAGTGCTCTAAAAACAATCCAGGAAAGGGCATTTAAAAAAAAATCTATTATGCCTTTGAGATTTTGTTTTAAATCCCAATCCTGCAAGCTGCCCACTCCTATGCCTCTACAGAGCTGTACTGAACTCAGTGCGGCCTGCAGCGGTAGGTCTGCTGAAATGGATCATGCAGGATCAGGGCCTTGGTTTGTTCTATTTGTATCATGGCAGCACCTAGAGACCTCAAGTGAGGTTCAAGGCCCCACTGCGCTAGGTGCTGTATATAGAATAAAAGGACAATCCCCTCCCCTAAGAGCTTACAGTCTATTCAGGGTCAGTGTGTTTTGGTTTTGCATAAATGTGTGGGCCACGTGCATTTAGAGTCACCCAGAGGCACATTTGAAATAAATCTAAATAATTAAATCAATCTTTTAAATATGCGAAATGCTCTGCACAATCTAGTACATTTTATTAAAAATACATAATGTTGTATAATGCGCATTGTTGTTGACTCCTGCCCAGGAAGGGATGCTCTCCCTACACTTTTAGCAGACGATGGGGTAGCTGTGCTACCCTGTTCCCACTTACTTTAATCCCTGCCCAGAGCTGGCTGCATTTCAGTGATTGTGACATGATCCTTGCCACAATCACTTGTCATTCTGTAAAGTACTTGGAGGCTTGTGTGTGCAACTATATAAATCAGTTTGTTATGATAATATTAATGCATGAGCAGTTGTAATCCAGTGATAATTGCATAACCATCTTCTTTATGCCGTAACTCAATATAACCACTCCACTTCCTAACATATAGTACAGGTCCATGCCTGGTTTTCTAATTTGGCATCAGAAATTACTCCCTTTCCTTTACTTAGCAGCTACAGACTTATATTAAGTGTTTCATTTGCATTGCTCAAGCAAATCCATTAAAGGGCTTCAAGACTTATAGCTGAAATAGACATTAACACGTTATGAGAGACGGGAAAGTGAAATAAACTGATAACACAATGATCTCTTTTATATTGTATTTGCTACCATCAGTTCATGTCATCTTTAAATTTCATTTTTTCTAATGGCACCTATTTTCAACCCGGGATGCTTACCTAATACGACCCCAAAGTGATAGATTGAGAGTGACTTTCTTAACATGTTAACAAAAGTGAGTATCATAATAAGTCAATGCAAACGTGTTCCAGCACTGAACAGAGCTCAAAGATTTCCACAAACACATGCTGTATGCTGCAAAATCCTAATAAGGATAACTGAAAAGTCTCATATGGTACAGACCACACAGATTAATATAATGCAGTATCTAAATGCTAATAAAATAAGGTTTCTTGGTGGTATTAGAGGGACTCATGAGGCCGGCTGTGAGAAGTCACTGGGTGAAACTTTCTTGCCCTCCTTGCATAACACTGGTGCAGGCAATTTTAGGGCCTGCAAGCCTTGATCTATAGAAATAAGAGACAGCTGTACTTGTCTCTCTTTTTAAGTATTAAAGCAGCTTAGTTATCAGATCCTCTTTAAGAGAGACAGTAAAAATACACACAGGCAGCCCCTGTTTTTGCTAAGTGCTCATATCATAGAATCATAGAATATCAGGGTTGGAAGGGACCTCAAGAGGTCATCTAGTCCAACCCCCTGCTCAAAGCAGGACCAATTCCCATCTAAATCATCCCAGCCAGAGCTTCGTCAAGCCAGGCCTTAAAAACCTCCAAGGAAGGAGACTCCACCACCTCCCTAGGTAACGCATTCCAGTGCTTCACCATCCTCCTAGTGAAATAGTGTTTCCTAATATCCAACCTGGACCTCCCCCACTGCAACTTGAGACCATTGCTCCTTGCTCTGTCATCTGCCACCACTGAGAACAGCCGAGCTCCATCCTCTTTGGAACCCCCCTTCAGGTAGTTGAAGGCTGCTATCAAATCCCCCCTCATTCTTCTCTTCTGGAGACTAAACAATCCCAGTTCCCTCAGCCTATCCTTATAAGTCATGTGCTCCAGACCCCTAATCATTTTTGTTGCCCTCCGCTGGACTCTTTCCAATTTTTCCACATCCTTCTTGTAGTGTGGGGCCCAAAACTGGACACAGTATTCCAGATGAGGCCTCACCAATGTCGAATAAAGGGGAACGATCACGTTCCTCGATCTGCTGGCAATGCCCCTACTTATACAGCCCAAAATGCTGTTAGCCTTCTTGGCAACGAGAGCACACTGTTGACTCATATCCAGCTTCTCGTCCACTGTGACACCTAGATCCTTTTCTGCAGAACTGCTACCTAGCCATTCGGTCCCTAGTCTGTAGCAGTGCATGGGATTCTTCCGTCCTAAGTGCAGGACTCTGCACTTGTCCTTGTTGAACCTCATCAGGTTTTTTTTGGCCCAATCCTCTAATTTGTGTAGGTCCCTCTGTATCCGATCCCTACCCTCTAGTGTATCTACCATGCCTCCTAGTTTAGTGTCATCTGCAAACTTGCTGAGAGTGCAGTCCACAGCATCCTCCAGATCATTAATAAAGATATTAAACAAAACCGGCCCCAGGACCGACCCTTGGGGCACTCCGCTTGAAGATATGGGAAAGGTCTGTACCTCTGTTATTGAATGTAGTAGCGATCATAGTGAAAGGACAAGAGGCTGTAAAAGGAGGATTTGACTAAAACAACCACATGGTGTTCATTATCTACGATCTGTTCTCTGCCTTTTTGTGACTTTTAGGTCCTGATGTACAGAAGTCAATAGGAGCTGTGCGCAGCCCTATACGGCACGAGAGCCTCATCCTACAAATATTTATTACCAGTCTTAAGGTGAAATCCTGCTCCATTGAAGTTAATCAGTTTTCCCATTGACTTTAATGGGGCTAGAATTTCACGAATAGGGTCTATTGCAAAACTCACTGAAGCCAATGAAAATGATCCCATTGATTTCAATGAACTTTGGATCAGGTCGGTAGTGCTTGCCACCATGAACTGACCCAGTGAAGTCACTGGGCGTGATTTTGCTATCACGCTGGTGTAAATCAGGAGTAACTCCACCAAAGACAATGGATTTATACCAGTGTAAAGCGAAAGCGGTAAAGCTCAGTGGTTCATTCACAATCATCAGCACTTCAGCTGGTACTAAGTGTTTGCAGGTCTGAGACCTTAGCGGATTTCTGGGAGCAAGGGCTTCGTTTCTTATTGTTTCTGCTGTACACATAGCTTAGTAAATTGTTGGAGATGGACAGTACACTGCGATGTCTAAACCTGGCAGAGAGCGGTGAAAATTGAGAACACCTTTGAATCAAGGGAGCTCTCTGTTTGGTAGAAATTCCAGACCTCTGTGAGCGGTGTTATCAAGCAGAAAAGGAATAAAGAGGTGATGCACAATGTCAGGGTGCATCTGAAAATCAGAGCTGCATGAGAGATTGGGGATGTGTTTAGAATTTGAAAAACTGTAGCCCTTTGGAAAATATGTACATGTCTGTATTCAGATATTATGCAGTTGGATGGATACAAATTATATAAAGCAAAGGCTCACCGTGTGTTAGAGGGACAAGATCAATTTAACTTTTGCCCACCAAATTTTGATTTTGTACAAACAAGCTTTTAGAAAACCTAAGTCCAGTAGAAATGTTCTTATGAATTAGGGGCAAAATAAAACTCCAAGGAAACTTAAAAAACAAACAAACTCTCAGCCCACTTACAGCCTGGCTCCTTGACTGCCCGTGTATGAGAGAGAGCCAGGACATTTTCTATATGAGATTGCAGATTGAGGGTGCTTGAGTTGATTTGTACAATAGCTCCATCCCCAGACTTCCCCAGGGCTCAGCACAGGAGCAGGAGGCAACTTGCATGGAATCAGTTGCAGGAACGACGTGTAAGCTTGTATTTAGTTTATTCACTTGATCTTATTTTTTCCTGAATTCTTTATAGACATTTAGGTGCCAATCGTGCAAACTGTCCTAAGCAGGCAGATTTCTATATCCACACAGAGCCCTATTGTGACTTCATCGGGGCTCTGTGCAGATGTAGAGCCCACTTGCAGAGCAGCTTGCGCAAGTGGAACCGAAAGGCCTTGTCTACACTAGAAAGAACTTGCTGGTATAGCTAGTATAGACAATAGACACAGCTTATAGAGGCAAAAGAATGTTTTTGCCAGTATAGCTTATGCCAGTTCCCCGAAAGAAATAAGCTATATTGGCAAAATGCTTTTTTGCCAGTATAACTGTCTACACTAGGGCTTTTGCAATTATAAAAATGGTGTAAAAATCACACCTTTAAGTGACATTACTATACCAGCAAAAGATTCTAGTGTAGGCCACACTTTAGTGAATTATTTTAACTTTTTTCTCCTTTTCTCTTTAAATACCCCAAAATCTTTGTGTGTGTGTTTGTGTTAGTCTGTGTTTACTTCTGATCCTGCAACCCTTGTGCCATATCTACACCACAGACTTCTCTGATATAGTTACATCGGTCAGGGTGTGAAGAGGTACAATCCCCAACCAACATACCTGTGACAGCAGACACCTCTAGTGTAGACAAAGTTATACCAGCAAAACTGAGCTTTTAGCAGTACAGCTTGTTTGGCTTGGGGTGGCTGGAATAAGTTTTCCCGGTAAAAGCACGCTTTGCAGGTATAAGCTGCAACAACACTAGGCGCATTTTGCCCATAAAGCAAACTGATACACCTCTACCCCGATATAACACGACCCGATATAACATGAATTTGGCTATAACGCGGTAAAGCAGCGCTCCAGGAGGCGGGGGCTGCGCACTCCGGCGGATCAAAGCAAGTTCGCTATAACGTGGTTTCACCTGTAACACAGTAAGATTTTTTGGCTCCCGAGGACAGCGTTGTATCGGGGTAGAGGTGTATTCCTAGAATGGTAAAGCACTCCTAGGACAGACTTGGCCTTACTCACTTGAATAGTCCCACTGCAGTCGAGCATGATTCCCCCCTCACCTTGACTGGGTTTTCAACAGTGTAACTCCATTGCCGTCAAGAGAGTTGCACCAATTTAGACCAGTGTGAGATCAGAATAATGCCCAATAGGGTCACTTGCATGAGTGAGGATTATTCATGCATTGCAGGGGCGGCTCTATAATGGGTAGGGCGTGTGTACAATGGGAGAGCTGGTCTCTTTCCATAATAACCGCTTGGCAACGCTTGCTGACTTCTCAATTGTTGTCACTTTGGACTGTGACTACAACCCAACTGCCACCTCTACTGTGCAATCCTCATAGCAGAACTGGGTCAAACCCTCCTGCTAATCAACATGCAGGAAAGAAAATTCAACTCCTGGTGCCACTTCAACCAATGCAGCAAATGTTCTCTCCAGTGCAAAGCACTAGAGGATAAACATTAGCTGAAAATGAAAACAATCGTTCCTATGTCTCATCAGTCCCCGGTCTCCAGTGACCACAAACCAGAGATGGAAATTGGCAGATACAAAGCACAGTCTAAACCCAGAGAGCAGCAACTGTGCAGCCAACGTGACAGAGAGATGGAAGCACAGAGATGCTTTCCGCTCCGGTATCCGAAAGACGGGGTTTTATGAGATTTCCTCAAATGATCAGGAATCATAAAAGCTGCCTCTTCAAAAAGAGATGAAGAAAAACAGTGACTGACCCTGGAAGAGAAGAGAGAGACCAAAATCAGTATCACGCTGCATAGCAGCTTGCCCCAGGATACAGAATGGACAGTGCTGACAAATGGACACAGGGAATCAAACCCAGGAAACACCATGTGATGCTATCCTAGGCAGGTCAGACTCTCCTCCCCGATGGACACCACGGCGGTCTGGCTTTTCCTTTCCCTTTCCCTTTGGCATCACTTGCCTAGCTTGTGGTACTGACAAAGTCTCATTAAATATTGCAGGAAGGGAACGCCAACGCTGGATAGCACAGGGCCTGGGTCAGGTGAGCTGGATGGGGGAGGAGGCGGGAAAGCAGGGAAAGACCACAGAGGGTCTTGCCTAATAATATCCTTGGCTGGGAAGTGTCTGTTGGTGCTCGAGGGCCAGGGAGGGAAAAAGTAAGTGTGTGTTGGGGGGTAGAAAGTGTGAGTGTCACAGAGAGGGGGAAAGAGTGAGCGAGTCAGGATGAAGGGGAAGACAGAGTGAGTGTGTTGGGGTGAGATGGAATGAAAGACTGAGTGTGTTGGGTGAGCGGGGTAAAAGTGGGTGTATCGGGGTGAGACGGGGAAGAGTGTGTGTGTCAGGGTGAGAAAGGGAAGAGTAAGTGTGTCAGGGTGACTAGGGTAAAAGTGAGTGAGTGTGTCAGGGTGAGCAGGGGGAAGAGTGAGTGTGTCAGGGTGACCGGGGGAAGAGTCAGTGAGTGTGTCAGGGTGACCAGTGACCAAGGGAAGGCTCAGTGAGTGTGTCAGGGTGACAAGGGGGAAGAGTCAGTGAGTGTGTCAGGGTAACCAGGGGCCGGGGGAGGTTCAGTGAGTGTGTCAGGGTGAGTGGGAGAAGAGCGAATGAGTGTGTCAGGGTGAGCAGGGGGAAGAGTGACTGAGTGTGTGTCAGGGTGACCGGGGGCAGAGTCAGTGAGTGTGTCAGGGTGACCAGGAGAGGCTCCGGGAGTGTGTCCGGCAGGCGGAAGGGGGCGGGGGCAGGGAGTGTGTCAGGGTGACCGGGGGCAGAGTCAGTGAGTGTGTCCGGCAGACGGAAGAGCGCGGGCGGGCGGGCCGGGCCGGGGCGGAGCTGAGGGCCTGCCAGCCGGGGCAGGGCGGGGGCACGGCCGCAGCAGGCGGGAGGAGCGCTGGGCGCCGCCCCGTGGGCGTGGGCGTGGCCGGCCGTGGGAGGGGGCGGGCGGTAGTTGGCGGTAGTTGGCGGGCGGGCCCGGCCGATCCCCTCCCCCCGGGGGCAGGGGGGGCGCGAACCGCCCCTTAAGGGCAGCCGGGGCCGCCCCTCGGCGGACTGGCTTTAGTTCGGGGCTGACTTCCCCGCGTCTCCGGCCGGCAGAGCAGGCGCCGCCCGGCCACTAGGGTCCCCGCGGAGCGCCGCCCCGGGCCGAGAGCCGGAGCCCCGCCGGGCACCCCCCGCCCCGGCCGCCGGCATGGAGCCGAGCTGGCTGCTGGGGGGCGCAGCCCTGCTCCTGCTGCTGCTGCCCGTGCTCCTGGCGCTCAGCCCCGCCGCCCACTTCCAGCTCAAGATCGGCTTCTACTGCGTCCTGTGCGTGGCGGCCTCGGCGCTGGCCGTCCCGCTCTGCCTGCTGCGGCACGGCGGCCGCACCGTGCGCAACATGAGGCGAGTGCCCGACCCCCGCAGGAGCCCGCCTGCCCCGCTCCGCACCCGGCCCCCCGAGGCGGCGTCGGGTCCCGCGTCCAGCCCCGCCGCGAGGGGCCGAGCCGGCTTGGGAAGCCCCCGGCGCGGTCTCCGGGGGGGAGCGGGGTGGGGGGGGCTTGGTTGTGCCCTTCGGGGTGTTGCTCACTCGTGTGCCCCCCCGGGGACCTGCTCTGGCACTTGCCCTCCCGGGCAGGGGGAGCTCGTTCGCCCGCTGGGTGTGACCGGGCCCTCGCTGTGCCCTGCTTGTTAAAACGGCTCCGTGCCGCCTGGCCTGCTACCAGCCTGTCTGCTTGGTTGGGCTGGCAAACGTGGGAAGGCTCCACGCCCTCCCTGCACCCCGAAACTCGGCTTGTCTTGTAACCCTGGCGTTGTCCTCTTTACAGACCGGTTTGTACTCGCCCTTCCTTCAGTGATGGGGCCCAGCCAGTAGTCCTGGTGGGGCGATCCTTTGCTGTCCAAGCAACAGCTAGGTCACAAACACTGTCTTGTGACAGCTTGGCATGACTTGAGCAATAGGAGGCTAATACAGGCAGGGCCGATGAGAGGAGGCGGGAAGCCAGTACAAATTACTGGGGTCTGGTGGTCCGGAAGGGAGCCTGGCTTCCCCCCTCTTGTTGGCCCTGTTTAGCCAGTCCGCCCTTGCTGGGGGGCTTGAAAAAAAATTTTCACCGGGGCCCGAACCCGCTCTCGGTGGCCCTGAATACAGGTAACTGCTTTCTGTTGGCTTACAAGCCTTGCTAGCAGGCAACACTTGGAGACGGAAGAGCTAGGATGTTAATGCTGCCCCTCCTCCCCCTTAAAACAACACGCTTCCTTAGAGGCTTACAACCAAAATACTGACCGCTTTTAACTCTGGTGGTTAGCTACTGTGAGCTACTGAACTGTGGCCCACTTACCACGGGTAGCTTGCCAAGGGATATCAGGCCACAGGGTGCTGGCTCTCTTCCTTTCCAGCTGTTAAACTGCATTAGAAGGTGCGGTGGCTAAAAATACATTAAATACTTTCCTAACCTTTTGTTTGTCCCTGTAACCCATTGCTGTTGCAGCCCCATGGATGTTAAAGCTATTGCAAATTGACAGGGAGGTGACCTGTGTGGTTATGAAGGAGAGTTCTCCATGAAGTTTCTATTAAGATATGATCTGCCCTGTAAACATACTTGGGAATCTTTATTATTAGAATGTCCTCTTTTCTGCTTCTTACATGTGTAGTAGTTTTGTTTTGAAGTGAGAGTGTGGGTTTTCTGTAGGTTTAATGCACTCAGTTGCTAGTTGGAGAACATGTATTGGATGGAGGTTTTTTTTAAACACTGTATTACTCGAACAGTTTTAATCTGTTCAGTTTTGTATCCACCCCATTGCCTAGAATCAAACACAACAGGCTGAGTGGGGTGATCTGTTAGATTGAGTAACTCGTCCCTTACTTATGCAATAGTGCACCTGATGACTGAAAGTGCCAAAGGAGGGTGTGAAAGCTGGGAAGTCACTTAACGTATATTTTTCTGATTTATTCTAGTCTCTAAAGAAAGCTAGTGAGCTGTATTCGGGCCTAGGTAACCTGTGCCAGTTGGCGCCCTGACTTGTTTTGCCTCTGCTTAACAATCTGTCCCAACTCGCATTTAGCTCGGATACGCCGCTTCCTTGTCCAGACCTGAAGAAGAGCTCTGTGTAGCTCTAAAGCTTGTACTTTATTGGACCAACTTCTGTTGGTGGAAAATATAAGACTTCTGTTTGTATTGCTGCACCGGTGCTACACTTAGAGGTTATGCTGCTCTGATTCTGACAATGTTCAGCCCTGGTTGGGGTGAGGATCTTTGGGAAAATGCTTAGTCACGGGCTTTTGAGAACACTTGGGACGACTTTCACAGCTGTAGTATCTTGATTGTGTTCACTCTGGCACTGCTGGAAGGGGGGGTGTATAAAGTCCAGGCAAGCTGAAGATGGCTGTAGAATTTCCTATCACTGTCCTGATTTACTTGGGAGATAGATCCTCTGACTAAACAAAAGTGTCTTAGCGGAACTGGATTGGGGGGGGGGGAGAGAGAAAGAAGCAGGGAGGGCAACTGAAAAGAGATTCTCTATTGCCATTTCCTGTTACAGGCACATGTATGCCCTGACCACTTCCCAGAAATCTACAAATGTGAAATCTCCATTGTGGTAGCAGGGAGTGAAGGTGCAGGTATGATGGTTTTATAGCAGGGATAGTCAATTATTTTTATTATTTTTCTCTGGACAAAAAAATAAGTAAATATATTTGAGGTCTGTTCAAAAGCATTGGGCTGTCCAGATTTAGTGCTGGTTTGCCTATTGACTAACCCTGATTTAGAGTGGCTGTGCAATAATTAATGAATACTATATGTTGCCTGGGTTATTGGGATACTTACATATGACTGTCTTGGTTTAGTTTAATGGAGGGCTGAGGTAGGGAGAAACAAGCAGGAAGGGGAGAAAATGGCTGAAGACAAGCCACTTCTCAGCAAACACCTGAGAATTAGAAGATGATGCCAGGACAGGAAAGGGCCTGGGAATACAGGCCACCAGAAGAGCGGTGGCAGGTTTTAAAAGGAACACTGTTGGCGATGGCGTGTATTTTTGGCAGGCCAGACTGGGATGCAGGAACCTGCTAAGGTGTCTGTAGAAGCTAGGCCTGCCTAGGTTGCCATCAGGGGATCTTTAGGTAAGATAGACATGCTGGTAGACTTTTGAAATCTAAATGCTTTGTTCCTACTTAAAACCAAGTATTGTTTATATTGCAGAAGGCTGTTTAGTGTAACTATTGGTCATACACCTTCGGAGTCCAGCCAAACACAGGCAAATCTGCAGGATAAGAATGGCTGATAGACCGGCCCCTAGGTAAGAGTGGGAGAATTGTGGCATTCCACCCCAGGAGAGGTTAAGGTGTGAGAGGTGCACTCAGACCAGCAAGTGTTCAGAGGTGCAGCTAGTCCTGTAACTGACAGTACTGTATTAAACTGGAGCAGGACAGTAAAGCCTCTCCCTCAACAGGGAAATGCTGTTGTAGAAATTTCCCTACTGCTGCTAACCCCATGCTGACTCCATGTGGCTGCATTGGGAGGCTTGCTGTCAAAGGGCTGCTGGCTTTTTAAACAATCCTTGGGATCCCTGCTCAGAGCAAGGTTAAACCTTCTTATTCCCCAAATATGTCCATCTACAGTTCTAGCTGTTGCTTCTGAAAGCAGTGCGTCCCTTTGCTCTTGTCTGTATGTTGGAGCATGGCCACCAGATTCTGCTTCTGTTATCTCTATGCACAGTGCAATGTGGCAGCTTCATTTTTAAGTCCGCTGCCATAGTCCTCTTTTCCCCATGCCTCCCCACTCCTCACAAACTAGTTTAACCCATAATCGCTGCTATTTCATAGTTTGAGGGCGCTTCTGCGTTGTGGTCATATGAGTTTAATTATAATCTTGTGAGCAACCAAAGTGTTTGCTCTTTGAAACCCCCAGATCTATCCTGTTGCTTAAATCTGTCATTTTTGTCTATTAACTCAAAAGGGTGTAGCTGGAGGTGCTGTCTTTTGACTAAGATGTGAAAACATGGGGCTGACTGGTAGGTGTCTGGGCTGACCCTCTTCTGAAGTGTAGAGTTATTAACCTTTTGGAGTCCTAGCCAAATTCCAGTTGTGATTTTACATCTCTAAATTCCTTGGAGGGTTTCCATGGTCTGACATCCTTATTCATGTCCCATCTGTAATTGTAGCTGTGTGCTATTAAGCACCTTCTGTGTTCTACCCTGGAGGTAGCTAGGTTTTAGTGGAAGGTGGAATGAGATGCTCCTGGATAGCAAGTAAAGATGATCTGAGACAAGCAAGTGATTTTCTATTCTCACTACAGTGCAGTGGTAATAATACTGTTGTGGAAGTTTAGTAGCTAGTGTGACTTCTGTAGGTACATGATGTAATCTGGGATGCAGGAGCAAGCTACTCTGTGTTGAGCTTGCATATGAGCAAAATGAATTGATTCAGAATGGCCTTTTCCCCTGCATGCTTCAAATCTATATTTTAAATGCAAAGATGTAGCTGTCAAACCAGTGCCCTGACACTTTTGACAGCAGTGGCCTGCCATGGCCAGAGATAGGAATAGTCCACCTAGTGTTCCCTTGAGCTGCGCATAACAATCCCTGCATCTTTTGTGTGCACCTCTTAAGCCACAGATACTGGTCTCCCAAAACCTAGGAACCGCACTGCATGTTGTCTACTGGCACCTGACCGCTACAGAACACTAGTCTAACCGGAACCAGTATTATTTTGCCAAAGAATATTTCTGCGAAAGTATATACAAAATACTTCAGCTGAGGATACAGAAGGATTTGTAGGAACCACCACAAAACCGAAAGACACTTCAATCTATTGAGAATATACAACTGTCCTTTCAAAGCAGGCTGAAAGTGTGCTTGGTTCAAAAGTACTTTTATAAAAGCAAAAACTTCTTCTCCTGGGCTCTTGCTGTTAATCGTGCTACTGTGACCTCTCTTTAGATCTGGAGGAAGGAAGAAAAATCTAATTGTACTTCATTTGACCTCCAAGGCAGTGTTCTAGTGTTGTCAAAGCAACTGCTGTACTTGAAGGGAAAGTCACGCTACAATTAGATGTTTAAAAATTTCCTTGGGTCATTGACTGAGAACTCTGAATCTTTCACCACTCTCCCATGTGTATGTTTCTTGAGATCCTGGCTTCTGTGTGGCCTGTTGAGACTTTTTGTTTTGTTGATCTGTCTCTCCAAAGTTCTGTTGCCTTGATAAACAGCCAAAAGGGTTCTGTAGCCGTAGGTAAAAAAAATCAGCACATTGTGGAAATTGTCTTTATGATATCCTAGTATTTGTAGTTACAACACTTGGTCTGAAGACTTTCACTTCAGAAAGAGAACATTATTCAAGGGCTTTCCCTTCTCCAACAAGCATTCTTTGGAGAGCTGACTGACTTGGCCTTGTTTGGCTCTGCTGTCTGTCAGTCAGCATACCGCCATCCAAACATCTTAACTACTCTGGTCTCATTTCCCTGGCCTACATGTATGAAGGGGAGAGGTGGGGCAGGGAAGCAAAACTGCAGTAGAAGTGTGGTGGGAGGGTCAAGAGCCTGCACTTCTTCTGATCACTGGAGTGATGGGCTTGGCCCTCCTGGGTGAGGGATGAGTCTGAAGGATTTGTCACCAGGGTGGGTGGGGAGTTGAGACTAGCAAGAATAGTGACTTGCATAGCGGGAGTGCAGGCAAGAGAGTGAACAGAGGACAGAAGTAGCAGATGGGGAGACTGGAAACAAAATATAACTATTATGATAGCCAAGTATTGTGCTTCCTCTAACTGTGTTTTGGGATGGGGAATGTGGCGACTCAATGCATGTAAACGTATGCAAATAAGCTGCCATCCTCCACTTCCTGGGATATTGCCAGCATGGCCCTGCATGCTGCAAAGGTTATACACAACGGACTTAACACAGTTCTGCGGTTACAAACACCCCTGAGAAATGATCCAAGTAGAACTGTCTTTCATGGGATTAAAAGCCCAGTGGAAATGATTCCATTAAGATTCAGAGGGTTATAGAACTGTCTCTCTCATGGTGTTAAACTACACAACGGTGCCCCTTTAACTGTAAATATCAGATGTGTTAATCTGTATCCACAAAAACAACAAGGAGTTGGTGGCACCTTAAAGACTAACAGATCTGCCCAAATAAATCTGTTAGTCTTTAAGGTGCCGCCGGACTCCTTGTTTAACTGTAAATGTGTGTTACACAAGCAGCATGCTGGTGCAAGCAACTGCTGCACTAGCTAGTGCTGCTCTGTGGTGGTCCTACGTCCTGGCAGGTGTATGATGACTTGCTTTGCAGTTTATGAACTTGGAATGTGTTGTGCCATGTTGGCAGGATACTTCCCTCTGAGACGTGCCAATACCCTGGCCCTCTGATTGTGCATGACGGTAATTCTCATCTTTGTGCTTCGCCTTTTCATCCAAAGTACCATGTTTTTTTATAGATGGGGGGGCATCAAGGCACAGAGGCTCTCAGGACCCAAAGGGTGTGTCTGCACTGCAATTAAAAACCTTCAGCTGGCCCAGGCTCTGGGGCTGTTTAATTGTGGCTTGGGCTGTAGCCTAAACTCTGGGACCCTCCTACCTCACAGGGTCCTAGAGCCTGGAAGTCTACACTGCAATTAAACAGGCCTACAGCCTGAGCCCTGCGAACCAGTGTCAGCTGGCCCATAACGGGCCAGCCCTGGGTACCCGAAGAGTTATTGTCCGGTATCGGAGTGGAGCCTAGGAACTCGGACTCCTGCTGTCTGCTAGACAACACTGCCATCTTTGCCTAACTTGCATATGATGCCCTCTTTTAGTACGGAACTCCTCTGCCATAATGCTACACCTAGAGGCAGGGCTGGTTCTGCGGTCCAATTATTGGGGGATGGGGTGGGGGAGATTAGTGGGTATTTTGGGGCCCCTGGGTATCACTAGTTAAACAACCTTCCAGGAGTCCTGGGGCCAGTTAGACCCCAGGGGTGGCAGGTAGTGCTGGGCCTGCCCAGAGGCAAACTGCCTCCTGAGGAAAGCTTGGCGGGGGGACACAACTCCTGGTTTTAACTTGTTCTGGTTAGAGCAAAGGTCAGGTTATTTTAAAGTCCAGCTCCACTGAGGCAGGATTGCACATGCTGAACGATAGACTTTCTGGCATAGCAGCTTCCTGGATTGTATGTGAGCCAAGTCCCCTGCCGGGAGGGGGAGAGTAGCCATGTTGTGTCTCCTGTTTGGCACAGAATATGCTATTGCTGTAGATAAAGGGCTGGGCTGACCCTGCCTTTCCCAGAAAGGACAGGTGCCAGGCTTTACAGCAGAGCTGGCGGTTAGTTTTTGGGGCTGGTGTTTTGAGCACAGCTGGTGGGTGGGTGGGTGTGTGCACGTACATACGTACGTACTTGAAATAGTTCTGTGCCCTGAAATTTCTGGAAGTAGTTAGTACCTAATTCAGCTCTGTGTTTAAGCCCTGATCCAGATGAACTGAAGAAGTGTGATCTGTACATCCACAGAAGCTCTGGATTAAAACTTTGGGTTATGGGACCCAAATGTTTGCTGGGTTAATTCTGTACTTGAGTGCCAGTGATTTCCCCACCTGCTGTCTTCAGGTAGCATCACTGAAGTCAGTGCAATTTCTTCTCTATCTCCAAAGGTGGTAGGAAAGGTGTAGGTGTGTGTGTGTGCGCACGCACACACTATGGGATGGTGGAGGGGTCACAGTAAGTGTGTAGATTTTGGCTTTTAACCTTTAGCACCAGTCTCCTGGCATGTCCCACTGGCTCCATTCTCTAGTCTTTGCACCTAGACTAATGGATTAAGGTTTAACCTGCACTGATGAAAGTTGACTAAATAAATGAATGATGTATGCAGCTTAGAGAGCTCCATGGCAGACTTTATGGCCTGGTACAGAGATCCTTGCCCCTGCCGCTGATTCAACTCCTGGCTCCATAATGCCAAACCCAACATGACGGAGAAGAGGTCACTACATGCCAGTGTGAGGCTCAGATGTCACTTGTTACACACAGCCAATTGTGAAATCTCATTAAAGCTGCCAACATGTAGCCTGCCCCATTAGACCTTTAAAAGCATGAAATGCATCCTGCATTGACACTATATTTTGGCGCCTAAGGGGGCGTGTGCACTGCAGTTAGACACCTGCAGCTGTCCTGTACCAGCTGACACAGGCGCACGGGGCTCAGGCTATGGGGCTGTTTTAATTGTGGCGTAGAAGGTCTGCATCAGAACGTCTGGTTTGGGCTGCAGCCAGAGCTCTGGGACCCTCCCACCTCACAGGGTCCTAGAGTCCGGGCGCCAGCATTTACGCTGCAGTTAAACGGCCCCACAACCCAAGCTCCGTGAGTCTGAGAGTCCAATGGCACAGGCCAGCTGCGGGGGCTTTAATTGCTGTGTAGACGTGCCCTTGGAAATACGTTCTTGGGTCTCGGATAACCTGTTGGTTGATGAATTAGACTTAATGTTTTAGTTTCACAATCAAGTGTGATTGAGGCTTGTAGTGTTGGAAAGAACCTTACACACACACACCCACCCCAGACTACAAAGCCTGGACACTGGCTATGCTGGCAGAGACCTCTAGTGACCCCACCTGAGGAGTCACCAGGGAGGTGAAGGAATGCCGTTTCCTCCTATCCCCTGCCAATGTGTCTCTGTAGCGTGAGGCTTATGACCTTTGTAATGCTGTCACCACATGTACTGGAGGAAATCCTCGCTGCAACGCCCCTCCTCTTGCCCAATTAGTGTAGCTAAATGAGTCGGGCCCTGTGTGCTCTGGCTCTGCTCCAGATCAGGACGTCACCCCTTGTGGCCTGAGCAGTTTTAGGACAACCCCCTCACTTGTTGTGCAACCCGGACCTTTCTCTTACAACATCAAGCCACCCCCTCATTCTTGCCAGTATGTGCCCTTGGGTAATGTGTAACCAGCTCCTCCTGCTTTCTGCAGAGCGCTGGTTTCCAGAGCACTGACCTCTCCCCTGGTTCGGCGATGGAAGGGAGGTGGGGTTGGAAATTGGGTCAGTCTCGTGGCTAGGATACTGGTGATCCTTGTGCTGACTTGGTGTCACGTTGGCTCTTGTAACCCCACTACACAATCCTTTTGACTGTGTGCCTGGAGTGAGACAAAATGGGCTAAACCTCTGCCTCTGATTTCTGCAAAGAACGAGTTGGTATGTGTGTTTGTGCATGCTCGTTCTGAGCAATTGCCAGTCTCCTGTTCGTTACTCTTAGTAGTAAAATGATCTGTCGAGAGGCAGACTTGAATGCAGCCTGGGTTGGTAATCACTGGATGTTTCTGTTTGAGTGGATGGAGCACTGTATCCTTCAGACACCCCGAGAACCAGAAAAAAGGAAACTTACTTTATTTGTAGTTTACCAGACAGGAGCTGTTAGCTTCATCCTGGAGGTCAGTTGGTCTCCTGCAGGCCAGTCCATGGGCTGTGATTCGCTGAATTAAATGAATCTTCTCTCAGTCCCTTCTCTGTGGGTCTGTGTCCTTGGTGCAAGCCACTCCTGCAGCTGGCAGGAAGTGGGGCGTTCTCCCAAGTCTTGGCATAGATACTGTGCAGGGTAGGCCATGGGCATCAGGACTGACAGGCCCTGCTGTGTTGGGATCAGTGCTCTGCAGAGGTGCTCACGTTGCATTGCCTGCGCTGTGTCCGGTAGATAGAGGATTTGAGTCTCCTAGCACCAGTCCTGCCAGTATCAAACAACATCTGGTATTCTGCTGACCTGACTAGTTTGGGGAGTGAGTGCTATCCTGTCGGCATCTCTCTAATAACCCTAAATCAATAGGATTTAGTAGTAATGCAGGAGGAAAAGTTGCCCTCTCCTGACCTTGCTTCTGTCTAGGAAAACAAGTAGCTGCAGAGTCGGGCTAGTCAGAGGCTTTGATCAGCTTTAATAGAAAATCGCGTTTTGACAAAATGAGAATCTTTGTAGAAAGCTGCTGCTTTTCTCACTCTCGTTTTTTGTTTTGTCAGAAACCGCTTTGGTCAAAACACCAGATTCGGTCAGTTGGACTCTTCCTGTGGGAAAACTGGAACATGTGACAAATTGTCAATTTTCATTCACTTTCTGCCGGGGAAGAACCGATCCTGACCAGCTCTAGTGCTGGCACAGTGCCCCATGTATTCTCTCTCGAGTTCTCTGCTTCCGGTGTCCCACTCAGCTGGTTGTAAAAGCCCCAGTCTGTCCAGTCCAAACCAAAACTACTTGCAGAGTTATCTCAAATCTAGTTGGGCTTTGAATGAGACTGTACTTTCCTGAGGGTGCGGGGTCTGGGAGGAAATGAGTGGTCCCCTCCCAGAAGCCATGCTGTAATGAAGAGAATCCAGGTAGAGAGGGAGAAGTGCGTGGAGGGGTGTCCTAGCAGATAGAGGATGGGGACTTGGGAGAACTGGGTTCTATTCCTGGCTCTGTCCCTGCTCTGCTGGGCCTGGGCCTCAGTTTCCATATCTGTAAAATGAGAACACTGACCTCGTTTATAAAGTGTTCTGAGGTCTGCAGATGAAAAGTGCCATATAAGAGCTAGGTAGAGGTGATAGGGAGGAGAGAAAACCCTAATGTGTAGCATGGACAAGGGTGCTTGTGACCAACTGCAGGCCTGGTGGCTTGTATTGCTAAAACTCTGCTAGTAACCATGGCAGCTAATCAGAGGTCTAGCTTGGGACATGGATGCATGATCCTGTTTTGTTTCCTATGGAGGCCAGGAATCGCTAACCTTGTTTATAATCTGCTTTAGCCAGCCTTCCTGGGCAGAGCTGGGAGGTAAAGCATCCTGGAGTATGCTGCTCTGTGTGAATGCCCCTGGGCATGCTGGCTCACGCTCATGTGCTGTGTGAGATAGAAAGCATTCAGCCAAGGTAGGCCAGGAGGTGGGCGCAGCTGCACAAGGCCAGGAGGTGGGCGCAGCTGCACAAGGCCAGGAGGTGGGCGCAGCTGCACAAACAGTTGTGCTGACAGCAGCTGCTGTGTGGGCACAAATGAAACTGCAACCTTTGCCTGGTCTGGCTACAGAATTGCTGCTCCGTGCCGATGGCTGCCAGCAGGAGCTTCAGAAATGGCCATCTCTTTTGCCAGGGGGCTTATTGGAGAGTGCAGATGCCCAACCCACGCAGTCTCAAACCAGATGTGCCGGGGAGGTGGGGGGAACTTCAGTCTCAGCAAGTGGGGCTGTGCCAGGCTGTCTAGCATGCTAAGGTGGGAGAGCAGCTGCTGCTGCCCATGGTGTGAGACGGTCTGGTTAGGGTGCTAGCTCCTTGTGCCCCCAATCCGAGAGCCACTCACAAGACACCCCTCCCTCTCCTTTCCTTGCCAACATTAGGGGAGCATGAAATACGCTCATCCCAGGTTCCATATGTGCTGTCACACCTTCATCTTCCCCTGTAGGTGGCAGTAGCTTCCCCTCCCCCCCCCCCCCCCCCCCCCCCCCGGGCCTGAAACAGCCAGTATGTGCTGGCCAGCTGATCTCTGGGCCCCACACTCCAATTCTGAGCTCAGGGGACCCTGTCCCACCTCTTTGTCTTCCAAGTGCCGCTCTAAACACACACTCTTCTCTTAGCTCAAGTCTTTTTTGTCTTAAGCAGCATACGCGTGACAGTGAGATTCACCAGCACTTGAACGTGGGCTGCTTTTGTTTTCTGCGTTTAAGTTTTACGCGCGCACGCATCTCTTGTTCCCTACATCTGCTGAGGGAGGCTGTTAGCTTCCAGCATGCTCCCAGCAGAGGCGCTTGCTTCCTCTGCCTCTCTGATGGGGATGCCTACTGACTGCCCCATCCTCTGCCCCCCCCAACTGTTATCGTGCCGGAGGTGTAGGGCTGAGCATTGGAGCAGGGAAATGGGAGTTTATCCACCACAGCAGGCTCTTTGTGTAGGTCCTAGCAGTGTATGGGCAGCTCATCTTTGTGATAGCTGCTGAATGCCCCCAGCCCTGTGGCATGCCAGGAAGAGGGATGGGAGACTTGCAGTTGGAAGTTCTGGCTTTTAACTGCTAACCTTAATTTAAATGAAAGTCTGGCATGGCACTTAATTCCATAAGGGCTCTTTAAGCTCCACCCAGCTGTGTGGGTGGTAGGAGCAGCACCCTAATCTCTGCTTGCTGGCAGGGAGCTAGCGTGCATCCTTGTACAGGGTGGGGTCTTGGTTCTTGAGTCTGCATGAGTCTCCTGTCTCTGCTCCACGGGACTCGCTCAGCAAACCGCCAAACTCTCACTTTCTTTACTAGCAACCAGTCCAGCTGTTTCCAGATTGAAACCAAGGGAGCCAATTTACAGCAGCAACAGCAACTGCTCGTGCTGTAGGGCGCTCAGCCTGAAACGGAGTCGCATCGTAAGTGCTCAGCCCAGTCTCTTGTCACTGGGTGCTGACCTCTCCTGAAAACATGGCTCCCACCCCAAAGTGCCCGCTGTCTAAAGCGGTAGGCAAGACAGAGTGTGTTGGGGAAACCCAACGGTGGGGCTAGCGTGGCCCATCTCCAGCGGGTTCAGGAAACCACTTTTGTCTTGCCAGAACTTCCGAAGCAGCTCTGCCCAGTGCAGCAATGGGGTCTGCGCAGCTGGACCCCTGTACCTGTGTGGGGAGCCCCATTGAAGACAGTGGTGCTCCCTACAGATACGGAGTTCATTGCGGGATTGGACCCTTGCTTCTTGGTAAGGAATCACTGGCCAAGATGGCACTGAGAAGGCTCCCGAGCTGCTCTATGCCTTCCCACAAAGCTCCTTGGAGTGAGCATCTCTCCAAATAAGTTGCATTAGGCGGATATCTCAAGCAGCATTACATAAGGGCTAACGCACCAGAGCTAGTCATCTTGTATGCCTGGAAGATGGCAGGTGGTGAATCTACTGAACTGATTCCGGTAGTGCTGTTTCACTAGAGAAAGCTTCCCCCTGCAGATGGCAGTGTCTTATAACGATGGTACAGATAGATGTGAAAAGAGAGATAAACAAATATGACTTCTAGGGTGAGTCTACAAAATCCTGTTGTTTGTATGTTCGATCATTGAGCTCAGTAGATAACTTGTTTGCCCTTCACTTTCAGGGTCTTTCAGTGATGTAGCTTGGACTGAGAAATTTCAAAGCAATTTCCCAGTCACATTGTTTTGGAGCACAGCAGGCCTGCGGCAGAGTGCTGGTGTCAGTGGAGGAGCAAAGGGTAGTTTGATTGACTTGCCTTGGCACTAAAGTGTCCTCTGAGGGGTTCACTGCTTCTCTGCACACCTCTGATGTGGGAGGGTGACTGTTCTGTGGAGTTGTGTGCTGTATTGCTTGGAGGGAGCTGGTCCAAAGGTACCCTTGCGTAAGACCTTGTGGGGGGAGGCTGTCGATGAGGGTGGGGTTATGTGACAACTGTTTAGAACAGGAATTGAAGGATATTTCATGTTCCTGCCCCTCCTAATAAACTACAGGGCAAATTAGGCAGCTTCCAGCTCATGCAAGGACATCCCAGGAGGGCAGATAAATGAGGGAAATGTTGACACCTTTTTTGGTCCTTAAGCCTGTTCCTCTGGCTTAACAGATTCTTTCTGCTGCCCTAGTGCTGCGTCTTCCACACCATAATGCAGACGCTATCGACTCCATGAGACCTGCTGGCCTCTGACTTCTCTTCTCTCCTCTCTTCTCTGCAGAATCATCAAAAATATCGTCAGGACCTTCAAGTATATTTATGGCCTGAGGTTTGAGGCGAAAGGACTGGAGAAGTTCCAGGTCGAGGGGCCATGTGTCATCGTGTCAAACCATCAGAGCATCCTGGACATGATGGGTGAGTTGCTTGGGTTGGAAAAGAAGCTGTCTCGTCTGAAAGTGAACTGTTGGGTGCGCCTAGCTTTGCTGTTTGGGAAATCCTGTGCTTGTCCCAGATTTGGGGAGTCTCCAAGCCTTTTAGTGGAAGAGGCTCCAGGAGACCTGTCTGTATGTCACAAAGTGCATTGGCCAGTTCTGCCTGCAGGAATTGCCGTGTACGGTGTCAAAAGCTACAGCAGCGTCTCGAGGGGAGAGATGCACAGTGTAATGGGACAGTGGGTGAGCAGGGAGGGGTATACTTGCAGTTCGGGCGCTCTCAACAGAGCAGTGGAAGAGCCTGGTATGTAGCGAACTAGGTATTGCCAGACTGGATCAGACCCAAGATCCATCTAGTCCAGTGTCTGGTCCATGACCGTGATCGCCGCCTGATGCTTCAGAGGCAGATGTAAGAACAGCTGTGGGATAATCAAACACAGGCACGCAAGAGGGACTCAGTGTGGCTTAGAGCAGTGGTATGAGAGTTCTAGTCTGAACTGTCGCTGACTGGCTGTGTCCCCCTGAGGAGAAGAATGTGGTTGCCCCCCCCTTTTTCCCTTCCGCCTGTGCTCTCCAGTGATCCTGTGCAGGATACTTGTTACTACAGCTCGCAGAGGCTCTGAGCAGGTTTAGCTGTACCACCCCAATTACTGACCCATGGCAGGCATGGGTCAAGTCTTAGTCTTCAGTCTAGTGGAAAGGCGGTTCTGCACTTGCCCTGAAATAAAGGCCAAAGTCTCCCCATGGCCTAGGGCCTGGTACTTCATTCAGAATTTGCAGGCTGTCCTATTAGAGGGCTAACCTTCCAATCCTGCAAAGCTCTAAAAGGCAAGCCAAGCAGAGAGGTATGTGGAGTGGCACCCAGAGGCCATACTCCCACTTTCTCCAAGCTGGGACAGTAACTAGATACTGTACTTCATCCTTCCAGGGGTAAATATTCCAGCTGGAATGCCTCTTGTTGCATTGTCTGGCTCACTTGGGTACATCCCAAGGGTTTGTTCATCTTAATAGAGGACGTTAGCATGACAGGGTAGTGAAAGGGTTTAAAAAAAACAAACAAACCCTTGACTAACCAGAAAATAAGCTAGTGGAGCCCTCGGAGCGAAGGAGGAGACTGTGGTACACCTACTTTCTAGCTGCAGCCTGTCCGCTGGCTCAGCAATTGAGACTACATTATTACTATTCATCATAGTGCCTTAGAAGTCCACCATGAACCAGGACCCCATTGTGCCAGGTGCTGTACAAACACAGCTAGAGTCTAGGAAGGAACAGGTGATCCAAAGATGGTGATGTCGTAGCCCCATCTTCCCGACATGGGAGTAAGCAGGGTGGGTCTAAGGCGAAGTGTACGGTGATACGAAGGTGGGAGGCGTTGTAAATTCGGAGGAGGATAGGGATATCCTGCAGGGAGACTTGAACGAGCTTGTGAATTGGAGTATCAGGAATAGGATGAAATTTAATAATAAAAAGTGTAAGGTGATGCATTTGGGGATGACTAATAAAAATTTTAGTTACAAGATGGGGACGCATTGGTTAGAAGTAACGGAAGAGGAGAAGGACCTAGGGGTCCTAGTAGACCGCAGGATGACTATGAGTCGACAATGCGACGTGGCGGTGAAAAAAGCCAATGCTGTCTTGGGATGCATTAGGCGAGGTATATCTAGTAGGGATAAGGAGGTCCTGCTTCCGTTGTACAAGGCGCTGGTGAGACCTCATTTGGAGTACTGTGTGCAGTTCTGGTCTCCCATGTTTAAAAAAGATGAACTCAAACTGGAACGGGTGCAGAGAAGGGCCACTAGGATGATCAGAGGAATGGAAAACCTGTCGTATGAAAAGAGACTAGAGGAGCTTGGGTTGTTTAGTCTGACAAAGCGAAGGCTGAGGGGGGATATGATTGCTATCTTTAAATATATTAGAGGGATTAATACGAGGGAGGGAGAAGAATTATTCCAGCTTAGTACTAATGTGGATACGAGAACGAATGGATATAAACTGGCCGTGGGGAGGTTCAGGCTTGAAATTAGACGAAGGTTTCTGACCGTCAGAGGGGTGAAATATTGGAACGGCCTTCCGAGGGAAACGGTGGGGGCGACGGACCTGTCTGGTTTTAAGATTAAGTTAGATAAATTTATGGAGGGAATGGTTTAATGGTAAAACATAGTAGTCAAGGAAAACCAAGAAATGGTAGGTAAATTGTATAATGGCTGACGGGTCAGGCTGGAGACTCTTGCCTATATGCTCGGGGTCTTACTGATCGCCATATTTGGGGTCGGGAAGGAATTTTCCTCCAGGGCAGATTGGCTGAGCCTCTGGAGGTTTTTCGCCTTCCTCCGCAGCATGGGGCAGGGATCTCTAGCAGGAGGGTTTCTGCCGATTGAAGTCACCTAAAACAGGATTGGGGACTTCAACAGCAGAGTCCAGGGAAGGGGTAGGGACGGTTTTATGGCCTGCAGCATGCAGGGGGTCAGACCAGATGATCATAATGGTCCCTTCTGACCTTAAAGTCTATGAGTCTATGAGTCTATGAAGTGAGGAGTGATGACAGAATTGGGAATAAAACCCCTGTTTCCTCCGTCACAGCTCCTTGCTCCAGCCATTGACTCCTGCTGCCACCCTGTAAGTGCACGTATAAAAAATTACCTTTCTGAGCTGCAGCCCCTGTTAGAGAGGCAAAGGCTCCCATGGGTCCCTTCTGCCATGCTCCTGCTGCAGAACCAAGGAGGCCCCTGAGGCAGAGCTGTGGAACAGGTGGCTGTTTTACGATGTCTCCTTCCCTTCCCGCCCACACCCTGCTCTCATTCCATCCTCTTACGACTAAGTCTCTTCAGCGTCTAATACCTGAAAGCTGCTGAAAGACACGTGGTGGTTTGCGAGCCAGCGATGCCGCTGAATCAGCAAGGGATCATCTCTGCAAAGTTCCCTGGCTGCTGCCACCCTTCCTGTACATGCAGCCTGTTGCACCCGTTCGCTCCCAGTGCTTATCCGCAAGCGTGGGTTGGGTCGCTCGTACGCTGCCGATCTGGTTTGTGGGTGGAGAAGGATGTTCTTGTTGTCATGGCTTATTGTGGGTGTGCTTCTTACGCTCTCCCTTCGCCCTGGGCTTAGGGTTGATGGAAATCCTCCCAGATAACTGCGTTCAGATCGGCAAGAAGGAGCTGCTGTACACTGGCCCTGTGGGTCTGATAATGTACCTGGGTGGCGTCATCTTCATTAACAGGAAGAGTACGAGCAATGCCAAGACGGTGATGTCCGGGGTTGCCCAGACCATGCTGGATGAGAACGTGAGTAATGTATATGCCACTAGGTTTTTGTGAGTGCTGGGCACTGCTTGCATCTGTTGGAGTAGAGGGCTGCTTGTGCTGGAACATTAGTCAGCCGCTGGATTAAGGGGGGGTGGAATACTATGAGAATTATCATCTGACCTCTAGTACCTGGTGGCTAGCGTGGACATCAAATGCCAGTCCTGGCTGTAGCTGTATGCGCAGCAAAATCTTCTGAGGAGTTCCAAACAACTAGGAATAGAGGCATGCAATCTATTATCTGGGTTAGCCCTAGAGAGGTTATGTGGGTTAATTCTACAGCTAACTTCTGGTGTGCCAACAAATGGAATTCATGGTTTATCCGGTCTTACAGGTGAAGGTATGGATATACCCGGAGGGCACGAGGAATGGGAATGGTGACTTGTTACCATTCAAGAAAGGAGCTTTTCATCTTGCTGTTCAGGCACAGGTAACACTTGTTGGCTTCTTTTGCAGGCCAAAGCGCTAAACAGGCCTTCCAGTGAAAGGTCTGCCTATGGTGACCAGACACTGGCAACATGGGATTCGTTAGCAGTCCAAAATGTGAGCATCATAAATGACACCCAGGCCCTTTGACGTGAACGCTATCTTCAGAGCACCCAAGATAGTAAGCTGCAGAGAGAGGCAGCTTTCTCACTGGGATCCCAGAAGTATGCGAGTCTCCTTGGAAAATGGCACCTGAAACTTCCCAGATAAATGGGCTAGAGGGGACATGGGTGCGGACCAGAGAGATTATAAGGGACTGCCCTCCTAGGTCCATGGGGAGACGATGATGGCCAGCCAATACCATGGCGTAACTGGCATCCTTCTCCAGGACAACCCCATGGAGCATGATCAAATTCTGGCTAACTTGGCTCCTTCTACTACTGACTTGCATTTTAGCTTCTAAAGTCATAGTTCTGAGTCACACATCTAATCTGCAATAACGTGGGTTAGAACCCGCCTTTGTCAATTAGATCCCTCCTTTAGCCAACTGAGTCACTTCCTCAGTGTTGCCTGCTCTACAGTGCATGGTGACCCGGTAGGTGCTGTAGTGTTTAGCACAGTGCAGGTGGTTGATTAGTGCCATGTCTTGGAAGAAGCAAGATTAAAATGTGGCTCAATACATATAAATGCCACACAACTTGTACAGGCTGTGGTCTGGATAGTTCAATTTCCAGCTCCGTAGTGGTTGGTTAGATGAGTTTATTAAATTGCAACATGGTATGTTCTATAACTGAATATCAACTTTTGTCTGTCTTCTAGAGTAGCCATATTTTGTGACTCTTTTTCTCTTTAAAAGAGAGAGAGAACTGGGTAAATACAACTTAAATAGTCGCCAGCATACTGGAAGGGGATAACGCTTGCACTGGTGCAGTGGCCTGCTGAGCAGATACATGGAGGATTCTAGTTTCCCGGGCCACTAATTTAGAACTTTACTAAGTTCACTTGAAAACAGTCTGGCTATTCCACTTCTCCTGGATTTCTTCAGGCTTAGGAAGTCCTACCAGACTCTGAAAACCAAACACTGCTTCGTATCTCATGTCCATTCTATGTTTATGGAGGGCATGATGTTTGTATGTATACAAGCTTTAATATACCAGGAACAGAAGGGACCATAATCAACAGTGAAGCAGAAAATATTAAGATTGTAGTTCTTAACCTATTTCCTGTATATTTGTCTCAACCTCCTTGATCTCTAATGGACAGTTTAAACCCAGTGTGGAGCCTGTGACTTAAGAAGCCAATTCCAGCTACAGACCACAAATCCAATGTACAAATTAGCCACCCAATAACAAGTCATTAAAGATGGATTTCTAGAGACTGGGCTAAGGACAACATCTGAAGTAGTGGCTGGCTTCGTTTATATTCAAAGCAAGTCGCCCACAGTAGATCTTCCATATTGTGCCAGATTAAAAATAGCTGCCTCTTCTCCTCTTTCTTGGTCAGAGGCATTGCCTTGCTCATAAATGATTGCAAACAGTGATTCCTGTTCCTAAATATTTAACCAGCACCTTCCCCCTCTTGTGTGCTTAGAGGCATTTGCAGTGAATGTTTGAGCTGCTTATCAACCTAGGGAATTGCAGGATTAAACATACTGAGGAGGATGGTGCCTTGGGCTTCGACTTGGGAGAGTAACTGTGTGCTTAGAGCCCTGGCCTGAGACCTCAGGTCAATTCCCATCACTGCTGCAAGCTCCTGTGACCTTAGGAAAGTCACTTGGGCCCCACTTCTCAAAGGTGTGGAGGTGCCTAATTTCCATTGATTTCAGTGGGAGTTAAGCTCCTAATACCTTTTTGAAGATCTGGGCCTTTGTCTTGGACTCCATTTTACGTATAAGTAGCTTTCTCCTGCCCTCTGTATTTTTTGAGCCTACAGTCCAAAGCCAGAGTTAGTCTACAAATACAGAACAGAGTCCTATCTAGCACCATGGGGGCTCAGTGTTGACTGGTGCCATGCTATTGTAATACCAAAAAACCTTTAACTTTCCGGTACTCTTTCCCTTCCAAGGTTCCCATTATTCCTGTGGTGTATTCCTCGTTCTCTTCGTTTTACAATCCAGCCAAGAAGCTATTTATATCAGGTACTGTACTGCTTTGAACCCCTCTTGTTTATGGGCGGACTCTGTTTCTGGTCTCCCAGCAGAAGAAAAGCTGGGCTCAAGACAGAGGTGCTGAGGCACCTTTATTTGGGCATTCCTGTCGCAGTGGCTGTCCTCTTACTAAGTTGTGTTCGTTCAGTCTTCTGGAGCCGGATTGTCCAAGGCACTCAGTAGCCATGATCAGGGCTGGACGGATTGATTTTTTTTTCCCCAACAGCTTGTCTCAGACAGTGCTCAGTCAATTGAGCTCTCTTGACCAGCTGGCCCTTAGGTGCCCAAGTAGGAGCTGAGCTCTTCTGAAAAGCAGCCTCCAAATCTCCTTCACTTAAACTGTTGCACTGGGACCCAGTGGTGAGGGTAGCGTTTGGGCAAGAGGGGGCAATGCTTGGTGTTGGGCCGGATTGTTTCTACGTACTGTGTTGGGCCAGCTGCTCTTAAGATGCAAAGCAGAGTGCATATAGGCACCTCTGGGGACCAGGGATCAAATTCTAGCATCTTACAAGTGTCTTGAGCAGCTGCTAACCTTCCAAAGCCCTCAAATTACTTGGTTCAACAGGCAGTCTCTCCTGGGGAGACCCAGGGATAGAATATCAGGGGATGCTACCAGTGGGTCACAGCTCTCTTTGGCGGCATATAGTATGCCCAGTTACTATCAGCTCTTCACTTCAATGAGCAAATCCAATATGGAGGTAGTGACAGCAGTGAATAAAAGATTTTTTGGATTATCCTTGGGGAGAAAATCAGCTGCCTCTGTCCCCTTCTGCTTTCCTGTCACAATCAGGCCACTTCTGTCCCAGTGTCACTCAACTGGCATCTTAATTCTTCTCCCATTATCTGCAGTTTTAGTAATCTCAGTGCTGGGCTTGTCCTTCCAAGGTGCCTCACATGCTGAGCCTTGGGCTAGGGGAAACCCTGACTACAAGATCTAGGTGGCTGCTCTTCAGGGAGGCATTGTGGCCCGGAGTCTAGCGCTCTGCACTGGAACTTCGGAGATCTGGGTTCTATTCCTGACTTGGCTACTGGGTGATCTAGGCAAGTCACTTTCTTGCTCCCTGCCTCAGTTTCTCCATCTGTAAAATGGGGGTGATGCTGACCTTTTTTTGTAAAAGCACTTTGAGATCTTTGGATGGAAAGTACTAGGTAAGAGCTAGGTTGTGGTATTATTACCTAAGAGGCGGCTCTGAGCCTGTGGTAGAAATATCTCTACACAAGTTGGGGCATAGGGAGAGATGTAAGTACCCTACTGACTAGAGTATGGGCTGAGGCCTGGTCCATCTCTCTCATCTGGCCCATGCTTGCAGTATATAATGGGCAAAAAGGGAACGGGCGAACAAAGCACCTGACACTACTGGGTCATACACAGCAGGCAATGTCCTGTTCTGTCATAATCAGCAGATGTTTCCTGTGTTCCAGCCTGCTTCCTCAGCACATGCAGGCTAGGTCACTGGGTTGGCTTTTTGGCTGACTCGTTATCTCAAGAGTATCAAAATGCACCTGGCCCTGTAGGAGAGAGCACCTGAAGGGCTCCTGCTGCCTCGTAAACACTCTTGCAAGGTGAGGCTGGAGTTTCTTTAACTGCTCACTCAGGAGCTGTTGGCTTCAAAGGAATTAATTGTAATTCTCTCCCCGAAGGACTTCCTGAGTGTTGTCCTAGCTGGGCCCCTGCTCTGCCAGACGGCTGTACCCAGCCTTTGTGAGGATAAAGGGCACCCTGAGAACTGAGGAACTAGGAACTTTCAGAAGTGGCTATTGTTACTTTTCTTGAGTGGGCACTTAGCAGCCCTGTTGAGTCCCCTAAATGCCATTGCATGCCACAGTGGTTCCTGCTGCTGCAGAAGGGGAGCGGGGGTCTGTGGCTTGCTTGTTGCAACAGCAGGATCTATTGGTTTAATTAACCAAAAATAAAATCTCGCTCCACACAGCAAAAACCACCACCCTCCCCCCAAAACTGTACTGCCGGGCAGCCATGTGGAGGGTCGCTGGCACTTCTTACTGTCTGGGGAAAGCCAAACAGGACTACATGGCTTCCAAATGAATATGTGCCCCCATGGGTGGGAGGGTTAAGAGGTAAATATCACCCAGCCAAATCAAAGATGTGATGACTTCAACTCTGAGAGCCAAGTGGCCTGGCCTCAAGTGAAGCACCTTAGCTTGATTGTGGCTTTCAATGACTGGGACCTGAGCAGATTAGATAGGCCAGAGGGTGTGTAGCTTAATAAAGGAGCGGAAGTCCTTTACTTGCAGAAGCAAAGCTTTAAACGATCAAGTGGAAGTATCTTGTTTCAGACCATACTCTTATTGTGTACATATTAACTCACCCCTATGATCCCACCAAATACCTCCAAGGTTCCCAGAGAGTAAGATCTTATTCCAGGTGGTTCAATTCACTCCTAAGGGTGCAGCCTGAGAGAGACACTTGGGTATTGAATGTAGAAATGCATTCAACAGAGCCAATTTCCTTGGACACATGTATAACATTGACGTTCATGACACGACATGTGTCCAAGGAAATTGGCTCTGTTGAATGCTAATCGCTACTTGCATGTGTACATGAGGGGGTTGTGCTGTCACAATCCTCTCTAGAGAATTCTTTGTTAGTAACCCTGCTTTCTAAAAATGTCACACTGGTGACCTTTTGCAATGGACTCTGCCACTAGCCTGGTGGGGACAGGGAAAGGAGTCGCAAGTTCTGCCGGACTAGTCCGTTTGAGCTACAGCTGGAATTTGCAGGCATTTCTTGCAATAGGAAGCCATGAATGCTTGGGGTCTGGGTGCCTGCTGCCAGGAACTCCTTGTACACAGCCTTGGGACACAGATGGAAACGAGCTATCCCCACTAATGGCCGTTACAGCAGATGTAACGGTGCACTTAGACTGGATCCTGGTAACTAGCACATGCGAGCTTTGCTATGCTGTCTGCTATGGCCACGTCTGCTGCGCTCCCGGGGGCTGTGAAGGTGGGGATTATGATTGGTATTTTAGCCATTCTCCACCCTCCCTATGACTATCTAATGGCCAAATGCCAAACTTGAGTTTCTTCTCTTGTTCCTAGGTAAAATCCGGGTTGAGGTGCTCCAGCCTATTGAGACCAAGGGCCTGAAGGCCGAGGATGTCGCCGACCTCACAGAGAGATGCTACTGCACCATGAGAGAGACCTTTTTCAGATTATCTGGCATAGCGAGTGAGGCGAACGGCTCAACGCAGGGCCCTCAACAATAGTATTCCCAAATAGCAGGGACTGAAAGGACCTATTTCCATTGCCAAAATATCCAAGGGGTTTCTCCCGTTCCTTTGCAGCAGGTTTGGGCAAATCCTAAGCCTCTGCTTAGGGTAACCTTAGTTGACAAACACCATTTGTTGGGCCAATTCTACTGTTCGGTGAATCTCTTTTGTGGGTTCTTTATCTCCCCTGGGGACGTGTCTCCTGCACTCGGTTTCTCAAACACCCTACAAGAGCTAGTGCTGATGCCCAGTGCAGTGAACTCTTCTGCGACCTCCTGCCACACTCAGGTAGCTGGGACAGTAGGTGTTGCAGAACACCGTGTTAAGGTCCTGGCACCGACCACTGCAAGCCTGGCACTAGCCACAGCCAATCCATTGGATGCCGAAGACCATGTTAGGTACATCTTTGCAGCGTCCAACTGATTAATCCTCGCTTTCATCCTGTCCCTAGCTGTTGGTGCTTGAGGAGGCGAGGGTAGGAGCAGTTCAGATGGCGCTCTTCATGCGGCTGTGCATTCCCAGCGCTTACTGGCAGGACTGATGCCCTAGCTGAAATCTTGTTCACAGCTGAAATTCAGCTTCTAAGGTCTCTGCCCAGCACGGTTTCATTCTTCCTAGCCCCGACTCTCACCTCAGACACAATTTGGTTTTTGACAAATCAACCTGTTGGGGATTTTTTTCCTCTAAAAAGACACTAAGCATTTGTGATTCTGCTCAGAGACAAAGATGGGAGACCAACCACTCACCCCTTCCTGATGGAATGGCCAAGTCGTAGGACGTAGCAGGGAACTGAAATGTGCAGGATGCTCTTACCAGAAGTCCTGGGGCAAGCTTTGTACAGATGTCCGTCCCTTACTCGCTCTCCAGACAGAGTGAATTCCCCAGCAGTACTTCTAGCAATCTTGCAGCCTAAGGCTTCCTTCAGGTTCTCTGGGCTAGGCCAGGTGGGCCTTATGGGGCCAGCTACTCTTGATGCTGTCCCTTAATGAAGTCAAGTTTCCGTGTCCACTGAGTGGACAAGCTCCATGTGGACTCATTTAGGGATGGCGTAGGAGGGGGAAACGTGGAGACCTAAAAAACCCAACCAAACCTGCTGTATAGTGTCTTGGTAGGTTTTTATCCAAACACTTAGCCTGATGGCTGCTATAATGCAAACCTCTATGGGGATGCTATCTCTCAACAAAATCCCTGGGGTTTGTAAGTGATGCATTAACATGTCAAGAACTAAACTAAAAGGATGAGACAAACCCACAAAGAGACCGGGACTTTTCTCTGCTCATCCCCTTTGTTTTGCATTACAGCCAGCATCCCTGACTTAGTATATACTCGTGTACTCCACCTGATGGCTTGCTTTTAGCATAAAGCCAGGTATGACGGGCTGAGGGAAGGGTAGATGTGGCACTTCCTTGGTATTTGTTGCAACACTTTCAGTGCTCAAATGTTCTGTTTAAAATTGTTTTTAATCTAGGTTTTGTACCTAGACTCTTCGTTGCTGCTCTTGCTTCCTAAGGGCTATACTGTGCTGTTTTGACACACTGCACATCCGAAGCATTGACCAAAAGACAGTGCCTGCCATACAAACGTGTCTCGGAAGATTCGCCTTACTAGGACTGTTAGTGTTAGGCGAAAGCCATGGTGTTGGAGATGTAAAACATGCTGGATGGGAGAGGTGTATGATGGCCCTGAATCAATGTTTCCTTCGGTGTGAATTTGCCAGCTGGGAAATAGCAGCTAGAGGGATTCCCGGTAACTGAGTTTGACTCTCCTCACCCAGCGGTAGAAATGTCGAGCTCCTCAAAGGGAGTAACAGCAGAGATGTTTATGCTCCCTGGGGGAGCAGGCCTTGGCCATGAAAACTCCAGGGATTTGCTTAGAGGCCTTGTGGGAATGTTGCCTCAAGCTCACCAAGGCAGTGTATCTCTTCATGTCAAGTAATCTGGTGCAATGCCTCATCCCCAAATCTCCTGCTCGGTGGGTGGCATTGGAGATGATGCTGTCTCAATCACTGAATTCCTGTTTTTTCTATAAAGGACACCAAATCGAATGCTTAAAAAGCACTAATGCAGAACTGGGAGAAACCAAATAGAGGATGCTAGGAGGCGGTAGCTCCACATGGTTCAGAGCTGTGTTTACTAATGAATATTCGAGCATCCATCTGGTGAAATCTGATTTCAGTACAGACCCAGTGGAAGAAAGCAATCCTCCTGCTTTTCAGTTCTGAAATCCAAAGCAGCACTTTTTTTTCCTTCCATAAGAATGGCAGACAAAGTGGCAATGTAATTGAGGCAAACATCCAAGTTCTTGTGGAGATTTCATTCCCTCTTGCCCAGCGGCTCCAGTCTAGGGTGAGCAGTTGGGAGGGGAGGGTGGTCGTAACGGGTGGATATTTTTCTTTGGCCAAAGATGACTCTGTATCAGATGTATAAATCTAAGTCTGTCTGTCTATGACCGAAGTGGGAAAAGAGATTGAGCGTGCACAAAGGCCGTTGTCTGCTGTTCTGTTTTTTAGTTGTTTAAACAATGTATGTTTGATCAAATGTACATTCTTATAAAGCAGTTATTTAAATAGAAAGTCTTGTGTGGGGTTTATTAGAACCCAGGTTGGGTTGAACTTATTGCCTGGAGCAGCTTTTACTGTGGGTGGGGAGTGTGTACCCAATATTGTCCATTTCCCCTTTGGTATTTGAGTCTCTGTCGCTAGCTACGCGTTTGCCCCGTGAGCATGGTGAGGTAATGAGCGAAGAGAGCCTTGTGTGGACCAAATCTGTATGCAGTTTCTGCCGCTTCCACTCTCAAATGCATCGCTATTTACTACATGGATACATGTTAGTTTGACACTTATTGTGCACAAAGATTGTATGGCCGTAAGGATCACTGCAGAGATCCTGCCTAATTACCAATTTTGTAGAAAATCGTTAGTGTTCTCGTAACCAAGCACTGAAAGCTGGAGTGAGCTTCCTGCTGCTAACGAGCTGGTACGAATGACTCCTGCATCAGGGAGTAAAAGGTGGTTTTTGTCCAAGCTTCTACAGTGAGGACTTGTTTACACAGTGTGGTGTGTAGAGCCCTAGACAGATACAAATTTTGGATTCGCATCCCATGGGCCAGTTGCAGATGGCTGAGGATATACAAGGTAAGTACCCTCTCCTCCCTATCAAAGCACCGGCAGGAGATATGAGCAGAAAAGATTTGCTCGTCTTGAGTCACTTCCTTACCAGCCCTTCCCTTCTGCTCCCCTATTTCCCCAGGACCAAGGAATAGGCTGTAGGCACATCTGGCAGCAGGCCCTCCACTAGACTCAAGCAGAGCTGGTGACCACTCTAAAGGGTTCCAGTAACTTGAGGGCATCTAGTGTCCATGTTCCTATATATGGGTGGAGGGGCTGGTCATGTTCCCTACACAGTTGTTTGTACCCTCAGCTTCCTGGTGGACCCCCTTCAGGCAGAGAAGAGATGCTACTGCAACTGTTCCCCTTGCCATAGGCAGGAGGTGTGGAGAAATGCAGACATCTCTACCTGCAGCTTTCTACCCGGGTAAGTGTGCATTTACATCAAGTTGCACCTTGGCTACAAGCACAAGGAAGTTGCTAACCTCCCCAGCCTACCTCTGGTGCTGCAGCAGTAACTATGGTGTTAAGCTCCCATGAGTGAAGTCATGACCTAGGGTAGAATAACACCCTTAAACTGGATTCCACTGCGCCTAATTCATGGCTCAGCATCTTGATCAACCAATGACAAGCCCATACCCAAGAGCTGTACAGGACATAACTTTAATACGAAAACTGCACCACCCTACACAGTGCTTGGCTAATAGACCTCAAGTCTCTGGCAGTTTACAGGTAGGAAAGCATTGTACCATAGACTCGTCGTTTCTCTAGAAACATTAGGATCTTTCCTCCAGCAGCCTTGAGATAACTATGCAAAGAGGCATGAGCATTGCAGGCTTCACCCAGGGCAACTGGGCAATGTGCATCCGTTCCTACTTTAAATACAGCTGTTCTGCCACTCCTCCTCCCAGGCTGAGCCAAGACTGGTTTAGCCGGCAAAACTGGCTGGTTATCTTGTCACATAGACAAGCAAGTGTGCCAGGCTTCAGTGTGTAAATAAAGCAGATTTTTAAGAAGCAAAGGAATTATATCTATCCTCTTCCCACCCCCTCTAGCATTTCAAATGGAGGAAGGTTTTACTGACCAGCTTTAACTTGGTCCATTTTGAATTTCAGGCATATGTAAAACGGAGATGGTGGAAAACAGCCCTCCTATCTCCCCTCTGCTCTAATAGTGAAGCAATGTGTGATTAGGCAAAACTTTCCACTGGGTGTCAGCAAGAGCAAGGTCTGGCTATCTAGTTCTCTAAGAACAGAGGCGTCTAAGCTAAACAAGCTGCTGCTTGCACAGATCATCTCCTGCTGCTGTACCACACGATTAACTGCTGGCCCAAGATTTCACCTCCCTTACAGTCACAAACAAATTAAGCACCACATGGTTTCACTTTGAGCAAGTCTCTTGTAGGGCACTGGCTGATGCTGTGCCAGTGGGCCAAGCGCCTGGAAGAAAGTGTTATAACCCTGAGCATCTCATAGCTTTTGCCCTTATGGCAAAGGTGTAAGTCCAATTTAAAATCAGTCTCCAAGCACCTCAATTCTTAGAAAAACACACTAGGGCCCTTCGTATCAAAATAAGCTCTTTACGGCTCTCTCCCACGTGGTCCTGAAGGCATCAGGGCCTCTTGCGGCAGGCTGGGTCAAGAGGTGCTGAGATAGGAAATCCAGGGTTACCAATCACTCTGCTCCCACAATGAAGTGCTGCTCCTCTTACTATTAGCGTTCATTCTTACACGAACCTGAAACCAGACAATTCCAGAGCTAGTGTTAGTCAGGGCCAGTCTTGGTGCCAGTGAGAGGGCTGGGGACTGGTCTACACACTGATTTTTGTACTAGTATAACTTCCTGGGTGTGACTGTCTGTAAAGGGTCACAAGCTCAGGCAATTTAAAAACTAAAGTCCAAACACCCTCAGGTTTCTTGTAAAGGGGTAACTTTTGACCAGCACAGCTGATCAAGTCCCAGATTTCAGGGAAGATCCTACGGATTTATGGGTAGAACCCTTACACAGTCAGTCTGGGAATGAATTTAAATCCAAACTTATAATAATATCAAATGCTAAACTATTAAACCATAGGAAAAAACCCTCCAAACCACCTAAAACCCTCTAGCTTCAACTAACATTAAGGGCCTAGTTATTTGGTCTTTTATCCACAAAGCATTTAACACTTCTATTCCACTCTCCGGGGGCTCAGACGTGCAGCACACAGTACAATCGGGGTATTCAAAAGTCACTCTTATCTCACTGCTGTAGAGTCACCAAGCTATGACAGGCCTGATTCTAAACCAAGAACAGCTACATTTTTCTATATGTGGCTGCTGATTGCTTCCCATGTAGACGGCCAAGTACCCCAACCGCAGAGCAGTGCCGAAGAAAAACTCTGCCTGCAACTGAAGCCTTTGGACGCCACTTTTTAAAAAACTGGAGTCCCGATGAGGATGGAAGGAAGGGAATTCCAGCTACCTTTCTAAGCCCGGTTCAGTGACAGGTTTTTGCACTATCAATACTATTTAATTTAGCATGATGGGTCTTAGTATCCATCTTAATTTTTCAACCTTCTTGTTTTAAAAGGGAAAAAACATTCATGGGGCAGGATGGGGCACAAATTAGTTATAGGTGTGAACTTTAAGCAACATCACAAGGTAGTGTGGAAATATTCCAGTTTACAGCTCATTCCAGTACTGTGCTGGTGATAAGAATGTGTCCTTAAAAGACAGAGTGAGCCTATTTCAAAAAACATCACTACAGAGCAGCCCCTGTAACATTTTCCCCCCAACATATGGGGGTTTTTTGTTTGTTTGTTTGAGCAAATAACAAAAAAAGTTTTGCCCCTTTATAACAGGAACCAGCTGAAAATTGACTGTCTTGTAGGGCCCGTGTTCTTACGCACATAAGCAACTATGTTGGAACTAGGTATATTGTAGGACTTCCTCTACCGTTTAGAGGCAGGGTAACTAATCAGGAATTAAGCTGTATTGTTGGTGCACACCAATTCCTGAGTGGACAAATGAGTGGGTTTCTCAGCAAGTTTGATCAAAAGCATTTAATGGAAAACAAAAGGCTTTCAAATGCAAAAGTTGTAAATGGCTGGCAAATTGCATACTAAAACAAAGCACTTCAAAATTGTAATGGGGAATAAAACATTCTACTATCCCAAGGAGCAGTGTTCCACTAACGCCTCTGTACGTTGAAATTAACGCAGCTGTGTGAAAACACAAACCTATACACTGAAATTAACAGCAAACATTATGTTGATACTTATTTCACCAGGCTGGGTTAATTTCCAAGACCCACACATTAGCTGGATAACTACAGCTGCTGCAAACATCTTGGTAGGAAATTAAGCTCCATGTCTGCTCTTTATTCAGCTAGTTATACTTTTTCAGAAGCGAAGGTTTTCATCAAATGCTTTTGTTCAAAGTTGTGGTGCAATTTTACCTTTTCTAAACAGCCCTGATTTGCTGCACTGCAGGAAAAAAAATGGCTTGTAGAATTTTAGGCACAACTTCCCTCAGTGTTCCCTGTACTTATGATTTGGACTAGTTCTGTACTCACCAAACTCACATGGACTGTTAACTTTTGTATTGAGTTTCACTAAGGATTGAATTCTGACACTGCACCCACAAACCCTAGGATCTGAGGCAGTTTCTGATGTAGATGCTTATGGCCCCTGAACAGCAGTGGCATGAAAAGGAGCTGAGATAATATGTACCCTCACCACTGCCCAAAACTATGTGATCTCTCTGCAGCTGTTTATTATCTTTGGATGCTGCATGAAGGGATCGGATTCAGCCCCCGCACAAACCACTTTGAAATGAAACTCTGGCTGGTTGCAACCATCTTTTATTAATTACAAGCTGATGGTTTGGGAGTTGGCGTAGAAGTAGATTAACTGTGGCATAAACATAACCGATCCAGTTGGTCTGCACGTGCGTGGTATGTCTGCCGTTCTACTTCTTAGATCTGCTTTACAAGAGGGAAGCAATCTGGCATTTGTACTCTGATTTACCCATTCGGAATGCACAAAAAAGGGGCCATTTAGAGCATGTCACTGTTCCACCTGCTCCCTGCAAGTTAGGGACATGGCTTTTTGAAGTGAGCTTGTAACCCTAACCCTGTGGTAGAACTGGGATTAGAATTCAGCAGCAGGACCATGTCTACCTTACAGACCCGGTGTCTAGGGCAGTGTCACTGTAATAGCAAAAGGTGCAGGGGTACAATCTCTAGCAATAACCAGAATCAAGGGCCTTCTCCTTGCTGAGCACTGCCAAACGACCCTGGCTACTTACATGTCTCCAGTCGCTCCTCCAGGAAGGAGATCTGCTCACTCAGGGACTCGATTCTATCCAGCTGCCGCAGGGAGTAGAACAGCTGGCTGATGGGGTCTGTGCTGACGTCATCTGCTGCCGATGGCATGAGGTTATGGAATGGAGCCAACAGTAACTGGAGTTTCTTTTGAGAGAGAGAGGAGCTGTTAGTGTAATAGAGAGGGATGAAAACTATCAGACCTGCCAGCAGCTGATACGGCCGGCTCAGCTATCTCCCGGGCTGGCAGAGCTGACGGTTGGGGTAGTTGACTAGTGCTAACAGGGCTCCTGGTGGGGGGAGTTCTCACAGTATTTGCTGTGAGCGGTGGGCGGCGCAGCGGGGAATGCTGATACCAGAAGCCAAGACTAGATGAGGTGGCGAAATTAAAAATAGAGCCAGCGAAGGGCAAAAATTCCAGCTATGAACAGCTGTGCAATGAGGTTCTGGAGCCACATACTCTGAATTAAAAGTGCAGTGAAAAAAGGCTGAGGTACAAGTGCCTGCATCTCTGTCTGCACTCGCTGACAGGGGCTCACCTGCTCCAGCACTTCCACCCGGCTCCGGAGGGCTTGCATTTCTTCCTTCATTTCATTGGAGGCGCCTGCCATGAGCAAAGCACCACAGGAATTAATAAAATCCCTTAAAGTGAACCGTCATCCTCAAAACTGGGCTGTGATGGCGGAGCGAGGGCTGCCACCTCTCAGGTGCAAAAAACCCAGGAGCCCCTAAAAGGGCAAAGTTGGCAGTGTGTACTGAGCCCCCTGGTGGATTTCCCAGCCATCCTGGGAAAACCTGGACAGGTGCCACTGGCAACCCGCGAGTCAGCAGCCAGGGCCGGCTCTGGCTTTTTTGCCGCCCCAGGCAAAAAAGCCTCTGGCCGCCCCCCACCCCCAGCGTGGCAGGGGAGGGTGGCCGGAGCGCCGGGGGGAGGGCGGTGAGCCCCGGCCCGGGCTCTGCTCTCCCTGGCGGCGAGCCCTGGCTGGGGCTCCGCTCTCCCCGGCGGCCAGAGCGCCAGGGGGAGGGCAGAGTGCCCGGCTGGGGCTCCGCTCTCCCTGGCGGCGAGCCCTGGCCGGGGCTCCGCTCTCCCCGGCAGCCAGAACGCCGGGGGGGAGGGCGGCGAGCTCCGGCCTGGGCTCCGCTCTTCCCGGCGGCCGGGAGGGCGGCCAGAGCGCTGGGTGGGAGGGCGGCGAGTCCCGGTCGGGGCTCCGCTCTCCCCGGCGGCTGGAGCCAGAGCGCCGCGCCGCCCGCCTCCAGGTGCCGCCCCAAGCACAAGCTTGGTGGGCTGGTGCCTGGAGCCGGCCCTGGCAGCAGCAGCCGAAGGGTTAAGCCAGAGGTCTGCCTGAGAGTGAGGGAAGGAGCTGGCTGTTCGCTGCCACACTGGGACATGCTTGTTGAGACCCAGTTCATGGAGCAGCTGCAGGAATGAAAACAAGCGACAGCTCAGGCGTCCCCTATATCAATCTATGTACTAGCTAGAAATCCCCGCCGAGAGTTTACCAGCAGCCCCCCACTGCCTCAACTAATCCAGGAACTATGGAAAGGGGCCTGGGCAGTAATGACCAGCCAGGACACCGGTGGCTGATTGAAAACACACAACTGCCCTCAGTTGAGCCACTGAGGAGCGCCCGGGAGCTAACTAATCTGCCCTTATTCTGAGACCCTTCTGCTCTGGGATTTACAATCCTGAAGAGCTTCTGCACCATGCGTTCGCACAGCCGCGGCTTTCGGGATTCTTCCTTCGGGATGGTCCTAGCAGTGGGGTGGGCTGCAGGGCAAGGTCTCCGTCACACATGAACATGCCTTCTGCATGCTTGGCTCCTCTATGCTCCTGCAAGTGGTTGTTTGTACAGGGGACCGCGGGGGGAACCCACTTTTATCTTATGACTCCACTGACTTCCCTGAGGCTGGGCAGTTGATTTGGCCCTTTGTTTTTTTTTGTTTTTTTTTGTTTTTGCAGAGATTCCCCAGGCTGGATCCTCCATCTGCTGAGGATCTGGCCCAAACCAGGCAACCAAGCGACTAGTATAGTCAAGCAATGCTGGCTCTTACTGAAGAACATGGTCTTGGCAGTGTAGCAAATCACAAGGCACTGGAACACACAAAGCTGTCCAAGCCCCAGCCTCTGACCCTAATCCTGAGGGGCACATTACCCCACACACTCCAACCAGCCTTTGCTCTTCAGGCTGAGACCAGTTCACCTTTTCCCCTCACAGGGGAGCAAAGCATGGGTCCAAAATGTGTGTGTGATTGGCGGGGGAGGGGAATTACCTTTGTTCTGAACAGGAACGAGATGAAGGTTTAGAATTATTGTCCGTCTGCAACTAATTTAGCCCTGAAGTAACCTCCTGTGTTTCCACCAAAGGGTATTAATTAAGAGAAGGCCGTCAGCCACTGACACTTTTCCTTGGAGATGCTCAGGTGCCAAAGATATTTCAAAAGTGATTCATTTTCATTCCTTGGCTTTGGCAGGTTTTCAAAGGGCAGTTTGGGGTCTGCGATCCACAGGGCCCTGGAGCTGCCCTCCTCCGGCAAAGCAGGCATGGTCTGACACCCGGCACATAACAGTGGGCTGCAGCCAGGTGCAATTAGCAATGGGATGCCGCATTACCCCATGCTAGCAATTGTCCTTGTGCAGATGCAATTTAGCAGGGCCGTGTTTCACTTAATGAGCTCGCTGGAGCCTGCTCCCCCTCCGTAAAGCCCAAACAACTAGCCCCTGATGGTCTGCTGAAGGGAGCAGGTATTGCTAGGCTGGGCTGTGGTGTATGCACGGTATGTCCTACCCTTCCATGGGCTTGGATGACAGCAACACCGGGGTTGGCTCCACCGCGGAGGCGAGCCGGCACAGCTCCATTGACTTCAGTGGGGCTGTATGTACCCCGTGTGAAGAGGAAAATGGCACCTGCACCCTGCCTAGAGCACCGTCCTCCGCAATGCTGCTGACCTCAGGGCGGGGCAGCTGGCATAGCAAAGGATTTGCTTAACAGGGTGGGACTCTATCCCCTTCAGCCCTCTGCATCGCTCTAGAGATAAACCAGGGCAGTGGGTGGAACTGTGCACCTGGTACCACGGAATTAGTGATAAATAAGGCTACGGTGTAGTCACAGAGGTCACAGCAGTCACAGATTCCGTGACTTCACCGGACCTCCGTGACTTCTTCGGCTTCAGCACCCCTGCCCTGCAGCTGGAACCCGGACCATGCGCTCCCCTGCCCCGCGGCTTCCACTGGGGGCTGCATCTGGGGCCGTGTTCCCCGTCCTGCAGCTTCCACTGGAGGCCAGGGCCGTGCGCCCCCCCCCCCTCGCAGCTTCACAGGGCTGTTACGCCCCCCGTGGCTGTGGTTGGACCTGGGACTGTGTGCCCCTGCCGCCCGGCTGCTGCCAGCTCCAGAGCCGGGGCTGTGTGCCCACCCACCTGTGGCTATTCCCCATGGCTGCGGCCGCTGGATCCAGGGCTGTGTGCCCCCCGCGGTTACCCCCCATGGCTGCGGCCGCTGGATCCAGGGCTGTGTGCCCCCCGCAGTTACCCCCCATGGCTGCGGCCGCTGGATCCAGGGCTGTGTGTCCCCCGCGGTTACCCCCCATGGCTGCGGCCGCTGGATCCAGGGCTGTGTGCCCCCACCCCCATAGCAGTGGGGCTCAAACTGTCAGTCCCTCCCACCCCCTGGGGCTCCAGCTGTCATTCCTCCCCCATACCTAGCCCTGTCCCCTGGTTATTTTTAGTAAAGTCACAGACAGGTCATGGGCGCCCGTGAATTTTTGTTTGCTGCCCGTGATCCGTGCGTCACTTTTACCATGACAAAATCTTAGCCCTATTGCTAAACTTGCTGCAATAGCCCAGGAGAGATGGCAGAGATTGCCCCAAGGGGGAAAGGGGCTCTGGAGAGGAGAAAGCCGAGAGGGCAGGCCGCAGGAATCACCTCCACAGCTGTACGCGCGGGCACAGCCCTTCCGCCCATGCTGCTCCTGTCTGTCGCCAGGGCTGGCCGCAGCGCATTATTACTCACGGTACGAGTTTGAAGTGTCACAGCGCGTACCAAAAGTAATAATGGGCCGGCACCAGCGTCGCCGCCACTCCCGTCCTCGTGGCTCTGGAGTCACACGCAGAGAAAAGATGATGTTGTGCTGACCCAGTTGTCTCCCCGCTGGCCATTGTGTCTCCGGCCTGGCCAGTAGCTGGCTGCCAAAGCCCCTAAGTCCCAGCAGCTGGGGGGTCTCGCCCAGTAATCAGTTAAACCTCACAGCAAGCCATTATCCCCATTTTATAGCCGAGGCACAGAGTGGGTGCATGACTGGCCCAGGTCACACGTCAGAATCGAACCCAGGAATCCTGGCTCCCAGACCCCTGCTCTAGCGCCTAGAGACCCCCACTGCCTCAGACCCTTTGGTGAAGGCTATGCAATTAACATTCAGCCAAGCAGTAACATGCCCCCGGACTAGCTCCAGCCCATGCTGTGTTACCTGATCGGTTGAGGGCGGGGGAGGCCTCTGTCTCAGTGGGTGGCTCCGAAGCCTGGCATGATTTCCCATCGGCGGAGAGCCTTTGCCCAGCCCGACAGGCACAGCCGTAGCTCCCAGGCGTGTTGACACAATGCTGGCTGCAGCCGTGACTCGGGCCAGTGCATTCATCCACGTCTGAAAGCACAGGGGTAAAGTCACAGGGGCTCGGGTGGGGGCGGGCCAGCAGGGAGCAGCGCTTGTGAAGACAGGGTTAGCACAGACCACACCAGACAGGGCCCCTCACCAAAAGCATACGTGGAACAGCTCGGACTAGAGAGCCGTCAGCTTAATCCAGGCCACAAGCCGGGGAGACCTGGGTGTTGACGGCAGGCTGGATTCGTTGGGAGCTAGAGAGAGAACCCCACAGAGTCTGTCCGTGCCCAGCTGCCCGAGTAAAGAATCTCCTTTGCGGTCAATGCAGCCAGCTCGGGTCTCACTTCTAGCAGGAGCTAAACTTCAGATTCTCCACTGTGCTACTCCCGTTTTACGCCACTGATGCTACCCCCAGGTAAAACGGGAGAAGCCTCGTGATGCATCAGGCCCAGTACATCTAAAAAGGGCAAAAACAAAGCCCCTGATCTGAACGCTCCCTAATTCTGGAGCTGGAGCCAAACGCTCCCTGATTGGGTGAGCGCTGTTCAACGCTGGCTCCGGGGGGGCCACACGCGCCAGCCCATCCCCGGTGAGGTGCTATCAGCCTTTCGAGTGGGTGTGTAAAGCCCAACCACCTCGCCTCGCGGGGGGGCAGAGGGGGTATTAACGCCTTACCCACAAAGTGAAATGAACGACAGCCCCCTCCTGTGCCTGGGCAAGCCTGTTCTAGGCACCAGGACAATCTCTTCAGCCCTCTGCGCTGGGGGGATCCAAGCTGTCACTACAGCCTGCCAGTGTTTCAACCCCACACACGTGCATTGGTATTACAGACGCGCCAGATCCTCAACTGGTGGAAATCAGGGCCGCTTCACCGGCTTCAAGAGAGCCGATTTACCCCCGTCAGGCATCTGCCTCCAACCACCTACTGGACTTAGGGGTGTTACACCATTCGAATCCATAGTTACTCCTGCGTTACACCGCGGCAAGTGAGAGGAGAACCAGAAAGGCTGCGACAGGATTGAATTCTTGGGTGGGGGCTAGGCAGGCCTGTGCATGCTCCCCAGGTGTGTAACATGAAGCCCCCAAAATAAGGCCTCTCGAATAAAGTGAGCGGGAAGCGGCATTTAGGGACAGATTCTCAGAGCGCCCGGAACGTCACGGGCGGGCGCGTCACCCATTTACCCCAGCTGTGGCTCTGGCCTTTTTGCTTCGCAATGGAATCCAGTCTCAGCCCTGAGCTCTAGCAGAAGGGGGAGGGAATGGAGAGAAGGCCTCCCACAGCTAGCACCCCCCCCAAAATCCACTGAGCACCCCGACCGCCTTACCCCAATCCGCCAGCTACACGCTAGCTTCTGCCTCCTTCTGCTGGGTCAACAGTGTTACACCATCCAAGCCCTTTGCCGGCTCTGGCCCACCCCCTGCCTCCTGGTCTGTGGAAGCTGTGGGCATAAACAGCGCTCCCCCAACCCCCACCCCTCCAGACCTTTGCTGTCAGTGAGAAGTTCAGTGACCTGCCCCAAGGCCCCCAGTGCCAGAGCCCAGATCCACAAGCCAGTCCTGTCGTCCCTCCCCGAGCGCTGCCCAGGAGCGACAATGCCCACGCCCATGGGACGGCAGCCCTTGTTCCAAATGACGGGGCTCAGCTACCAGGAAGCAGGGAGGGTCTTTTGCACAAGCACCTGACCTGACCCTTGGTGAAGGCACAAGGGCAGCATGAACCTGCTGAAGATGCCTGATGGCCCATTACATGCTCTGGGTGCTGAGCTGACACCTTGCGGAGGCAGTGCCCACGTATCTCAAGGGCTGACCCAAAGCATGGAATGGAGGCACTACACAGCTGGTGTCACGGGTTGGGTAAACGCGCTGGGTCCATGTAAAGAATCTATGACAGCTAACAGAGCCTGGAGTTACTCTCTCAGCCCACGGGCCTGGCACTCTGCTGGTGCACGGCTCAGGTTCACTCCCTGCTGAGAACCAACAGAGGAAACCATTAGGCCTGGGTGCCACTGGCCTATCCAGGAGATTGTTGTCAGCTCCTGCAAATCACCTTCTACAGGTCACCTGCTATATCCCGCCATCCCCCACCCCGCTCCCATCGCCCCGGCAAAGGGAAGCCCAGGGAAGAGACTGAAATACAAAACAGGGAAATCAGAGCTGTTACCTGTCTGGCAGGATTTCCCCATCCATCCTGGGGGGCAGATGCATCTGTCTGGGGCTGAACAGCTCCCACCGTTTTGACAAGGCAACCTGCAAATGGCTGTAAAACAATAACGCACGGTCACCATGTTGCCGAGGCAAAAGTCTGGGCCTCCCGCCGCAGGCAGACGCGCACGTGCTCCCACCACTGCAAATTCCTGTCGTCAGGGAGATTTTTATCAGCACCTTCTGAGCGCCTGTCCAGGCCTTTGTGCTGAGCGCAGCTCTGGAATGTTCCTGGCTGCCAGCAGAGTTCGGGCGAATGTTAAAGGTGAGCAAAAACATGGGGTCAGATCCTCAGCTGGTGTCAATGCCCACAGCTCCATTAATGTCAGCGTAGCGCGGCCCCTTGCCACCAGCTGAGGACCCACCCCGTGAATGCAACGGCCTCCATGTGAATCAGATCTGTATTACGCTCAGCATGTGGCACTTCCAGTGAGGCTGACGGGCGGGCGCGCGGCGTGAGACAAGCGGTAGAAGACACCACAGTGACTCAGAGAGGGCAAAGGCTGTGAACGCCTTGCTCCCATGGGCCAGCAACGAGACGACGTGTGCAAACAGCTGCTCCCAGCGGAAGTAAGAGGTTCACAGTTCGGCCCAGAGTTGGTCAGAGATCCCTGAGCAGATCAGAAAGGAGGATTCGGCCCCAGAAACTCAGTATTTTCACAGCCTTCTAGTAACTCCAGGGGCTCATCAAATGAAGCAACAGATCTAGGATGGTGTTTTGAATGGCACTGAGGTGGTGCCTGGAAAGCCTTTCCACTGGGGTTCGCTAGCACAATAAACACTTTCATTTGTAACTTAACCCATGTCAGTCCTGGAAAGAGGAAGACCTCCTCACAGTCTGTGTAGGGAGTACTGGGGGGTGTAGAGGGGGACTGCAGCAGCTCTCAGTCAGTGACAGGCTCTGGGAAGCCTTAGTATATTGCAGGCTGGTTTGATCTGGTAAGAGATTAGCCTCTGATGGGCTTGGCATTCCTTTTGTGCTGTACATCACTATTTCCCCCTAAGAGCAGAGCTGTTCCATTACTGCTGATTTATGCAGAAAGGGTTTATTAATTTCTCCTCTGGTATAAGCCAAGCTAATAAAGCCAAGCTATATACACAAGGCAAGCAAAGCAAGGCTATAAATGAATGGCTGATTGAAACCGATTTGTTCTCACAGGCGGGTGTTGGAAGGATAAGTGCCTGCTTAGTGCAAGAGAGAATTACACTAATTTCAGACAGATCTGGTAACAAGGGGAGTGGTTTTTGAGGCACACAGAGGTGATGATCAGAGAGGTGCTGAGAGCCCTCTGCAGGGTATAAACAACCCCTGTCTGTGCTGTATTTCCTTCTCTCCAGCATTCTGCACTAGGAGAGCCCCTCCCACCAGCATGATGCTAATACTTTTCATTCAGCGATCTCAAAGCACAAAGCTTTTTGCCAACGTGGGAGTAGTAGTTCCAATCCCTGTGTTACGGATGGGTAAACTGAGGCACCAAGAGGGTGTGATTTGCCCAGGGCCCCTGCCAAGTCAATGGAATAGAATCCACATCTCCTGACTCCCAGGTCAGGGCTCAAGCCAGGCTGTAGCTGTCCCTCTCGAGGCTATGGGACTGATTCTGCTCTTGTTTACACCAGTGCAGATCAGGCAGAAAGCCACCGTTGTCAATGAAAAAAGACTGGTGTAAAACAAATTGGAAGGGAGAGCAGGACCAAAGCACCAAAGGGGAGATGCTGCAATCTCATCACGATCCATATTCTTCTCTCTCTGCCACTCGTTTACCTTTGCTGCATCCGACTGCATGGACGTTTGCCCGTCTCCATCCGGGGCAGCACCTATAGATGGGCTGGGAAAATCTCCTGTAGGCCAGGCGATAGGCAACCTTGTATGTGGTTCTGCAATAAGGTTCAGGAAAGGAGTTAGGGACTGCGCCTGTATGGGGTGCGGAAAGAGCCGACTGCTTCGCCCTGGGGAGAGTCACAATCCTTCTCCCGCCTTGCTCCTAGGGTTGGGGAGTAAACCAGGTCATCCCTTTGCTGCTTATTTCCCCCATTGTGCCAGCCTGCCTCTGCCCACTCCCTATCCCTCCCTGCTCGCATGCTCCTAGGAGTAGGGGCCGTGCCCACACCCAAGAGCCAAGTACGGCAATCTCTCCCAACAGGGGTTCGGGGGAATGGTCTTCCTCCCTCCAGTGTGCAGGGTGATGGCTCCTTATACATCTCTGAACAAACCCTTTGCTAAGCACCCCAGGGAGATGCTGTGTCTCTGGGCGAATCCTTGTACTCAGCATCCCCGGAGACTGTAATCCAACCCTGGAGCGAACGGGCTAGTCCAGATGCCACCTGTCTGCAGCGCTGGCGCCCGTCATGCCCTGAAGCAGGCTGCTCTCCTCACCTGTACGTACTGCAGAGCCGGTGTCCCTGGCACGTTGTGAGGTAGGGCTGGTAGACAGGCTGCACGTGGGACTCCACATAGGAAGCGGCTCCGGTCTGCATCTCTGCAGAGCACACCCTGCGGCTGGACAGAAGGCACCGGGTCTCACTCAAAGTGAAAGCGACAGGCATAAAGCAACGGGGATCAGGCCCGGAACGCAGGTAAGGAATGTGATGTGAAAACCCCTCCATGGGGGCCGAACCCAGCTCCAGGGCAAGAGAATGCAACGCTACTGCCCTCTGTGCCCTCTTACTCCCTGGCTGCATTTGGCCTATGGGGGACCTGATTCTCAGCTAGCGGCAATGGCCCCAGGCCTCCAATGGAGCTGTGCCAAGTTCCACTAGCAGAGACTCTGGCCAAGAACCTCACAGAGGGTCGGTTAAGATGCAATTGCTAAGGCTCCCTTCATTCCTCATTTACTGGAGCAGAGTCATTGGGGGGCAGTTGGGAAGAGGAGCTGATAGGGGCTTCCAAAACTTAACACGAGTAAATCCCTTGAATATCAGCTCTGTATCCTGCCTCACGCCGCTGAGAGCTTATATTCTGCACTCGCAGGTACGCTCCCTTCTGCCCTCAAAGCTGCAAGGCTACCTCTACAGTTTGTCTCCAGGCGCCCTGGCTGGCCATCTCCAATCTCACTGAAAACAATGCCAGTCGTTCCAATGTCGGGAACAGGTATCCGCAGCGAACGGGCTGCTGGCTGGCTGTCATGCAAAGTCTCGGAACAGAGTCCTCCGAAGGCTGCTGTAAAATTACCATGCAAAGGAGAGGAATCCAAATCCATTACCGGGGGAATCATTTCCCCCTGAACAGCAGATTAAAGGGGACACGTCAACACGGTAAAAAAAAATCATTTGGTTTTTAGCTGGCCTTCCATTTGTTTTCGTTCCGAGACTGTGGCACACTGAAAAACAACACCGAGGTGATGACAAAAATCCACAGCAAGGACCAGATTCTGCTCAGTGGGGTAAAATCCCTTCCACTGAAGTAGCTCTAAATTTGCACTGGGGTTGTTGAGATCTGGAGCTCCCCACCCCGCCCCCCCGCAATGTAAAAGCTTCATGAAATTCACATCCAACACGTTCTCGGTTAAAGATTTTTGCACCATTTTGCCTTTTGCCAGGTTGAGAGGTTCTGTTCAGCTGGATGTTGTCTGACACCGATCTTAGCCTCTGGAGGAGAAGCCCATTAAGAAACTCGATTATTTGTGTCAGCTTCCCAGACAAATTAGAAACTTGAACTAAAGTGCTGAAAATTAACACTGACATCAGATGCCTTCCATTAACTCAGGATAACTCATTTCACCCTGCTGGATTAATGGTATGAAAGAGGCAGTTTTGCTGACATTATTATAAAGATGTATCTACTCTGGGTGTGTGTATATATATCAGCAGCCAGGGTGTGTGTGTGTGTGTGTGTGTGTGTGTGTGTGTGAGAGAGAGAGAGAGAGAGAGAGAGAGAGAGAGAGATTCAGCTTGTAGACTTCAGGGCTGCAAAAGATTCAATACTGTAGCAAGGGCTGGATTACTGACTGTAAAACCAAACGAGATAGGTCAGAACTACAAAACTGGGGTCCAGATATTATCAATATTTCCAGAGTTAGTGGAAAATGAGTTAATGGGGGGGGGGTCAAATCCAGACTTCCCTACATTTTAACATGGCAGTCAAGGGGAAGTTTTGCTTTGGAGCTGGGATGCTGTTTTGACCCATTCGAGAGCTGAGAGTTCATTGCCCAGCTTATATCCAAATCTGAATTTCCCCCCAGTTGAAAGTGTGTTTGGATCCTGGGGTTTAGGTCAAACCCATCTCTAACAACAATAATAATAGCAGTTATGCATGATCAGATAGGGGACATCAAATCCCATGCTTCAGGGCACAAATTGATTGACACTGTGGTCAGGAAGGAATTGTTCCATCATCTACAGCATTGCCGACTTAGGGGTGTGAGATTTTGCCGTCGTTTGATGCATCTCATATTGGCTGCTACTAGTGGCAGGATATTGAACGAGGTGAACCAGTCATTTGTGTGTGCATGCACATCTACATGTGTACGGGGTGGGGGTGCATCTGAAGTATGTACGTGTGTGTGAATGCATGTGGGTGGGTGTGTTGGGGGTGGGTGTGCACTTATGCTTGAGGGAGGGTGTATGCATGCAGGGATGTGCACGAAAGACACAATAAGAAATCATTAGCAGTGTATGCTCTATTTAGCCTTTTGACTCCCCAAGTCAATTGGCAAAGATACTCTCTTCGTATATGCTGCATGGAACTAGACGGATACACCTGAATGTATTTGGATGGCTTTCTGCTTTACAGACACAGCAAACAAACACCACAAAAGCTCGCCAAAACCTACACTACCCCAGGAAGAATCTGCAAGGTTGTCTCTTGCCTGTCCCCGCACCTCGAAAGCCGCTCATTCATGTGCAGCAGACTTCTGAACTTGGCCTTTGATGTCTCCTTGAGCCTAGCCCCCTGAATCAATCCTGATTGTGGCTTGCAGAGAAGCCCAGCGGCATGCATGCGGCAAGCCAGACTTCTGAAGGATGGACAAAGAAGAGGCTTACCCTGACCGGGCAAAACGCTCAGTGCTGGTCACACCAAGGATTAAGACAAATCCCGTGAGGAGGCAGCTGATTCTCTGCATTTCCTGTCCTCTGCTGGCACTTTCTTTCCTGCTGTGCGATATTGTGTGGCATGAAGGGGTGTCACTCTTTGATGGGAAGCACTGGCTCTTACTGCATGTGTCTCTTCAGTGGGGAACCCTGGAACCAAAAGAATAATGACCTTACCACGCAGCGTCCTTTCTGGGACGGGGACGTTTCAATGGCCCCCTTTGGGCCTATTGAAAAAGGAGCGCAGGGGAGCAAGGTGTAGGGCTGCTTTCGCGAAGGGACTAGGAATTTCCCTGCTGTGCACTAGCAAAGCAATGCGGGATATGCTCTTACAATGACGCAGCGCGAGCGAAGTAGGTTTTAAAAGTGCAGCGGCAAAAACAATAATTTCATGGGGACGTTTCTGGCTTGGGACTCAGGAGATCTGGGTTCAGTTCCCAGCTCAGACAAAATCTCCCTGTGTGACCTGGGGCAAATCACTTAACTCAGTGGTTCTCAAAGCCGGTCCGCCGCTTGTTCAGGGAAAGCCCCTGGCGGGCCGGGCCGGTTTGTTTATCTGCTGCATCTGCAGGTTCGGCCGATCGCGGCTCCCACTGGCCATGGTTCGCCACTCCAGGCCAACGGGGGCTGCAGGAAGGGCGGCCAGCGCTTCCCGCAGCCCCATTGGCCTGGAGCGGTAAACCGCAGCCAGTGGGATTGGCCAAACCTGCGGACGCGGCAGGTAAACAAACCAGCCCGGCCCACCAGGGGCTTTCCCTGAACAAGCGGCGGACCGGCTTTGAGAACCACTGCCTTAAGTTCACTGCCCCATCTGGCAATGAGGATAATAATAGTTCCTTTGTCTCGTAAGACCCTAAGCATTTGGGGGCAGGGACTGGCATTTATTTGTCTATACAGCATCTGGCACAGTCTGGTTATTACTGCACTATTAGTAATATGAGGATAGCGGTCCCAATGATGGGTTTTAAAATAAACAAACATCACTAATGCCAGCTACCCACTGCTCACGAGCAACCCTACAGTGACAGCAGAGCATGTACAGCCCAGCCCTCATGAGCGAGTCGCCCTGTATGTCTGGCCAACACTCACGACCAACCCTACAATAACAAAGCACCCACGCAGCCTGCAGCTCATAATCACTCTACACAACCCAGCGTGCCCAGCAGCCTTCCGATACCAAACCACTGGGCACATACCGGCGAGGATAAGAAAAGAAGGTAACAGAGCTGAACCCGAAGGGTGTTCCATGTAAAAGTGCTTAAAAAAAATTAGAGAGGGTCATTGTTATTTCGCATCTGATTCACATTAAATACTTGTGGGGCAAATCTTCGGCTGGCATAAAACCCCACATCGCTCCAATGAAACCAGTGGAGTTACGCTGATTTACACCCTCTGAAGATCTGGCCCCACAAGTTTAAGAAGATTTTCTTTGACTAGGAATAGAGTAAATGGCTTGTTGAGCTGTATCATTCTGAAATATGCCACTAATGCCAGACAGGGAGGCCAGTACAAAGGTCTGCAATATATATGGCATCATAAAGCCGCATGTTTCTCGCCAAATGAAATCGTGAAATCGGGTCTCCTTCCCTCTTAAACACAAGGGTCCTCTCCAGTGCTTTAGAAGGCTAAATGCTTTCTCTGCAAAGCCAATGCTAACCAAGTTGGGAATAAAGAGGCATTGATTCTGCTAGACGAGGCAGAGTTCTAGCGGGTCAATAACGATATCTAATTTAAACAATCCGTTGACCTCCAGGTGATGGAAGTTAAAGGGAGAAAAAAACAAATCAAATACATGACAATGAAAGAGGGCCAGACTTTCTGACTGTACCCTCTGAAACAAACCACTTTTATGGGGAGACACAAGCTTAATAAGAAACGACCCCATGGAAACGGGGAAATATCACACTGATATAGCAAGAAGGTTGTAAAAGGGGAAATCAGGGCTGGAAATAGAATTGGAATGGTCCAGGCTCTGTCATGGCTCTTCTTTAGAAGAATTTCCAGCTCTCCAGCTCTTCAGCTCTTCAGTACAGCTCCACTGAAGCCCAGTGCAACACCAGCTGAGCATCTGGGTCAAAGCAGAGCAAGGCGGCCGCGTGGCTAATAATGGTTCTGGGGCACAAACCAACCCATGGTGGGTTGGATCCTCTGTCCAGGGGTACCATGGAAGAGGTCAGAAGCAGCGAGGAAGGTCTGGAGCAGAGGGGGACGCGAGATCCAGAACAGAGGAGGAAGAGCTATAGAAAAGATCACACGGGCCCTTGCTCCAAACACTCTTGCTCAAGGAGCGGCTGGATTAGCTCCGCTACGGCCAAGGAGGGGACTCATATTAGCAGGCAGGTTGTATCCTTGAAAGGGACAAGTGCAGTGATGCCCAGGCACTGGATTGGGCCCCTCGAGAACATGAGGGAAACGGCCCACAGAAGCAATTGAGAAAGAGACGGTTGGCTTGAAGCTGGTTAAAATCCTGAGCTCAGTTTCACCCCTGACGTTCTATGGACTAGATCCACACATTTGAAGTCACCTGGCCCCAAAAAGCACAGCAGACTCCATCAGAAGGCTGACGAGCAAACCTCCCTCTTCTTGTAAAGGCACAGAGGCCGCCATCGCATCACCCTATTTTGTCTGATTAATCCTAAATAGTTTGCATTTAGGATCACTGATAGTCTTGGCTGCCTCCCATGGGCCCCCTTGTGGCCAGGGGCGGGCTGTGCAGTGCCCTGCCTCTATTTTCCCCTTCTTCAGGGTTCCTTAAACAACCAACAGTCCAAAGAAAATGAAAACACTCCCCACCTGGGAGCTCCCTGTATGTATTCACTCCTTAAACACATTCTGACCCAACATTGCAGCCACCTGCTGCTGTTTATAGGGAATTACTCGATCCCATTCAGGTGGGGTTCATCTTGTATTCAGGGCTGGCTTATCCCCAGGCTCTCCAGCCCATGAGGCAAGCCACCCCGTTACTGATGCCAAATCACCACCAAGTTGTTTTGTTGCCCCTTTTGGGTGGGGGGAAGGGAAGGGGCCAAAAATCTTTTCCAGCCTGAGTGACAAAACACCAGCTCAGATGCTGCACAGGCCTTGTGCTGGCTATCTACACCGAATTTCACCCTCTAGTTAGTTATTTATGGTGCCGGCCTCCACAAGAAATCAAGCTTCGGTCCATTTACAGAAATAAGAACGTCAACAACCAATGGAAAAGAAAGAAAACTCTTTTGCACACCTCAACGCACATGGAGGCATCTTAGAACATCTTGGGTGGTCTGATGACCCTCCTAATTCCCTCCGACCTCACCTAAGCTAGAGTACGGTGCAAATTCTCAGTGAAATCATAATCCTCCGTGCCAATGGTATTTCTTCAACGGGACTGAATTCCATGTTCTAAATCAAACCCCGAAGATCATCTCAGACCTTTGACCAAACTCCACTGACAGAGGTAAGAGTTTTGCCTGCAGGGGGGTGGCAAAGGACTAGAGGCCTGGGTCCCGAAGGACACTTTGTTTTGTTCTGTTTTTAAAAATCAAAGAGTCTAAAACAAATTTTTTTTGCCCCCCCTCCCCACCCATCAGAATGTATCTCCACCTCCACGATGTGTTAAAATCAGGGTTGTTCCGCGTCAGATAAAAAGCCGATCTTGATCAAATTAGAGCTGTTCTACACGTGTTTAATGCACACAGGAAGCCAGGACCTCTGAGGGCTGCAGACGATGCCTAATGCTTGTTTGTCAAATTCTAATTTAGCGTTGTCTTTTCTCTGATCGCTTTTCTAAAATGATTGGCAGCGGTAACAATGCTTTTTCTGTTTATGTCCCAGAAAAATCTTTGTGTGATAAGAACAAAACAAAAAAAACCCCCAACACAATACATTTTTGCATAGTCTCTCTAATCTCAAGTGTGTCTCAAGCTTTATAATGTAAAATATGTTGTTGCTCTGTTCATATAAAGCTACTGTATGGAGCTCTATGCTCCTGAAATGCTAGGAGGCATCAAAGCCTTGTAATATGAGCATCTGTAGCCAAATATGATTCCAGTGGTTGCATCTGACTTCTATCCAAAACTATATGCTAAAATTCCTGCCCTCAGAGCTGTTGCCTAAACTACTGCAGGAGCCAACAGAAAACATTTTCACATGTTGTGTGTCAGCTCTGCTACTATCTCCAGCTCTGTAGCTGAAACCCAAGCACCAGCTAAAGTCTATTATTGAATCATTGTGTCGGGGGCTATTTTCTAAGTGGCGCAGGAGGGTTCAGCTCTGCAGCTCCCATTCACCTCCGCGAGTGAAAACGTTCCTGACGGCTCCATTCTGACATTCGTCATGTGGGACTTCTGGGAGTCATGTTCCCGTCACGAGAGTGCCTCGATCCTACCTGGGGATGTGTAACTCACACTCTTCTGGACTTGAGCAAGACACAGAGCAACTTTCTCAGGGACCCAACCCCAAACTACTCACAGCAATTCTTCCTCCGGACTGCTGGGCTCATTAGTATTTCAGAGGCCGCTGCGGTCGGGTGCTGTGTCGCTGAAATGTCATATTCACTAAGCATATTACGACTAGATCCTGCAGTCAGTGGTGCTAAAGATTAGATAGATAGATAGATAGATAGATAGATAGATAGATAGATAGATAGATAGATAGATAGATAGAGAAAAATTTCAGATGAGCCCAGCTCAGATCCAAACTTCGCCAAACTTTGGGGTGTCTGGTTAAGAGTTTGAATGAATCTTTTTTTTAAATTAACCATTTTTAAAAATAACAGAGATGAATCCAAAGTCTGCCCTTGTGGCGTACAGGGAAGATGGGTCTCCTTCTGCAAGCGCAATAGGATTCTGCTAAGATTGTCAACCCTGAAGGTCAATCACCCACTTAAGACAACTGTCAACAACCATCAACTTCCTGAACGACAGAGTTGCCCATGTCATGCAGCTCGCGGCCTCCCCTCCTTTGGGCACTTCGGTCTCAGAGCCGCTAGAGGGGGGCCTTCCCTAAGGGTCAAGCAGACCCCTGGAGCTATTCTGAGCTCCCCTGCAAAAGACTAGCCAAGTGTTGCAGGGGTGGGCGCGCGCTGCTGTCCCAGTAACCCAGGGTAACCCTGCTGGGGGGAACCCCATGTCACGGGGCTACACCGGGGCAGGCCAAGCTACCAGCCCAGCTGTCCGTTTCTTTCCGACTGATCCAGCACCAGGCGTCTGGGATGCCCGGCGCAGGTCCTGCTGCTGCCAACTTGCATCTCTGCAAACTCCCCACCTGGCCCCTTTCGGGTCTGATCCTGCCGCGCTGAAAACCGCTCCTGCCAGATTTTGCAATTAACCCAGTGCATCCATCCCCCCGCCCCGGCCCCCATCGCTACCTTTTTGCAAGAAGGCGGCTTCCCCCACAAATTCCGACCCAGCAGACAGCGCGTGCAAAGAAATCCGAATTGCAAAGCTGGGGCGGGGGGGCGGGCGAGGGGGACCTCCACGCACGTGAGTCGACACTTTCCAGCCCCCTGGTCAGAGCGGTTTGCAAAGCCAGAGCCCAGCTATGAAGTTACAAGCTCCGATTTCCAGCCTACTTACTTTTCCTGCCGGTCCTAGGAAGGCGAATTTGCAGAGAGGGGGAGACCTCCCCGGAGCTCGCCTGCCCCACCGTAGCTGCGCGCACGCAGGAGCTCCTGCCCCCATATGTTGCCTCCTTGATGGAGCAGCCAGCGGTGTGTAGCCCCTTTGCATTCCCCCCCCCCTTGCCGCGTCCCTCTCCTCTTAGTCCAATGAGCTCATGGGAAGGATCAGAGCCGAGCCCTGCACCGCGGGAGTGAAACCCACAAAGCAGTTCAGGGGGGACCAAGGAACACGCAACCTGCGGCTGGAAACACCCCCCCACCGGGGGGGGGGTGCACCTGCAGCTCCGACCCCCACCCCCCGCCAGGAGAGGGGGAAATCCTCCCTCGCCTTTGCACCTGCGCCTGACATTCACCTCCGGGGTTACCGCTCTGGGTCGTCTCAGCAGGGGTCCGGAATCCGGATCGTGGCCTGGGGGTGACTGCAGCGGGGCGGGGCCGTGCAAAGAGGAGCAGCGCGAAGGGGGATCCCAGCGGGGTGCATGTTCCGCGCGTGCCCCCCATGGTACCCTGAACCGGTTTCTAAGATCCCCCCCCTTTCCCAGGAAAGCAACGCGCGCTCCGATCCAGCCAGTGCCCCCCTAGCTGCGGCTTGCCCGGGGGTGAGTTCTAGGCTCGTGAGCTCCTCCTGACCCCTCTGTCAACGCTGAGCCCTGGCTAGGGGCCCTTCCGTGCCGCGGCTAGCCCGCCTGCCCGTGCAGAGAGAACGGTGCACCCCGCCGCCTTGCAAACATAGGGCGGGATGTGGCTGCAGGTTTAACTCGCCCGGCTACCAGGGATGAGCCAAACCCAAACTGCTCCCCTGCCTGTCGCGCTCACTAGGGGGCGCCAAGCAACCCACCCATCTCACACCCAACTGCAACTCGAAAGCTCTTGGGGTTAGTTTTCCCCCCTTCTGCTTCTTTGGGTGATTAAATTGCTCTCCTTCTAACGCCATCCCACCCGACCAAGTGGTCTGTTTTGTAGACTGCTGCTTCCCCAGAGAGAAGAGCTCATTCCAGGGTGGGGTGGGGTTTTTTGGTTTAACATGTGCCCAGCAGAATGAAAGACTAAACCATCTAAACCTTAAGGGCGCAGATGTTTTTTCACTTTTATTTTAAATGCACTTTAGAGCAATTTTTACCCTCTACTTCATGGAAAGAGTGGGGCGGGGGTGTTTTTGTTTGTTTTGTTTTGTGTGTGTGTGTGGGGGGGGATCTTAATTCTGCCTTTTATTTCCAAGTGGTCCCAGTCATTGTGATTAAAGGGTTGGGGGGGAGGGGGTTCAGTCTAACTTGCAAACTCTCTTTCCAAACGTTTATAACAGTTCGATGTAGGCTGAGACTCAATACACAAGGGGTTAACTCAGAACCCCTTTGCAAAACTTTAGAAAAACTCTTTCTAGTGGTTTTTGAGCTACACAAGAGCAGCAGTGAAGGTCTGGATGTCTCAGGTGCATGACTGAGGAATGATGTTATTTATCGGAGCGTTTTGTACATTAACAATGAGATAAAGTGAATTTGAATTCTTGTGTCAGTGAAATATCCTTCAGAACTCTCCAAATTATCAAAACATCGAAGGGTATGTCTACAGGACGGCCACAACAGCAGCACACCCGCGGTGCTGCAACTGTAGTGCCCTAGTGTAGGAAGGGGTTTTTCCACCTCCATGGTTAATCCATCTCTACGAGAGGTAGTAACTAAATCAACGCTAGAATTCTTCCTTCAACTTAGCCACGTCTACAAAGGGTCAACTTAACTATGTTGCACAGGGCGCAAAATTTTTCACAGCCCTGAGCGACGTAGCTAGGTCGATCTAATTTTTAAATATAAATCTGACCTAACAAATCCTCTGACATCAAAGCTCAGGGGCATAGGGCCCAATTCTAGCAAAGATCGTGGTGCTCAGCCGTTCGCAGGATCGGCTCCTTACACATTACATCACACAACAGAATCAGATAAAAGCATAAATGCTCCGGCCCAACTGTGTCCCTGATGCATTTTCATTTCCTCTAACCCAGTTTCACTACAAGGAACACATCAAGCCCAATGGTCCAGCTGCCCACAGACTTCCTCGGCTGGCATGTTACTTTGTTAGACGCCTTGGTCAATTATCAAAGAAAATGGTTCAGTCCCTTTGTGCAAACCGGGATTTCCTTTTTCTCTATCTTCCCTCATAAAGGAATTAGAGCAAAGTAGCGCTATTGTTCCTAAAACAACTTAGCACAGTCTCCTGTCACCTGGCCGTGCACAGAACTGCCCCCAAAGCCAGCAGGAGTTGGCGTGTGAAGGAAGGTCAGGGTATGGTCCATATGGGAATATTTGTTACCCTCTAGCTTGGGGTTGTTGTTTTTTAGCACATGGACCTGTAGGGGAAATAGTTAGCAGCTAGACAACAGCAGCTCAGAAATCGCTGGCGCGTCTCCTGTCTGGGAGTTGGGCAGGCGGCTGATTTAAGCCCAGCTGCCCCCTGTCCATAGTCACATCAGCTGAAGGTTGGTGCTACAGCCCCAGCGCAAGGTCACGATGCATTGGGGCTGATTCTCCACTGCTGTGCATTCATTTACACCCGTGCAAAGTGAGCGTGAAACACAACGAGCCAGATCCTCAACTAGCGCCCGAGCTCCATGAGCCGAGGCACTCGCCCCGCCGTTGTGGCTTGATAGCACGTTATCCCCCCTTTGCCTTGGTGTGAATGACAAGGAGCAGGGGAGCGGAGAACGAGACACCGTGCGTGTGATGGAATGGGGCATGCACATGAGAGGAGTCCGGATCCCTAGAGGCAGAGAGGATAACCAAACCCATCAAAGGAAAAGGTTATTGGCTCTGTTCCCCTTTGTGTAGCATCTTGCATTATGTAAGCACGAAACAGGAATTGTTTTATTCCTCCGTCTGGATCCATCTACCCCTGGGGAATTATTTAAACTCATTTAATCTCATAAACTCAAAGCACAGACAGCCCTTCCCACAGGGACAGTAATAATCTTAATGCACGGTCTATTATTGCAGCCCTAGTGCCAGGGGAAAAAGAACAGTGCCCGCTATGGAACTCTGCTTCCAAGTAGATTTCTATTAGCCAAGTGAAAAGCTTGTCCATAAAGGTGTTGGATTTCATTTCCCTGCTGTGCCACTCACCTGATCTGTTGAAATCAGTCATTTGTCATGAACGGAGGATGCTTCCTTTAAACGGCACCATGATTTCTTACTGTTGGAACAAATAAAACCACGGTTATGCACTGCCGTTCTCCTGACGTAGGATTTCCTTGATTCAGATCTTGATCATTCTGGGCCTGCCTTTGGCTTCCTTGTGCACCCAACTCTCTCTCCGGACTATTTGGGTGGGGCAGCAGGAGTACAGGATCAGGCCCAATCTCAATGCACACTTTTAGCAAATATTTGTAATGAAACCACACTACAAAAATACAACCATTTGGTGGGGAATGGATGGAAAGAAGTGACTGGCGCTATTGTAGGACAGCATCCATCCTTCAGATGGTACATTTTTTCCTGTGCAACGCAAGTCCGGGAGGACAAATTTTCACTGTGGGGTTTGCATGAGCACAAACCTTTACACTGGTATGAATTGGGAGTATCCCCACCAAAGTCAGTGGAGTTCCACTGATTTAAATCTGGCACAAGAGGAAAATCAGGGCCTGTGTGACTTTAGATTGTTCCGAAGTGCAGTTATAAAATCGGCAGGAAAATGAACATGTTTCTAAAGAACTCTAGGTGGGACCATCTAACTCAGAGCTGGTACTTATCCCCCCAGCAATATGTTCTGCTGCATCCAATATTCATTCCAAAGCAAGGCGGGAGACTGAATTAGGTGCTTCATTCCCAGTGAATTCTGATGGGCTTTGAACATCCATCTTCCTTAGGCTCATCTGAAAATCCCAGTTTGAAACCATCAGTTACACAGCCCCAAGCAGCGTGTTATCCCATCCCCAGTACTCCTCCCGCAGGGCTCGTCTGCCTGGAGGAATAGTCGGGATTAGCTATTCTACACTAGCGCGCCATGTGAATGCTTTTATTCTGCTCTGCCTTTGGGCAGTTTAGCTTAATCCAGTTTGGAAGCAAAAAGGCACCCCGAGTGGAATAGGAGCACACCCTAGCTTATTTCACAATCGCTTCCCCAGGCATTCTCAGTGCTCCACCCCTAGGGATATGCTATGCCAGCCCCAAACTGAGTGTCCTCGAGCAATGTTATACCATACTTAGTGCCCATCCCTAAACACTATGATATACCAGCCGCAGTACTTTCAGCCATGTATTCTAAACCTGCCAACAAATACAGAAACAACTCCACAGACAAATATTTCAGTTCTCTTTGAATTCCTAATGCGTATAAGGCTCTATCAATATTGAACAATGAATCCTCATCTCATCCCTTGGAGGGAGGTCAGCGATATTATCCCCACTCTACTGATGGGGAAATGGAGGCAGAGCGGTTAGGTGACTCACCAAAGACCACAGAAAGAGTTAGTGTTGGAGCTAGGCATAGAATTCAGGAATTGCTAGTGCCCTGGCCTGTGCTGTACCCACTACACTACACCACCCTTTGCCAAACTGCATGGGAATTTAAGGTGAAACATTTGACTGGGAAATTTGGGGCCCAGTCCTGTAAGGTTTCAAGCACCCTCAGCTTCAAGTCAATGAGTGGCAGATGCTCAGTTTTGCAGGATCATTCCTTAGTTATGTAACGGAAGTGTAAAATCATACTCAGATACCAATGTGTGAAGGAGGATGGATTAATTCACACCTAACTGCATTCACGGCACACAGCTTTTAGCTTCACCTCTGATAACAACACACTAGGTAGGAATAAATACACCATAATTCAAGCTCTCTGTTATCTTATTGCTTAATTATTTCTGACGTGCATTGCAGCAATTTATAATTTTGCAATTATTTTAGTTGCTAAAATGTTTGAATTTTGGCTCCTTTTTCTAGGACAAATCTTTATTCAGGCAAACTCTCACTGACATCAGTGTCAGCTAGGTAAGGACTGAGGATAAACTGATAAAAGTCTATTTGATCCCCGGGCTGTAGGGAAGCATTCAGTGCCTGGGACTGTAATATTCACTTCGCTGGGCCAACACCCAGATGGTCAAAGTTATTTAAATACCACTGAGTATCTGGGCACAAATCCTCAACTGGTGTAAATTGGGATCACTCCCGTAATTTAAATGGAGCTGTGGTCATTTATAGCACTGAAGATCTGTCCCATTGCTCTGTTAATGCTAATGCTATAGGATTTCGGAAAAGCAAGTTCATGTCTTTTAGTTCTTCAGTTGAAGTCTATCTGGATTTGATACCATCCCTAAACTGATATTCTGGATGATTCACCCACAGTGCACCCCGCCAGGCATTAAAAATGGACTCCTGCTACATCGAATATTATTGTTTGTCTCAAGACCAAGAAAGAAACGTTCCTGCATAATTGCTTCTTATTTGTAAAAAAGTTGAAATCTATCTGCCAATGCAGAGTCTTATAACAGCACCGCTGCTTTCCCCACAGACTAACATGTAAATGATGACACACTCCGAATGCTTTACAGGATCAGTTCTAAATGAAAAGCCAGGTTAAATTTTAAGGGCAAAATTCTTGTCTCATATCCTCACCCTCATGTCACCTGCAGTGCAGACCCTTATAGCATAAGCTGCAGACATGGTAGGCGCACAGCTCTGGTGATGTCAGTGGGTTTATGTAAAGCAGACATGAGATCCCAGGCACTGAAGGCTGAGTGTGGGATAAAGATGAGATCCTGGATTCCTTGCACACCTGGTTCCCAGTGACATCAGAGTTTTGGGTGTGCAGCAAACGCTGCAGCAGGGCCCTGAGGGAGGAGTACAGGCTTTGACTCTAGATCCACACGGGAGTTGTGGCTCTGAAAGAAAATGGTACCCTGCATAGATGAAAAATGGATATGAATGACTAACAGAGAGGACACAATAGGAGACTGAGCACTAAGGCCCCAATTCAGGAAACTATCCCTATTCAGGAAGGCATGTACATAAGAGAATAAGAACTGCCATAATGGAGTCAGACCGATGGTCCATGTAGTCCGGTATCCTGTCTTCCGACAGGAGCCATTGCCAGATGCTTCGGGGGAATGAACAGAACGGGGCAATTTATCAAATGATCCATCTCTGATCATCCAGTCCCAACAAAGTCAATGGGACTTATACATGTGCTTAAGTGCTTTCCTGAACTGGGGCCTTAGAGGCAGTAATGGGCAGGATAGATAGATAGATAGATAGATAGATAGATAGATAGATAGATAGATAGATAAGCAAATTCTTAAAACATATTTGCAATAATTTTGCTACAAAATCAGGCCTGACCCAACAGTCGTTCTACACAGTGACCTCTCCTGGACTGCAGTGTGGGGATTGCATGCAGCATAGCTCCATGAACAGAGAGCTAAAGTAACAATGATTCTTTAGTGCTTCTTTACCAAGCATTTTATTATTTGAGGGGGAACTTTTTCAATTGGAATGCTTGGGTCTTTTAAATTAAGGAAACAGAGCAGCAACCCCATTCCGCAAAGTTTGCTAAGAAAAAAGAACACCCACCCTACTGTTCTCTATTGCACTTGCTGTGAACCAGACTCTGATCTCCTTTACATGGTATAAATCCACAGTAGCTCCACTGAAGTCAGTGCAACTTAAAGCAAGTGAAATTGAGATAAGCACCTGTCAGCTCACTTATCGCCCAGTGCTGTGGGTACCTCTGGTCCAAAGTCTACAGTCATTATTCAGGCAAATAGGTAAATGTTTTGCTGGTATAAAGACAAACACTCAGTGAGGACCTCAGGACTGGCCTCTTATAATTAAATACTATGGCAGTAATTCACTGCAGTCTAATTTTCTCCACCATAAAGCAAATGTATGAGCATCATTAATATCGTTTATTATTTAGCCAGGTTTATTATATAGTATTACTTATGCTCCATATTATTTGCACAACATTTAGATGAGACAGTGATGGTCGCTGTATGAAAGTCAAGAGAGAGACACTTACAAAACATGGATCTCTTTTGCACCTGGATCAATCAAGAGTCACTCCATTAACTTCAGTGGAATTACACTGGTGTAAAATTGGTGTAAGTCAGGAGAGAAATCAGCCCCCATGTTTTTTCCTGTACATTCACCCAGCAAAATCACTCCCTAAGGAAATATACTGCCCTCAATCCATTGCGGGAATCGATCTGAGTTGCATGCATGGATTAGATTGGTCCTTAAATCATGCCTCTGCCAACAAATAGTTGCTTCAAGAAGAAATCGTTTTAAAATAGATCATTTTGTTCTTATGAGCCTTTGATTCTAAGAGGCCGTTTCTGGTTCAAAAGTGATTGCACTAAGCACGCACTAAATGGACCAAAGTAGAGCTTTCCTAGCTTATCGGCTTTCCAAGGAGCAGATCAGGTAGGCATACAGGAATTCCCAGCACTGTAGGGCGGGTATTGTAGTGGGAGAGGAGGGCAGAGAGAGATTGAATATGGGAACATTTTAATTTCTTCAGTTTGTTTTTTCTGCCATCTGTTCTCTCCCCTCCCCGCATTCCCTTTTTTTGTCCTTTTGTGTCTATTTTGAAGGCACACATTAAATCTGCCCCCTTATGCTCCGAATTGACTTACTGTCCCATCGCCCATGTATATCGATTGAGACTTAGATTTATTTTGCTGCAATTTGTAAATCTACTGCCCCTCCACAGACTCTATATTATAAAGAAATATGTCAAAATGAGCAAGCTTCTGAGAGTCAATTTCTCTTCATTAGCTGGGGAGAACCCACTGGAGTTGAGCCTCAGATATTATTGAGGGGTGCAAATTGAGATCCCAGAATTAGACTGTGGATCACAGGGAATAATGTCTAAAAAGTCAAACAAATACACACTCTAGGTCCAGTCAGTGTTTTCTTACCCCACTGCTAATTCCGCTGTGATCCACAGTAGATCCAGATTTAATGATGGGGGACAGGGTCCGAGTCCAGCCACTATATCTGTGTTGCTGACTCATGCAGTCAGCTTCCCATGGCCGATGAAGAGAGTGTCAGAAGCTTGCCCATCAGCTCATCACCTACAATTCCTTGTTCTTTTATTCTTTGCTTAGTTCATTCATCAGACTACCATGGCTGCACCCCGCAGAGAAATACGCAAAAAATGCCCAAGGAGAAAGCGTTCCCTAGCATTATACTTCTGTATATCCTCTATCTCCAGTGCCAGCCTCATTTTGGGTATTACAGTAACTGACACCCAAAGTACCCTCCGAACTAAGGACAAATATTATCCCCAAACCACAGACCGCCCGCCCACCCACATTGTGTTCTGCCATGGATCGAGGGCGGTATATGGCTATACACATTGGAGAGATATAACATCACCTACCCCTGAAATGCAGCCTCTGGGGTGAAATGAGACAGCTCTTTAGCAGCACACAGAACTCCGCAGGATGCAAATCACCCAGCTGCACAGCTGTAACTTCAGATGATCTTTGACTTCTTGCTTGCCAGAATCAGATAATTCTCAGCAAATAGAAGCACGCTACATATCCAGGATATGCTGCCCCTATTTGAGATTTCTGGGATCTTCCCAGCCCCTGGGGATCATTCAGCGCAGTATTTTGCCTAATGACTTTTTTAGTATTGGGAATCGAAAACAACTGGATCTGATTAGTAATAAGCTTTGCATTAGAGCTCTTTGAATCATTGTCACATGGGGGGTGAAGGGAGGAGAGAGTGGTGCATATTTGCACTGTATAGCTATGGACCAACATGCATGTATCAAACACAATACCTATAGCCCTCTTAATCATTGTACCAATATGGGGTTTGGGGGAAAGCGAAAGAAAGTAACTTTATGGAAACAAATGAGCACTATCTATATAGTTCTTGCCACTGTGTCTGTTTGCTCCCACAGCCTTAAACCCCAGGCTTTGACCTGTATATGGACAGTACGTAAATTAAACTTCTTATATTTGACCTCCATCGCTCTTCTTTTCAAGACAAACAGCTTGAGTGGCGGTGAAGTGAAATTAAAAATTTGCCCAAAGGGCTGGATTCTGCCCTCAGAAATACTGAAGACAAAGGAATTCCTCTGGATTTGCCCCAGTGTAACAGAGAGCAGAGTTGGCCCTACGAGAGCGCACTCTGCTCTTCTCGGAAGAAGCCAATAGTTGCTTCAAAAAACCTCTTTGCTGTAAGAATAATTTTTTATTGTTCTTTATTGAGCCAGACCCTGAGGTTCTTAGTCACTTTCTCTGATGTTCAAAGTCCTACTGAAGCCACTGGATAGAGACCTCAGGAACTGGCCTGTTGCTACTGGGATAATGTAGGCTCTGATTGGCATCTCTTTTAACCCTCATATGCTGGCTTTCCTACCCATCCCCAGCACCCTGCAGCCCTTGGGCACTACGCCCATTCTGGCATACGGTACCTGCTACGTCCTCTCCTCCTCTCTGCGTCCCTCTGCAGCGGCCATGGGAAATGGGCCACCTTCTCCTGCTCCAAGCAACTCTCCACAACCCAGCCGCCACCTCCTCTGCTGTTTGCCGCTGCTGCATGGCCAAGGCCTCTCCTCCCGAGCTGGCTGCATCTGCTCCTCTCCTGTGCTTCCCCAGCGTGGCTGGTCACTGGTGCTGCAGGCAGGCAGGAGGTCCCTTTAGAGGTGGAAGGGAGGCTTTTTATGGTTTTCTTCCTGTATAAATCAGGATTGGAATGGACAATCCCAGACAGGACTTCCTGTGTGTGTTGCTCACTGATAACGAGCTCAGAGAGCAGAACAAACACAACGGACAGCTCACAGCAGGCCGAGAGAGGGAGAGGGCCTCGGGACAAGGCAGCCCCAGCAGCCCTCGTGGGCTCCCCCGTGACACCCCAGTCACAGCGAGAGGGGGGGCTAAGAGTGTCTCCAGGCCACTTCCAAGCAGTATGGTGCTGGGACCCACAGACTGACAGAACACGGACAGCCCCAAGTGGCTGCAGTGAGAGCCCCTCTCTGGGGCTCCCCAAGCTCCTCTGAGGGTCACCCCTAGACTGGGCAGATGGATGGGGGGAGCTTTTCAGAGACACTGGCATGTCTTAGCTTTTAGCAATGAAGCTGGCTGCCCCTCCGGCTCTGTGTTAAACCCAGAGCCGCAGCCTAAAAACCAAGGTCCCCTGCCACAGGCTTTGGGATTGGTGCTGTGGGGGGAGAACTGGGCAGCCGAGTGGAACTGACCCCCCCGCCCTCCATCCCGGAGCACACCCCGATGCTTTCCAGGGACGTTCTGGCTGCACCCAGCCAAGAGCAAGTGGGACTCTTTCTACAAGTGTTAAACCCCTCCCGGAACATAGCATCCCTTTCGCTCCCCCCGCACTGAATCTGCTTATCTACTGGAGATATTTAAACACACGGGCTCTCAAGTGGCTGATGGGTGAAGAAAACCTACCCAACCCCCAACACCTGGTGAGCCAGAAAACCCTGGCCAAGCTACAACTGCGTTGGGCAGAAGACAATGAGCCTTTCCTATTTGCTTCATTGGTTGGAACTCATCCCAGGGCAGCAGTGACTGAAAGCCAGGAGCATCCGCTGGCTGTCCGGCAGCCTACACAAAATGAGGCCCAGTCAAGTTCCCAAGGGGGAGGCATGCATGTCCCCAGCCGGTGGCTTGCTGGAAGCCAATGCTCTCACATGGCTCTCTAGGTTCAGTTCAGGGCACACTGGTGGGAGAACCTTGCACAGTCTATGCTGTGCCTGGATTTGGATTAATATCTAATTATATCTATTATTAATTACTGTATCTATTCATATCTAAGTATGGAATTAGACATCATAATCATTAAGGGATCTTTTTTGTAATTCTCACAATACCCCACGCGAGGTAGAGATGTGTTACTCCCATTTTACAGATGGGGAACTGAGCTACAGGGTAGAATAAGGGGCTTGTCCCAGATCACACAGGAAGTCTATAGTCAAGCTGGGAACTGAACCTAACGGGTCATCCTTCCTCCCTTAGTATTTATCTAGAGATTGCCATCTGGCTCTTAGCATCCGTACTACATTCATTGGGAAACAGAAAAAGAAAATTTTGGGATGTATAATATTACAGCCCATCAGAACATGGGAATATAGTCCCCAGGCCAACCCACCAATATTTTCATCAACATTTTGTGAGGATTTCAAAATTCAACCGGTAGTAGCTGGTCAAAGATTGGGGAAGGGGGTGGGGTAGAAATTCAGGTATTTTTCCCTTTTTAAAAATATTGAAATTCACAATTTGGAGGAAAAGAAATCGCATTTTGAAAAACCTGCTATGCCTTGTAAAATATTTGAAACTGTTGCTAATTTTACCTAATCCACCTGAAAGGAAATAATCTGAAAACACAGCACACATCTTTAGCGCTGCACTGCCTCGGTTTCTCTATGCTGCTAGGGGTGAGATCTTTATTCACACCCTGACTCAGTTACACAGTTAAGCATGTCTGGACCTCCCCATTCAGCACAGCATTTACTCCTGTGAAATCACAGTAACGCCACACGTCTAAAGTTATGTGCAAACTTAAGTGTTTTAAGGTCTTGAGATAGCAAAACACTTTAGCATGTGCTTAACTTTAAGCACACAAGTGATCCCATCCTTAAGCAAAGCACTTAAGCAGGAACTTAACCTTAGCTGAATCAACTGAATATTTATTTCCCGTATTTACTTATTTTCCTTAGTGGGAGCCTTTCCATTGTTATTTTTCCTACCATCATTTTAATTTGATATTTTTAACAATATATAATTTCAAATTGTGTACAATTCATTATTATTATTAGCACTGTTTTCAGAAGCATTTCTTTGTCGCCCATCACCATGGTATCTGGGTGCCTATTGGGTAGTGCCTGTTGTATTGAATAGTGCATTTAGGGCCTTTTCCAAAGTCCCCTGAAATCCATGCAATGGCTTCCATTGATCTGCGAGGCCTTCGGATCAGGCTAAGGCAGATGCATTAGACACTGAAAGCAATACAGAACTCTAACTACCCAGAGCTAGGAGGACAGCAGAACCTCAGATTGGAGACCCTGCACACTGGGGAGTTCAGCTCCAGAGTCGATCTAATGCTCTATAAAGTGCAGTCGTGAGTTCAGTTCTGCAAGGTGCTGAGCGCTCATGTGAAATGCTGAGCAATCTCATGTCCCAAGATCCCCAGGTCACCAAACTCAACCCCCCTGAGTTTTGAGAAAGATCCGATCCAGGCCCAGTTATCAGCTCCAGCAACGGCCTCTAGCTCTACCCATCCTTTCCCATGTCTTCTCGCCTATTCATAGCAACGGGTCACACTCCATTCTTGAGAGCATGTCAGCCACCCACCCAGCAACAGCTCACATGGAGACAAGTGGAGGACTCGTTTTCTGACCTCTTCGTTCAAGTCAATGGGAGTGAAAATGTGATGTGTGGAAAACATTTCCTGTTTACTGAAATGTACCGGTCATGTTAGCTGGGGAGGCGGGAAATGGTCACAAAAGGCCACAACATTGTGTATTTTTAAATTCAAAATCATGACACCTCATCTCCAAGTGATTAGTTATCCTTTTGTGGAGGTCAGGCCTTCTGGTAAAAACGGTCTGGGGGGTGGAGGTGCACGTGTGTGTGGGTGTGTACACATTTAAAGTGCTGTATTGACTTGTAGATAGTACTGCAATCCGTGTGTGTGTGTACATTCAAAGTGATGTGTCTGTGTACAATCAAGGGGTGTGTGTGTGTGTGTGTGTGTACATTCAAAGTGCTGTATTGACTTGTAGATAGTACTGCAATCTGTGTGTGTATGTATGTGTGTGTACATTTAAAGTGGTGTGTGTGTGTGTGTGTGTGTGTGTACATTCAAAGTGCTGTATTGACTTGTAGATAGTACTGCAATCTATGTGTGTATGTATGTGTGTGTACATTTAAAGTGGTGTGTGTGTGTGTGTACATTCAAAGTGCTGTGTTGACTTGTAGATAGTACTGCAATCCATGTGTGTGTACAAAGTGGTGTGTGTGTGTCCATTCAAAGTGGTGTGTGTGTGTGTGTACATTCAAGGTGGTGTGTTGACTTGTAGATAGTACTGCAATCCGTGTGTGTGTGTGCGTGTGCGCGCACATTCAAAGTGCTGTATTGACTTGTAGATACTCGGTACTGCGATCCACGTGTGTGTGTAGTGCTGTGCTGAGCTGTGGGCAGCTACTGCTTGGGAGGGGCTCCTCGGTTTGAATGGAGGCGGATGCTCTCCGTGCAAGAAGGGGCAGCACAGTGCAAGCGGAGCAAATGCCGTGGCAGAGAAGGGCTCCTGTTGGAGGTGCTCAGGCTAGGGCACTTGTGGGAAATAATGAAGGCTGAAGAAAATGAAGACAACAAACAAGCAGGCCTTCCTAGCCCCTGGGAAGGACAATGAGCAAAATGCTGTGGGCCAAACTGTGCCATTTCATCTGCATTGAGCAGGGCGTACAGCGCTTAGGAAGATAAACCTTTAGGATCGTTTAGCCTGCTCTCCCCAGGCACCCCGCCCCCTTTGGGGACAATTTGGCCCCTGGGGCACATACAGGGGCAGTCCTTATACCCGGCACCCAAGGGTTTCCATGTGGCCCCCTATGAAGTCCACTAGGCATTGGCCTGGAGATCAAATCTATCAGCTCAGCACTCATATACTATGCCGATGGGCACTACAGAAAAACCCTGAGAGAGAGAGAGAGAAGCCAGGACATTTATTTTCAAAGCAGGGGACCTTGATCCTGGGGTCGTGTTCTATCTCCATGGTCCTGATCATTTGTCTCTGATGGCAGTTGAAGTAGAAGAACCACTAGCTAATTCATTCCGTTATCGTCCCACTACAGGAGATCCATTTCCTCATAAATGTTTATCCCCCCTGACTCCAAAGTCTCATCTCTTTTGCAGAGAAGCTGAATTCTGCCTAGTTTGACGTTTTATATTTTGGAAGCTATTGGCATGAATTCAGCTGGTCCCCAGTATGCTCTGCTTGCTGCAATATTCTGTTTGCTCGCATTTTAGTCAACAACCTGAATGATTTTCGGGGGGGGGGGAGGAATATTATTCCATAAAAAGGTGTGACATTTTAATGAACGTCTGTCATGTAGTATTAAAAGAAGCAGGGAGCAAACAAAAGCAGATGGCAAAAGCACCATTGCATTCTATGGAGCTTTAATTTAAAAGATCTCCACTCTTGCAACTACTTTTATGCCACTTCTCCTGGCTCGTCTCCCATTGGTTTTAGGCCCCTGTGGGGGGCCACATCCTCAGTTGGTGTAAATCATCACAGTGCCATTGGCTTCACATGCTGACTTCCACCAGCTGAAGATCTGGCTTGTGATTCTTTAGCATTGAACTTTGCTGGGTTTACAGAAACCTTGCCAGTGAATTAAACTGTAGGTAGGGTGCAGTGTAAACCCTTTGCAGGTGTCTATGGCAACACGTTGCATTTGGGAATATTAGCTAGTGATTGGGCTTGGGCCCCAGGTCTCCTGCGTTCTAGTCCCAGTGACTTCTTGTGTGATCTTGGGAACGGTATTTAATCTCTCGTGCCTCCATTTTCTCACCCAGGGATAATAAAACCTACAGAGCTATCACAGGGGTGTTGTGATGCTTAATCAAGTGAAGTCTGTCAAGCTTTTTTTAGATTGATGCATGAAATGTGCTATGTAAGTGTGACTCCTTTTATTCCAGATGACATGGAACCCCACTGGCTTTCTTTCCCGTGTTAGAAAAAGAAATCAGATGCTTACCGGAGCTGGAAAAGGTGGCTGGAAACGGGATTTTAAACCTGAAACGCTTTGGGAACCCTGGGAAAAAACAAAACCTTTCAGTGCTGGGCCTCCATTGCACCTGGCTAGCGGCTCTCACTCATCCTTTCATGCCTCATTGATTTGCTAGAAGTGGGGGGCGCACCTGTCAGTCAGCAGCACAGCATGTGTTCGACACCTAGGCGGACCTGGGGTGAATAGAAAACACTGACATGAATGCTGGGCTCCAAAATGCCCACCTTGCTCCCATTAAATTCATAGCCACACATGCACATCCAAGAACATGGGCCCAATGCATGACACAAAACTTCACCCCTAGAGTTCATCCTGTTTCTTATACATGCCACTTGCCCTGAGTTAAACTGCAGCTATTTCTTATCTTTGTCTTTTCTTTAATAGGATGCTAGTCGTGGATATAGCCAGGGATGCACTGGTGGGTTAAGATTAAAGCCACCTCTGGGATTTCTATGCACACCATTCAATAATTGCACAGGGGAATTAGCTTTGGCAATCCCAGCTGTCCCAGAGACATTCCTTCTGACAATCACAGTGGAACAAACAAGGCAGAGACTGCGAATCCATCCCAGATTTTCCAATGAATCTAGCACATGCTAAGCCAGAACTTTGGGAGTTTAGGCAGTGCTGGGTAAGTACCCGTGCGGTGCCGGGTGCAGACATGGTTAATAGAACGCTTTGAGGAAAGGTGCTACCACAGTGAACCCGGTATCCCACAGTACAACTGGTCAAAAAATGGCAGGGAAGTCTGGCAAAAATTGTGGACAAAAATGAAAAAGATTTGGCCTACTTTTCTCATCAGAAGTTTGGGGGATTTCATAGAAAATCTGAAAACTGCAACAACAAAAACAAACAAACAAAAAGCAACTAACAATTGGCTTTGAAAACAAAAAGAGTAATTGACATCAGACATTTCCCATGGCAATTTGTTTGGATGAAACAGCCATGTTTTGTTAAGAAAAGAACAGAATAACATCAAACAAAATGAAACAACAAACAAAAAATATTTCAATGAAGACTTTTAGCCAGCTCTGAACAGCATTTCCCAGCTTTTCGCAGTAGGGAACCACACAATGCACTCAGGTACTAAGGTGATGGGGAATGGAGGGCATATAAATTTCTCAGATAGATAAATTAGACAGATTAATTGACAACATGGCCAAGAGCGTCAAAATGGCTACTGATTTGGGTTGCCTCAGTCTGTGGGTGTCCCAACTCAGGACACAGGAGGTATTTTCACATTGGGAACCAAAAAAATGGAAGGACCAAAATGAGATGTCGCTTTTGGACTACTTGGCTGCATGTCATTGGCGTTTGCGGGGGGGGGGGGGTTGTTTGTTTGTTTTTTTGATGCTCTTATTTTAAAAAATCGATCTCAAACAAACTTTTTTAAAATAAACATTTTGGAAACTCTGTTCACTTCAAGTCTTTCCCATGTCGTTTCAACTTGCCTGATTCTTGTTATTGATTCATATTTCACAGTACGTGCTTCCGAGCTGTCTGAAGATACGAATTAGAAAGGGTTTCTAAGTTCCAAGATCAAAGCTGCATACATCCCAAAGGGACTAGCTAGAAATATCACATTCTACCCCATCTCATTTTGAAAAGCCAGGGTTCTAAGCTCAGAAATTATTCAAGAGACTCTCAGCTCTAGTCCCCAAAACTGAATTCAAGTTCAGCACTTCTTGGGGCAGGAACCATCTCTCATCTGTTGATACAGCACCGAGGAAAATGGGGTCCTGACCCCTAACAGGGCCATCTAGACACTAGCAGAATATAAATAAAGAAATGATTAATTAAACGCCTCTCCAGCTGCACTGAAATCTTTCCATTTGAATCAGGCCTTTTATTACTACTTCTCCTAACTTAACACCGTGAGCTAATCATTATTGATTCAGTATTTAAAACATTAAACTCCCTGGGCCCAGTCTCACATTGGACATGATAAGGGTTTTGACCAACGACAGCCTGAGGATCTGATCCCACCAGTGCTGACTTGCGTGAGCAAATGGTCCCATTGACTTTAGCGGAATGACTTGCTCAGCTAAGGACAACTTGGGTGGCTAAGAGTTCACAGAGCCAGGATTTAAGGCCCCTATTCAGGAAAATATCTCTGTTGTGGAAACACTTGAGCACGTGCTTAAAATTAAATATGAAAAGGGAGGGGCTGGAGCACATGCTAACAGGCTTTTCTGAATTGGGGCCCAGGGGAAAACTGTATCACATGGTCTGGATGATTATGCCGGGTTATCGGAGCGTCACTGCCCACCCTACTCAGCACTAAGGTGCTGGCTGTTGTTTGGCTTACGTGCCCCACGCACCAGCCGCGGAAAGTGCTCGACTGCGTTCTCCCTGCTGACACCCCACAATGGAGATTGTACAGCAGCCTTCTCTGCACCGACAATGCAGCTCCATCGAGCCAGGCTCTGTGGAGCGAATGTATTACGTTCCAGGTGGCTGTTGTCGAATCAGACCCCACGTGAGATTAACCTTGCCTCTTGCTCCTGGTATGTTGCTGATCTCAAATGCGAGTTCCAGGGAAACCAGATACAAGAGGGAGGGAAGGATACTAAAGAGCATTGCAAAGTAATGTCTTTCTCGCAGGCTGGGAAATCTGGGTCTAGCAACAAACACAGGGCAGGAAAGCAGGGCTTTCTCAGACTAACATGGCTACCACTCTGAAACCTGAGTTATCAGAGAAACTGTGGCTGAGATCTTTAATGCTGCCTGGGAGATTCAGATCCTTAATTCCCATTCATTTTAGCAGGAAGTAGGTGCCCAAATCCCTTTGGCAGCATAGAAATGATCATCCTTTATTTGAACTTTCTAATATCATGCATTCTCCAAAATGTCTGTAAGATGGAGAGAAATGTCATGAAGGTAACAAATGAAGCAGCACTGATGATATTTGATGAAGTGGTTGGGACGGGAATGAACTTATCTTCAAGCTATATTCGAGGCGGTCAGCCCTTGGTATGACCACTCGTAGTGTGATAGGGTCTGGGATGGAAAGGAGAAAATCCGTGGCAGTAATTTCACAGCCTCTCTTTAGCCAAGCTGACTCGATAAAAGTTTCCTGGTGGTTTTCTTTATCTTCTCTTTAGTGTGGGATAATGGTTCATGTTTGTCTTGCCAGAAAGAGTTTTCCCTTATCTCAAAGATATCTCCCTTGTTGGAGCTAGGGGTTGCTCACAAAATATTTGTGCAAGTCGATGACTCTGTGAAGCCACAGAGAAAGGAGAGAAACAGAAGGTGGGGCAAATCACATTTGTGGTTTCAAATGTTTCTCTTTGTACAGCTGGGCACTAATTGGCTGTGTTCAGAAGAGGCATGATACATATCAAGGTAAATAGCTTTTTTCCAGGGCTCAGCAACTTGTAGGATTGGGCTTAGATGACCTAACCTAGTTCTCATCTTTCACTGAAGTCCGTGATAAAAAGGACTACCAAAAACTGAACAAGAACCTGAGTATTTGGTCCCAAATGATTTACATTTGCCAATTTACATTGGTTAGAAGATAGGAGAGGGGTTTTGTATTAGACATCTATTCTTTGAATGTAAAAAGATTAGATCCCTGGATTTACCAGCACATGATCCAAAACCCAGAGAAGTTAAATTCTCATTGACTTCAGTGGGCTTTGGATACGGTCTGTAGTGAGGGACTTTTACATTATAAAAACATACATAAATCCAGTCGTTAATTTCACGCAGTTAGTTTCATTTCCATTAGAAGGATCTGTACAAACAGTTAACCATGACTTCCATAATCACCTCACTTATGTTTTTGGAAGCAAATAGACCTTAATGTTTGTCTCTTTCATTTTTTCATTTCCCCTTAGTTTTATATCAGCATAGGGTATCTCAGAATATGTCAACATGTCATTACCTAATGGCTGATATCTGCTGCATGCTGTCTTGAATTACATGCATCATAATTCTTTTTTTTTTTTTTTTTTTACAAACCACTTGCCAACAAAGTGTAACTCCTAAAAGCAGAGCTCCTCTTTCAGCAAACAAATAAAATATACGTGTGGAATGTTCTGTAGTAAATGACATTAAATGATCAAATGAGTATAAATAAATCAATCAATCTCAGACACTCCCTACACTCTGTGAATGCAGCAAAGAAACATTCCCCCCCCCCCCGTTTCCACCCTTAATGATCTGCTTGTCTAATGTATGAACATTTTTAAGAGTAAATCAAGTTTAAATGTTTAAAAATCAATGTGTTGTCATTGCTTCTCATATAGGGAACCTGATTATGCAGGTTTATGAAAGCCCTCTTCTGCCGTTGACTTCAATGATTTAAAATACCTTTCAAGGTTGGACCTCTGGGTAGCACCATGAGGTATGGCTTCAACAAGGAGCTGGGTCATCGAAAAAGGGTACAGAGAATGAAATTCATCCCTGTGCAACATAAAGCCTTTGCACCATTTAAGTTCCACACCAGCCCAAGGACAAGTCGGCTGAGTAAGTGGGACTTATATGATACAAAGGGAGTACTCACTCTAGGGCTGAAGTAGGCCTTAACTGGTACGTTTGTGTTGGCCCTCTGCACAGAGGTGGATTTGACCCCATATGAAGAGACCTTACAATGAGAAGGCAAGTATTTCCCCCGCCTCCTCGAAACAGAGCCCTTTTATGAATGGCACAAGACGGGATTAGCATCCTGGAGGCTGTTTCTGTGTGACACGTCCCTCGATCTCAGCAGTGACAACATGCACATCACTGAGCATCCGATTCCAAATAGCTTAATAAAGATATAGAAAAAATGCAAAAGAAAAGACAAATTCAGAAGCACAGAAGAAAGGAATAAACACCACGGATAGATAGAGGCTTGATATTCAACAATGATGTAGTCCTTATAAGTCAATGAGAAACGCTTTGCACGATGAGAGCTATTATTGATTAATAGAATAGTACTGAGCAATGAAGAGTTTTCCTTATTGAAAACCTTGTCGCGGTGAAAAATATATACTCTAAGGACCTAACTCTGATCTTGGTTGCACAGGTGTAAATCCAGATTAACTTTCCTTCTGGAGCAGTCCTATAGAATTTAATAGTCACTAAACCAATGGGGTTCTATAGACATGAACTAGAGAGCTCTAGATATTACTCGAAAACCTACAGAATTGAATGGAGCATGATCTTTTTCTATAGAATTGTTAAAGCAACTTGTAGCGTGGAATAGAGAATTATATCCCCATCAGCAAATTCTCCCCATTACTTTAAAGACTCTGTACAAAAGAGGCTCTCTGTCTTTCCTTCTGACTTGACTGGATTTACCCCAATGTAGCAGAGAAGCAGAATTCAGTCTCAAAAGTCACGCAGTGAATGCAGAAGTCCAAACTTAGGAAATAGGAAGAACAACAAAAAAGAACTGTTGATGTGCTTTTTTCTTTGAGATTTGACGTGAATCAAAATGGCCACAGCCATGTATTTTGTTGAAGCACTTATCTCAACCAAAGGAAGAGGAAATTCCCAAGAATGTGAGTTCGTTAAAAATATTAGCTAGATCTGATGATTATTTTTGGTAGCTAAAACTTCCTGGGCGGAGGGTTTTCTGCATGCGCTGGGCTTTACCGAATATTTCAGTGCAAGTTTAATAAATACCCATTATACTCAACTCACTACACAGTTTACAATGCAATTGATAGAGGGTGGAGATGTGTTTCTCTTTCTTTTGTTTTGTAAGCCACTGGTAAAGTGCATGGAGTTGCACTGAATTAGTGTTTGGTTATTTTCTCGTATCCTCAAATAAAGGACGCTGGTTCACACAGTCAGAAATCTCTGTTTCCTCTCTGGCAGGAAACAGGAAGTGAATGCAAAGGGGAGATTTGGAGTATGCTCCTAAGAACAATTAAACTCTCCTCCAGAGGGGAAAGGGATCTGCGTCAAAAGGAATTCACCTTTTTTTGGAAGGGAAGAGAGACTGACCTTTAGTTTAAAAGCCGGGAAGAATAAAAAGCCTAGGCATTTAGAGCTGCCTGCACAAATATAGTCATAAAGGCCTTTTCCTGATTAAACGATTCCAGCAGCCACCAGTGACTTTATTCAAGCGGTTCATACTAGCTAGAGTGGTAGGTCCTTACTGAAAACGCCCTGATTTGCTATTCCAGGTGAAGGGTGTCGCCCAGACCTGTCGACTATCCCTGTTTCGGAGAGACAGTCCCTGTTTTTTTAGCAAAATATTTCCCATTTTTTACTGCGTCCCTTCCAAAAGCTCTCCCGGCCCAAGGTACTGCAATGGACTTTAGCGGACTGTTCTTATCTTCCTTCCCAATATCCCTATTTCTAGCTCTCCAGCGCTGGCAGTTAGGACTTCAGACAACCTGCCACTGAGACAAGAATGAACAGTGGAACAGCCAATGCTGCTCTCTTTAAAGTCAATGACCAAACTCCCATTGGCCTTCCTCAGTGCAGGACTGTGCCCTAATCCACCCCCCAATGAAATTAATGAGAGTGTTTCTATTGACTTCACTGGGTGCTGAAGGGAGCCTTTAATTAGCAAATGGGGTCCATTTTCAGAGACATATATATGTTGGGTCAAGTTCTTATTCATTTTGTACCCAGTCCTTACTCAGACTTAAATACAGTCTGGAAAACATCAAAGTACAACATCCAAACCAAACTCAGGATTTATCAGAGCTGCCTATTTCCAACACTACTGCATAGTGCAGAATGCTGGGGACCGACAAAGTATGACACGTCCAAACTGTCTTCATTCCATGCAACCTGCCTCAGAAAAATCCTCTGCATCTTTTGGCCCAGAACCATCTCAAACCAAGACCTATTCACACACAGTGCCGCCAAGAGGTTCTGAGCACCATCATTGCCAGGAGGCACTGGAGACGGATGGGCCATGTGCTTCGGACGGACACTGATTCCATCACCAGACTAGCAATAAAATGGACACGTGAAGGCAAGCGAAAACAAGGCCGCTTGAAAACAACATGGCGAAGAGCTGCGGAAGCTGAGCTGAAAACCCTGGGGCACAGCTGGGGAACCATTGAAAGACTTGCCAGAAATAGACAGGGGTGGAGGAGCTTCATTGCTACCCTAAACACCAGAGGTGTAATGGGTACTTACTAACTAACTTACTTACTCAGGCAAGGTTCCCATTGGAGATGAAGCCAATGGAAGCTCTGACTGGGTGAGGCTGTGGGTACCAAGCACCCTGAATTCCCACTAAAGTCAATGCTGTGCCGCGCCGGGCAGGATGAGCCCTTGTGCCATGACTTCAGATCTTGGCCCAATGTAACTGAACACAGGGAAATCCCACGTTTCACCTCCCTCTGGTGCCTTTCGCCTGGAGATCTCAAAGCACTTCACAAGTATTAATTAGACTTTACAATGGCCCCGTGAGGTAGGAACTGTTAAACTCGCTGTACAGACGGGACAGCTGAGCCATTGGCGAAAGCCGAGAGTCCTTAACTGATGTTCCAGTTTTCAGCTCACTTTTGGCTGTCGCAGCTAAAGCATCATTTTCCCTGTCACGCTTGCCACACGTGTGGTAGGTAATTTATAGGGGATGGTTGATTGAGGGCCTTTGGGATGTTGCAAGAATCATTCTTCCCACATATTTAAACAAGCTAGTCCCAAGCAGGTTTCCTCTCCTCCAAGCAAAATATTTGTTCAGCCCATGAAACCACAGCTGGGCAATGTCAGCAGTGAATGTTGGTGAAGTGTCAGTGGAAGAAACAGAAATTAATTAAACAAAAGGGGCCAAATTCCTCCCTGGGAGGACGCTGCTGAAATCAATGCAGGCGCACCAGGAAATTGAATTTGGCCCGATAAGTAAATCCATGATTTTGTGCTCCCTTCCTACATGAACAGGCTTCACTCAGGCAGGCAGTCCCATTAATCGCCGTGCACGTATGAGTCTGCAGAACCAGCTTCTTCGTGCCCAATCCCATTCCAAATGAACTCATTGAGCTCTGAATTCGGCCCTACGGCTAAACTGATTTATTCAGTGTGAGCTGTACTGGCTACCTAGCAAATACCAGGTTTTAAGGTTCTGGGGACACTGCTGGACTCACTGAAGTGAGTGGGCATTGACATAGGTTTTGGACCCTGGGCCTTGTCTCGCAAGCCCTAAATAGGCTAGGGCCTTGCACCCTTGGGAGATAGCTACATTCGAGGGGGAAGCTAAGGCTGGTGGAATCCAGATTCAAACTCTGAGGGAGAAGGTCCACACAGTGCTCAGCAGTGGGGTCTTGGCCAAGGCATTCACAGCCAAGGCAACTGGACTGAGCCTACGCTTTGCTCCTTGTCAGCAGCACTGCTCTTTCTCTGCAAGCCTTCTCTCCCGTATCTGCCTGGAGGGACTGCCTGAGCTGTGGACTGTAGGGAATGTACCTCCTAGATCTGATTCCTCCTGCATGACCGCTTAAATCTGCCCATGGGCTGAGAGAGAGAACGCCTGCCATCTCTTAAAGTAATGATTGCTCCTTTGGGGTACATGTAATCGCTGCGCAAATACTACAGCGTAGTGAGGAGTGTTTTCGAAAAGGACATCATAAAAACCTGGGTGAGAGAATCTCTTTTATTGGATCAACTGGTGTGGTGAGAGACCAAACCCAGAGCTTTGGGTGAGCTCGAAAGCTTGTCTCTCTACCAACAGAAGATGGTCCAATCAAAGGTGTTACCTCCCCCACCTCGTCTCGCTAATATCCCGAGACTGGCGCAGCTGCAACAACACTGCATAGAATAAAAAAACCCGACCAGTTGAACTCTGAGGAAATCAGCTCCCAATGCTAAAACTGCCATCCTCCAACCATATCTTGGCAGGCATTCGCATCCCTTGGCCTGAGGACCAAGATTCAATTTGAACGCAGCTGGAGTTGCATCACCATCCGTCCAGCGCTTAGAAACACGGAACCATAGATCACAGAGGAGCTTAGTGAAAGATGTAATTGTTTGTGAATGGAGTGGGCATCACCTTTGTCAAGATTATGTGTCATCTGAGCCTTGGGCTGGACAAAGGTGCGTCTGGAAATGGCCTCTATTGTTATTAGTCATCGTATCTCAGGAAATGGTGTCATTCTCTACTGCTGCTCTGTCTTCTGCAGTTTCATTGCCAGTGTTAACCTCTGGGCTGCTTGGAATTTACATCTTTTACCTTATTAGCTGATTCATTTCACCCAAGGCCTAACAAATGTAGCCAATCAACCTACAGCAACCTGACAGAATCTATTAGAGTTCGAGGGTGAAATTCTCGCTCCCCTTAGGACAACAGCAAAACTCCCATTGACTTCAATGGGGCCAAGATTTCTCCCCTAAACTCTCACCTAGTCATTGGGACTACAGAGCTTCACGAGAAATTTGGCCCACTGTAAGAGAATGTGCAAATAACCTATCAGGAACGCAGCCTGTGGCATGAAGGGCTGGAGCAAAAAGGGAAGGACAGTGAGATGGATAAAGAGAGAGAGAGTTGGTGGACCACGCTGAGGAAGAGTTCATCGGTTGACACTTCAATGGAGAAAACACACACCTGAAAAATCAGCGCCGTCACCTGGGGTGTTCTATCATGGGATTCTCTCTCATCTTCTGAGATATTTAGCTGTATACATCGTGTAACGCTCTAAGAGGAGCCTGGGTTTATTCCCAGCTTGTGATTGTGGATATTTAAATTGTGTAGCACAGTGGTTTTCAACCTGAGCTCCACAGACTATGTCTAAGGGGTCCATGAAAGGTTGTTGTTCCCATAGAACAGTGGTTTTCAACCTCAGATCTGTGGACCCCCAGGGGTCCACAGACTATGTCTAAGATTTCCAAAGGGGTCTGCGCTTCCATTCAAAAACTTTTAGGGATCCACTAATGAAAAAAGGTGGAAAACCACTGGTGTAACATAACCCCCAGCAAGTAGTTCTTAGAAGGGCAAGGAACTGGCTAGAAGGCAGAATGCTCCATAGCATGGATACCCAGTATATATTTTATCTTCCACAAAGGAAGGATAGTTCTGGAGAGTCACAGCACTGGACTTGGGAATCGGGAGACCTGGGTTCCCTTCCCAACCCTGCTACAGACTTAGTTCTATGACCTTGGGAATGTCACTTAAACACTCTGTGCCTCGGTTTTCCCTCTGTAAAGTGGGGGTAATACCTATTTCCTAGGAGAGGCCAAACTTCTTACTGCTCCTAAAGGGCTCTGAGATGCTCAGAGGGAAGGTGCTGTAGGAGGGCTCTGCAGTGAGCTCAGGGAGGTTGTACTGTACACGGGGCTGGCGGGAGAAGGGATGGAAGTGACTGTGTGAAGATGACGAGCAAATGGACAAGGCAGGGGCTATTAGCCAAGCTGGGGGTAACATGGAGCTGCTTGACAAGCAGTGATGTCAATATGGTCCAGAGAGCTTCATAGGCTTCTTTCAGCACAGAGGTCCTGCTCATTTGATACTCAGTCCTTACTCAGGCTTTCACTGAAATCAATGGGATTTAGCCAGGGGAAGGATTGGGAGAAAACAAGGGACAGAAAGGACCTCAAGAGTTAGACTTTGATCTACATATGCAAGTGGCATCTACATGCATTAAATGCTTGCACTGAGAGGCGAGCATAAGGGGAAGCAGACATGCTAGACGCAGATCCAGTGCGTTTTAGTGCGTTCCATGGACAGTCTGAAGATGTTACAGTTTCTCTCCACTGCTATAGGATCTTTCTTACTCAATGAAACGCAATGGAACCTGTGCCAGCCAAAGAGATTGCTGGAAGGCTGAGGCCAATATTTACTGGTAGGAAGAAAAATAACCCTTTAGCCTCTATTCATAAAATGCAACATCCTTTAACGAATCAGACTCTTGTGAAAAGCTGCTCTCTCACTGGCTGAAGTGCACAATGGGTCTGTTCTCTAAGCCAATGAGGACTCCGAAGGTCAGTAAAGGCACAGTGAGTTAATGTCATAGGCAAAGCGATAACATCTATACCAGTGGGTTGATGGACTAGAGACCAACTCATTGGGCCAGAACATAGTCACATGACCAGTGCCTCCTGCTTTGGAAATAAACATTTCAGTTTCGACACATTTATTTTCCATAAATGCATCAAGTTTTCTCTCAGATTTTGGGGAGGGTGGTGGCAGGAGACCATTATCCCCAGAGCAAGAGCAGTACCTCAAACCCAACACTATTGCTATCATAGTCCTATACCCACAGCTGCCGAATGCTCTGCAGTCCCCGGACTGTTCTCTAACAGATTATGTATGATCATGAAAATCACGAGGACTCAGAATCATTGGAATACAGTGGAATAGATTCAATATGTATTTCATCGCATTGTTTTTCTTTGCTTTGTTTTTATTTTTCTATTCTCAGACCTGACGCAGCTAGCGACACACCCTAGAGCTAATTCAACGGCAAGTGTATTTTAGCAAGGACACATTTTCTGACACGGTTTTGAGAGCCAACATTCTGAATTGCTTGTCCCTTTGTGCTTGCCGCAAGTTATTGTGAGAACAATTCGCTCTGGGAGTCATTGGGCACGGAGCTGAGCAGCTCTTTGCGCCCAAACGATTTTGTTCGGGGGATACAGCACACTGGCTTTGTGTTCAGGGAGATGACATTCGTTTCCCAATTGGCATTGTTTATAGCCTGCCAGGGAATATGGCAGAGAAACAACATACTTGTCAGGAGCTATTTTCAAAAAGAAACACTGGGAAAGAATGTGTGAAAGATAAGAAAATGCATTTTTGCAGCATCTGGGAGCCCTTGTGCAAAAGGATAAAGACAAAGAACGAGAAAGCTCTTTATTTGTGACAAATTTTCCAGGCTGGGCAGCCAAACAGGACATCCTGCTTCAGTTCTCCTTCCTCTCCTTAATTAGCATTGTGTTCAGGACACCACCATTACTGTTGGCTCAGCATTTCCATTACAAAGTCCTGTTTTCAAGAGAGTTTAGGAACTGGGCCCTAGAAAATTTGCTGTCAACATAACACTGCTCAACCCAGGGTTGTCTCTCTCTTTTTCTTTTCCAGAGAAAACCAGAAGCACTTTATGTTGCCGTTGACATGATCATCACGCAAAACGGATGCCAGTTCAATGGGTTTGGTGAATGTTTACATTGTCCTGTACTTACAAACAAAGAAGAGTCTGAAACCCTAGATCTATACTCCTCTGAACTTTGGGAAACTTTAGGTTTAGCTCCAAACTGTGCATCCTGGGCTCATCTCAACTTGAAATGTCTTAATTCTCATCTGAAATGTCCCGGACATTAAATCTGTAACACCGATTTAAAACTCGGACGGCTACATTTCTCAAAAGCGACTAGTGATTCTGGATGCCTCAGTTTTCAGGTGACCAATGTGAAATGCCTTAAATGATGATTTTCCGTGGGCGAGTGCTCACCCCTATCTGAAAATCAGGCCCATCTTTAAGGGGTCTCAATTTGGGCCCTGTAAAATTGAGGCACTCAAAATCTCTAGTCACTTTAAAAAATGTAGACCACAGTATCATAGTATAAGCTCTGCATTTTCAGCTGCATTCTTCACACCTGAAATTAAATTCAGTCCAGATTCTCAGATATCCCACATTAAGGTGGGCTCCAAATTTCTCAGTGGAAAAGCATCAGGCTAGGTTGTTGATTGTTACATGTTTTTATACCAACTTCTTAGTCCCCGTTGTTTTCCTTCTCTGACAGAGCTCAGGGTTTAGAGTATTTCCCTTGTTTTCTAAGCATGTTTTAAGGGTTTCCACCTTTTTTGCTCTTTCTCACACATGCAGGAAAAACATCTACAAATGATATGTCGTAAAAATGCTGTTTACAATAACAAACCAAATTATACAGGGGTGGAGGCGGTGCAAGGGGGTTGTAAAACTAGATAAAGGGACCAGAAATCCCACACAGGCCAGGTGGGAACTACACAATGGTAATGGGAGCGCTGGCAAATGGTTTGGCTATCGAATGGCTCGTAAAATGGACTTTTGACCATACCCGACTGAAGCCTAACAAATGCGGGGAAAGGTGGATCGCTACAAAGCGTAATCTGACTGAATGTTGAAAATCCTCCTGTAAGAAACCCAACTCAGATCAAATTTAGCTTGATGGGTTTAAAACACCAAATGAAAGCACCTCATTTTAGGTCTGTCCTTCAATGGCAGGTCCTGTAGAGAGAAAGGCAGAGGTGAAAGTAAGCCGGTCCGGTCCGGTCCGGCGTACCAGCAAGAGACAGTGCGCCGTGCCGGACCGCACCGGCTTCCACAGCGGGGATTTAAAGGGCTCTGGGCTCCCTGCCGCTGCTGGGAGCCCAGAGCCCTTTAAATCCCCCCCACAGCTCTGGCTATAAAGGGCCCGGAGCTCTGCGGCGGTGGAGCCCCATGCCCTTTAATTTGCCCCTGAGCCCTGGGGGTTCCCAGTCACCTCTACAGCTGGGAGCCCCTGGGTTGAATTAAAGGCCCTGGGGCTCCCAGCCACAGCCAGTGCCCCAGGGCCTTTAAATCTTGAGATGCCCCGCCTCTTCCAGTTGAAGCCCCACCTCTTCCGTTTGAGGCCACACCCCCTCAGGACTCTGGCAGTAAGTCCTGTAAATTACTTTCACCGCTGGAGAAAGGTGTATTCTAGTGACCTGTGCAGCAGATGGGAATTCTTCAGTTCTAATCCCCTGGCTAACACAGTCCGCTCTGTGGCACTAAGTAGGCAAAGTTACCTTCCTGTGATGAAAGTACCTACCTGGTAGCAGTATTGAGATAATTGATTAATGAGTGAAATGCAGCCAATGATGTTGATTAAAGAACTTAGTATTAGTGTAGAGAAAGCATTTCTACAACGTGGTCTGATTGAGCATATCTTTGTGTTTCTTCCGTGCCTACCGCAAGAGAGCAAATAGGGTCACTCTAGAACGGGGGTAGGAAACCTATGGCACGTGTGCCAAAGGCGGCACGTGAGCTGATTTTCAGTGGCACTCACGCTGCCCGGGTCCTGCCCGCCGGTCTGGGAGGGGGGCTCTGCATTTTAATTTAATTTTAAATGAAGCTTCTTAAACATTTTAAAAACCTTATTTACTTTATATATAACAATAGTTTAGTTATATATTATAAATTTATAGAAAGAGACCTTCTAAAAACGTTAAAATGTATGATTGGCACGCGAAACCTTAAATTAGAGTGAATAAATGAAGACTCGGCACACCACTTCTGAAAGGTTGCTGACCCCTGCTCGAGAAGGTGCAGGTGTAGCTGCTGGTATTTACAGAGCCGTAACCCTGGAAGAAGATACAAAGCTGCATTTCAGCAGAGGATAGCCAAGGCCCTAACTGAAGACAGAGTCAAGCCGAATGTCCTTTCAGTCCTTTCAGCACAGCACTGGCACTTCCCGTTTCCAGGCCAATGATTCAGCGATCCGGTCTGCCCTGTAGAAATGCTGCGCTGGGGGACCCTGTCATACACAGCCATCCCCAACCACATTTAAAGCCCGGCGTGGTCTTGCTGAGCAGACAGGACAAAAAAAGTTCCTATAGCATGCCTCAGCCGTGGGCTTTGCAGGGGTGCCGTACAAACTGGGAAGCCAGTTGAACTATGATTCAGCTCCCATCTACGCTGCAAATTAAAGCGTAAATCAGATTGGGGGACGGCTGTGTTGAATCAGGTATCCTGGCATGGGTCTTTCTCCAGTGTATATGGAGCCAACAATACACAGAGCATATGTCAAAAAAGTGTATCAGTAGCCAGAGAATCTTCATTAATGAAAACGATTTGAAACATTCCAGTGCAGAACCATCAGCCCTGACAAATTCTGCCAGACTTTAGCCTCCCCACCCACATGACTGCACCTTTCCTTAAACAATGGCCTTTATTTACACTAGACCTCTCGCCTAGTTTCCAGAACCCTGAGCTGAGTGCTACTATTTCGAGAGCGGCGCGGGAGGCCTGGGCCATTAGCGATCGCCACTGGGGACTTAAACATGCTGTGAGCGTAGTTAACAGCATGAGGTTTTCTTGTCCTGGGGTCCTTTACACACGCGCTCTGGAGACATGCTACCTCTGAGCAAATGTAGCCGGGATTATGAGTGTGAGGCTTGAATTAAAGTGAAACGACGGGAAAGCAAATGAATTCCCCCTCCTCAGTAAATCAGCAGTCTTATTTGTTTATCACCAGCTCAAACAACTGCACTTGGGTCCTGGGGAGGGGGAAATCTTACTATTTATTATCACTGCTAGATTATGAGCTGTGGCGAGATCGAGAAAGACAGCTCCACACATCAGAGGCTAGGATCCAGAGTAGGAGATTTAGATACCCAGTTTCCATGAAATTTAATTTTAATGGGACTTGGTCAAAATCCCTTAGGCAGCTTTCATGGAAGGAAAACCACAACACAGGTCCAGCCTGGCCAGCAGCAGCCTGAAGCGCCCCAACATCGCGGCATACCAGTGTGCCGCCAGCCTGACCTCGAGACCCAAAGGGCTGTTCCGGGTCAGTACCCATTCAGTCCTAACGGGGAGCCAATTAGTGCTAATGGGGGCTGTGATGGGGATGATTGTCAATGGGGAACTGGAGTGAGACCATGAAGTTCATTTTATATATGGCACCAAATAGCCTTCAGGTGGGGATGACTTTCATGTGCTACTGACCTGGGCTGTACTGGGACCAGTGACGCTGAAGCAAAAGGTTCTGGAGTCTGGTAAAGACCCTTACTACGTTGTATACCACGTTGGGCGAGACGTGACACTGCCCAGAGAGAGGCAGATATCATGTCACCCTGCACCACAGGCACTAGCTTTGTCAGTTAATGACTTTTAATTAATACCAGTCATTTCACACCTTGAGTCATTTAAAAACCCACAGCCCAGTAAAGCTGACCCTGGCCCTGTTGGGACCATGGGCGTAACCAGTACAAGCCCCTCCCGAGGGATAACAGAGCTTCTAGTTACGCTGAGAGCTATCGGCATTATAAATGCATTTGCTCCGCCATTTGGATCTGTAGCTGCCCCTTGGGCTGGGCTCCACCACCCCTCAGTAGCTCTCCAGGTGGTGCTGTCATAAGATTGCTCAGGCAGCCCCCATTAGCAACAGGTTTATGGGATCAACTCCCTCACTCTCTAGTATGGTAAACCACAGTTCTAATGTTAAGTCAAGGCAGGAAGAGACCAGGCGGAGATGAGTGTTTCCTGCTTCTCTGGAGTGAAACAGAAAAGAGCCGTCAGTCAACAGTCCCCCAAGTGCAATGGCAAGATAACTTCAGATACAGCAGGCATCACTTCCGCCTTTTGTCCCTGGCTTTTTTCAGGCCTTCCTGACGAGGAGCGTTCCGGCTCTGAAGGAATGTTGTTTGCACCAGCAAGCAAGCTGTTCATTACACTCCCAGCAGCCACCTTGTCTGCTCTTTTCTTTTCACTTGGGGCGCGCGCACGCATGCGTACATGCATGTGCTTTACCATCTATTGTTGATGGCATTGTCTGCTCTCACGGATCCTTTGCTCAGGGCTCCAGGGCATATTAAACAGACTAAACCACCCGCGGCAAATTGGTGTGGCGTGATTTCATGGGAGACGTCCGGAAATTTACCATCAGCTGATTTGCCATTTAGTGACCTGTGACACTTAAAACTGGGTGAAAACGGCACGGCCTTTCCTTCCTGACCTTCGCGGTTACACATTTCCGAGATGAATGACAGTTAGTCGCGACTCTCACCGCGTCCCTCCGTGAAATAGCCCCACTCAGAAAAATACGGGAGAAATTTCGCATTGACAACACTGTGCCCCCTTCACGGCTGTTCCCAGACTGGCTCTGCAACAGGGCGGATCCGTGTGAAGGCTGCAGGTGCCCCAGTGGCCCAGATTGTGCACATCCCAATATGTAGTTCAGCGAGAGGCCCCACAGACAAAAAAGCCTTCTACTGACCCGCAGGACAGGGACAGCACTTGGTACCTACTGTGCAAACACTCAGCCCTGTCTCTGCCCACCCCACCAATGTGCATGGACCCACCTCCGGCGGTGAAGACGACAATTCGACCCCCGTGTCCACTCCATAGCCCGGGCCTCTCGGCGAATACACACTTAGTGCTCCCTTTGCTGGTGGGTTTCACACAGGCCACCAAGCAGCCATCGGAGAGTGCCAGTTTGAGTCAGTGGGGAGCTCTCCCGGGAGGTGGATCTGTGGCTCCGTCTGCTACGGATTTGACAGGAGGTTCCGATTAAAGATGCCACTAAGTGCAACCACCACTGCTTGCCTCCTCCCCCAAATAAAACGATGTGACTACAGCACTGCCGCAGGGATTTAACATGCACCCGGGTCAGGAGATTCTACAATGATCTGTCCCGGAACTTGTCCTCCTTGTCAATTGCCCAGAACTTTGTGACAGGCTGTAGGGTGCTCTGGGTTCTTTTGATACTTCCCGGGATGTAGATACGATTCAGTATTTGTTGATGCAAAGAGGATCATGCCCCTTATTTCTTATGTACCCAGCAGTCACCGTTCTCTAGAGGATGGGATAGGTTTAAGCCAAGCATCTTCTATCAAGAGGACACTGAAAACCAAATGTAATGGAAGCTGGCCGGCCATTATGCTGGGGGGTAGACTGGGTAGTCAGAGGGGTCTCTAGAAGTCTTTGCCAAGCCACATGCTTCTATGGAAATCCCTTCTTCAGCTCCAGTCCTGTAACAGCCCATTCTCTGGGAGGCAGCACGGTGTAGAGGAGAAAGCGCTGAGTGAGGCGTTAGAATATTTGGGTCTATGCCTTGCAGTCTCTTTGCACCTGACCTCTCTGCACCTCAGTTTCCCCATTTTATAATAGCACTTGCCTGCATTTTAAAGTGCTTCCAGCCCGCTGTCCGTATTTTATTCCTGGTGCTCTGACTGATCTCACTGGCTCCAGTGTCAATCCGGTATAAAGCTCTGTCTACACTACAAGTGTGGGGTGTGATTCCCCGGCTCGCGGACACATACTCCCACTAGGTCTCATTGAGTGAGCACGGATAGAAATAGCAGGGTGGCCACGGTAGTACAGCGAGCGGGATCAGGGGCATGGCTGAGCTGTGATGAGAACTAACCCGCCTGAAACCGGTGGGTACGTACTCAGCATCGCTCAGCCGTGCCTCCTTGTGCTACCCTGATTATACAGCTATTTCTACTTGTGCTAGCCCAGGGAGACAGCGCCCGTGCCTGTGTGGTAGTACCACACACAGCGCTAGCGGGGCAGACATAGCCGGAGTCAATGGAGGTACAGCAATGTAAGTCAGTCCAGACTCCAGCCCCGGCAAGGAGCTGGGTTCTCCACAAGTCGAATTTCCCCAAGCCTTTGAAAGCAGCCAGCATTTCCACCTCCTAAGTTTGCTTTTGCCAGGTTCCTTTTCCAAACAGGCTGCCAGGCGTTGTCCACCTACACTGAATGGCCCTGTCGTGAGCTATTTTGGATCCAAATTATCCTGAGACCGTCTCTTTTATTGAAGTAATGAACTAAAGAAACGCCACTTCCTCTTTAGATGAAAGAGAACAATTAACAGTTAATGTCTCGGCACGGGGGTGGAGTTCCCATTAACCCAATCGACCTCCAGAGTCACCAGGGACGAGGCACATGCCCTGGCTGTCGGGGAGTAAGCGGAGCTGGTCTCATATTAAAGGGGTGATCAATGAGTCTGGAGTCCAATGGTGAGAGCACGCAGCTTGGCCTCCCTGTATGAGGCTGGAACACAGCTTCAAGAGTGGCCTCCCCTTTTGGGTTCCTCAGTTTGGGGGGCTGATTTTCAGAGGTGCTGAGCACCCACTATTCCATTTGAAACCAGTGGAAGCCACGTGTTGCTTTGCACCTCGGCAATTCAGCCCATACGGCATCTAAAGGTGAGCCCCAAATTAGAAGCTACTAGCCTCTATCTCTTTGCTCCTCCCTCTGGACAATGGGATCGTGCTTCCCGATGTCCGGATCAGTAGGAGGCTCCGTTAATCTGTGCCTGGAAAGGTCTCCGAGTGCCTCAGATGGGAGACGTGAAAATATTTATTTGCTATGACCGAACTATACGTCGAAGGCAAATTATGTTTCAAAGTTTTTGGATTGTTCTCAAAAGACTCGGATCAGAAAGACCTCAGCTGGGAGTTGCTCCTAGTAGCCAGAGACGCGCCTGTCCCTAAATCCTGGAAGGATGAATGTGTGGTTTAAGGCACTGGATTGGAACTATGGGGGATCTGAATTCATTTCCTGGCTCTGCCACCGCTCCCTGTATGCCCTTGGGCAAGTCAATTAATCCCTCTGTGCTTCAGTTCCCCTTATGTAAAATAGGGATAATCACCCTTCCTGGCTCTGACCCTTCATCCAACTTGTTTACTTAGAGCCAGACTTCTGAAGGGGTTTAGGTGCCTAACCCCCTCTTGAAATCAATGGGCATTCGGCACCCAAATACCTTAAAAAATCTAGCCCTTCGATCGCAAATGCCAGACATGGGCTGGGGAAGGAATTTCCCCCAGATCAGATTAGCAATGGCCTTGGGGGGGTTTTCCCCTTCCTTTGCAGCGTGCGGTGGGGGTCGCTTGCCGGGATTATCTGGGTCTATCTCATGCAACCATTTCCCTGCCATTGCAGGGGTCTCGGGCCCGGTGCCCCTCAGGCCCTCGTCTTCTCCACCCATGGCACATCATGGGCTAGTCTCCTGCGGGCTCTGATACTTGGGTCTGATTTCCATTGTTGGGTTCAGCGTGAGGGTGCTGGATGGTGGTGGTGGCCTGTGATATACAGGAGATCAGCCTAGATGCTCTCATGGTTCCTTCTGGCCTGAAACTCTACGACTCTCTATCAACTCTGAGGCAGTGACCGTGTCTTCCTATGCCACTGTCCAGTGCCTGGCCCAATGGGCTCTGATCTCAGCTGGCGCCACCAGGCTCTGCACATGGCAAATAATAATTGCAAACAGCCCTGAGCTTTGGTTTAGTTCAGAAGCAAAACCGGATTTGTGGCCCAGATTTCACACCCAGTCCCTATGAGACAAGGCCGGTAGCCAAAGATCCCTGAATTAGGAAGAATCACAGGGCAGATTAAGAGACTTCTAGAGCACTTCACTTCTTCAGGAGAGCTGCAGAGCCAACGCCGGCTTTCAAAGCAGCACAGGGAAATTAAGGGCCTGATCCTGCCGGATGCAGAGCTGGGGGGGGGGTTCCTGCCATCTCGCACCTTGCAGAATTGGGCCCTAGAAAAGGGCAGCCTCAATATTCCCAAAGAACAATCCAGAATATTAGTCTTTGAATAAACTATTGTTCTCCCCGGACTCCCCTGTAAGGACAGAAAGTCTGAATATTTTAGAATGGCATTTCCATCCTGGGTCCTTCGTTAGCAATTATTGTCCCCTCTGGTCCTATCTAATTTCCAGTAAGAAATGACTGCTTAGGGATAACTGGCCCTTTGGATGACGTGTAATGGCGGACGTGTGCCCGCGCATCTGTCATCTCTATACATTCTTTCCCCCTTTCCCCTCTCCAGGGCTTTCTGTTATGACACAGACCCTGCCACACGCTACTCCTGCTGGGCCACGTCTCTCAACTCCAAGGACTGCCAGGTGATGGATCTTTGTTGTAACACAACCTCTTTCTACCATTCAAAATGTTTATCATAAATAGGGGGCCCAGGCCTATCGCAGACAGATTCTTGTATACACAGCCCCAGCCCACACATGGGAGCATCGCTGTACGAGCTGCCCTGGCTCAGGGTGGGTCAGCTTTTCCATTATAAAAGCCTTCCTCGCAGCGGCTAACAACTCAGCCATAAATATTTGCTCCTGGCTGCAGATTTCCTATGCGAGATCTTAGCCTGAGAACAATTTTTGTTTGAAACAATCTTACTCTGGATGTTTACTTTTAAACCCTCCCATCAGTTAAAAATGCCTCCATTCTAAATGGAATAATAACAGTAAATCCCTGACGGCTCCCTTTGTTATTTTTTTTAAGCACTATGGAAATCAAGGGCTAAAAATTGTGTTTTGACTCATGCTGTCGAAGCCTGACTCGGCTCTTCGCCTTGTGCTACACTGGGGACTTTGCCGATGACTTCACAGGTTGCCAGTGCTAACCGGGAATCTGGGTATTGTCTGGTTGTTTTCAGGGAGCTAGGCCCAAAACAAAGCCCTGGATTTCCAGCGTGGCAGCCTGGGACCATCTCTGCTCTCAGTGCTATTTGTAATGAAGTTTTGAGGCCAGATCTTCAGTGGGTGTCGACTGCGAGGGATCTGCCGTGTGGGCGTGTGATACGAACAGGGCGAGCCTCAGTCAATTGACCTGGGCGCTGAGACTCATGCCTCAGTTTTCTATCACCATGTAGACATACCCTGAGAGTCCCAGGTACACCACCGGATGCATCACCTCTGAGCCTGGCTCAAGGACCTGCCTCTTCTCTAAGCAGCTTGTCCTGGAGGTTTTCTTTCTCGGTGTGTAAAGCAGCTCCCTCTGCCCCCGCCAGGTGAGGAGTAACTCGTCCGCCAGACGTCTGACAGCCAGGCTGCCGGAGGGAGGGAGCTGGCCAGCCGGAAAGGAAAAGGATATCACGCTCCTCGGAGCTGCAGCCGTTTGGAGGCTACAAAGGGCCGTGGGTCGGAATATTATCCAATCTCTCGGAGCAGACATTTCCGGCTGCACTTTTATTCTGCTTCATTAATAAATCACTAATCCCGCCGGCCTGTGGCTGGCCTTGGAGAGGAAAGAGGAACCTGTGCGAGTGTGGATGAGAATGGGGGTGTGTTACAACCAGCTCCACACAGAGAAATAAAACCCTTGGAGCTTCTTCCTAGAAAGGGGCTCAAAGGATGTTTGAGACGCATCCTCACGCTGGTAGCTCTGACTGGCTCACGACACAGTCGAGCTTTACTCCTAGACCAGCGGGAGGCAACCTATGGCCCACGAGCTGATTTTCAGTGGCACTCACACTGCCCGGGTCCTGGCCACCGGTCTGGGGGACTCTGCATTTTAATTTAATTTTAAATGAAGCTTCTTAAACATTTTAAAAACCTTATTTACTTTACATACAACAATAGGTTAGTTATATATTATAGACTTATAGAAAGAGACCTTCTAAAAATGTTAAAATGTATGACTGGCACGTGAAACTTTAAATGAGAGTGAATAAATGAAGACTCGGCACACCACTTCTGAAAGGTTGCCGACCCCAGTCCTAGACCATGGCAAACCAGCTCCTCGGAACAAGTGAGAATCTGCAGGCAATAAAGATCCCTTGTGAGGACCCTTCTCTAGTGGCTCCCTTTTTATCCCTCCATCAAATAACCCGCCAGGCTTTGACATGTGGCGAACTTCCTCACAGCGGTGTCCTACCGATAAGTTAACAGCCTTGCCAGCTGTCAGATGTGGCCCAGTAGGTTGCAGCCCTCCCCCTCCTTTGCTTCGGCGAATGGAGGGGAACCAGAAGCACTGATTATGGACAGTTCATGCCGCACTCACTCCTCAAGGCTGTGTCAGCATTTCTATTCAGAAGCCTCAGTATCAGGAGGTGTCTAGCTCGGCCATGAAGGAGTCACAGCAGCAGGAGACCTGGCGTCACGGAGTCCGGGGTCGGAAAGCACATTTTGTTTCCAGCGAACACACTCGCAGTCAGTTTTGACACCACAGGCTCTTCAGGAACCGCAAAGACGCAGGCTGGGGGAAAGGGAAATGGACATTAGCACCAGAAAGAACTGATTAAGTAATAAAGAGTTTACAACAGTAGCTGATACCCACAAGCGAGGAATAAACCCCAAGGAGTCAAGGCGTTACAAACCCCCAAACAATTTTTGGACTCTGCAGAACTAGTTTGCTTTGGAAACTATTTTTTCCTGTAATTTACACCTATCTCCCGCACACACACCCGTCTCCTGGACAATTCACAGCCAACACAAAGCTGTTCTTCTTGCTCAAGTGCAACTTATGCATAGACAGGACAGAAGAGCCCTCGGCCTTGCCTCACAAGCCGGCTGCCCTATATGCAGGATACAGCACTGATGGGAAGGATCCCATTTACTCTGAAACAAACATTTTCCCCTGGATTCCAATACTGATTCCCATCAGATGACTGCTCTAAGCGTGGCCCTAATGCCCTGGCGTAGGAGTGGGAATGCAAAGATGGCTTTAAGTCTCCTTTGTCCCCAATCCTGGGCCAATCCAATATATGCTGGTCCATCTGCATTCCCTATATTACTGATATGCTTCTGAGCGTGACTGATCCAAGATAGGGTCTTCTCTAAGCAATTATAAAAACTGGTCCTACCAGATCTGAGCTGCCACTTTCTGCAATTGCAGTAAGATTAAACATATTATGTTTGCAAGAGAATAATTTATGGAAGCCATTCGATTCTGACCTGGCTGTGCTTCAACAGGTTTAGCTGCCGTAAGGCACACCGTTTTCCTAAACACCATATGGAATATTATAGATGAGTGTTCTTGTTTGTTGCAAGTTCACGGCATACAGCCCTTCACCCCCACATGTTGTGGGTTTGTGAATACTAGTTGAGTCAAGATGCAAGCTGAAAATTTCAAGTTTTAAAAATCCCCACGGTTCCAACTGGATACGCCGTTCTCCTTCACTTCTTGTGCTAGCTTGCAGTGTGCAGATAACAGCTGCCATGTCATACCCCAGAGGGGGTTGCATTTCATTGGTGAGTGAAAGGAGAGCTCTCTTGCCTACCTTTCAGGGGGGTAGAGATGTTTAATGAATTGAATTCATATTTATAAAAGCCCTTGAGAACTTCAGATGAAAGGCATGAGAGAGTTAAGCCCTGAATTTTTCAAGCCCTGCATTATTGAAATGTAGGGCTGGAAAGACCTTGAGAGGTAGGATCAAGTAAACACAGACCATCCTTGAGTGGTTTTTGTCTGTTCTTAAAACCTCCAATGATGGGAATACCACAACTTCCCCATGGGAACTTATTCCAATACTTAACTGTCCTTATAGGTACGAAGATTTTCCATTACTTCTGGTCCTACCTTCAGTGGCCATGGAGAACAATTGATCACTTCCCTCTTTAGAACAGCCCTTAACGTATTTGAAGACTGTTCACAGGTCCCTCCTCAATTCTTTTTCTCAAGACTAAACATGCCCAGGGTTTTTTTTAAACTTTTCCTCATGGGTCAGGTTTTCTTTTATCATTTTTGTTGCTCTCCTCTGGACTCCCTAATTTGTCCACATCTTTCCTAAAGGGTAGCACCCAAAACTGGACACAATATTCCACTTTAGGCCTCACCAGTGCCAAGTACAGCGGGACAATTACCACCAGTGTCTTACATACAATACTCCTGTTGGTACACCCCAGAATGATAACAGCCTTTTTCACAACTGCATCACATTGTTGACTCATATTCAATTTGTGATCCACTATCGCCTCCAGTTGTTTCCCCCTATTTTGTAGTTGTGCCTTTAATTTTTCCATCTTAAGTGAAGTGCTTTGCATTTGTCTTGATTGAATTTCATCGGGTTGATTTCAGACCAATTCTCCAATTTCTCAAGGTTGTTTTGAATGCTAATCCTGGCCTCCAAAGTGCTTGCAACCCCTCCCAGCTTGGAGCCATCTACAAGTTTTATAAGCATATACTCCATTCCAGTATCCAATCATTAATGACAATGTCGAATAGTACCAAATCCAGGACAGACCCCCGTGGGGCCCCACTAGAAACCTCCTCTGAGTGTGCCAGCAAACCACTGATAACTACCCTTTGATATGGGCATTGTTTACTATTAGAGCTGGTTGAAAAAAACTCAAGAAAACCTTTTTTCCATCAGAAAAATGTGAGAGGGAGCAAGACCCACCTCAGCATAGCCTGGTGGTTAGGGAATTTTATTTAGAAGAAGGACTTGAACCTGGATCTCCCCACTCTCCTAGGAGGACCCTAAGCACCAGGCCATTCTGGGGTGGGTAGGCTAGTCTCTCTGTCCTGTATTTTTCATAAAAATTTTCAAAAGGTCTCCACTTCATTCCGCATTGGAACCAAAACATTTCATAACCTCGGCATTTTTTGCAAAATGAAATCGTTGCTTTCTGGCCAGCCTTATTTCTTATGCCCCTTGCCCCTCACCTCCTGCTTAGGAGCGCCACAGAAGCCTAGCTTCACAGCTCCAGTCCTACGGATTTCTGAAGTCCTACAGGTTAGATGCTAAATTGCTCATTAGCAAAGCTCTGCTTAGCTTCGAGTTTCGGAGCTCTACCGAACTGAAGCTCCTAAGTGCCCCCACTTCACAAAGGTTTCAGATGCCCCCTTTAGTATTGGTGTGCCTCTGGTGTCCGAGTGAATGCTGCAAACCTGAAGGGAACGGATACAACCTCCTGGGTGGAAGGAAGCTCCCTCTAGGAGGAATTGAAATCATCTTTCTTCTGCTGACTTTGAGCAGTGCTGGATGGAGATGCCCCCACGCACAGCAATGCCCCATTTGCACCTAACTGAGCATCAGCAGTCACAGGTGCCCAGCAGGAAATGAGACTCATTGTCCCCTTCTCAGTACTATCCTCGTTCCCTCCAAACCCAGACTTCCCCATGGCGCGAGCAGCTTAACATGGCATGGCCCAGCGCCGGGCGGGAAGCTGTTCTCCGCCATTTGCTCAGAGGGTCCCTTCTCCTCCTCAGCTGCCTTTCCTCAGAGGGGTAGCTGTGTTAGTCTGAATCCACAGAAACAACAAGGAGTCCGGTGGCACCTTAAAGACTAACAGATTTATTTGGGCATGAGCTTTCGTGGGTAAAAACCTCACTTCTTCAGCTGCCTTTATATATTGAAAGCAAACAGTCTGAGTCTCTGCGGGACACTTCACTCCACCCCTAACCAACACAAGCAGCATCCAACCCTCATTCTTTCTTTGGGGAAACAAACATGGTTTGGAGAAGGGCTGCAAGTTCAGCGATGCCGGTTATCAGACCGAACCGGAGAGCGAAGCGAGTGTTTCTGGTTTCTCGGGGCGTTGGCTGCGGGAGAGGGCTGATACCCAAACGAATGTGCCTGCCGCTGGGCTGATGCTTAGAGGGGAGCAGCCAGCGACTTGCAGGACCCTCGCAAGGGCTGTGTCATAAACCGGTTCTTTACTCCCTTCCAGCCACGGAGCTCCCAGCACTTTGGGAATTAACTCTCACACTTTCCTAGCCAGGCGGTGAGGTGCTATTATCCCCCTTGTGTGGAAAGGGAAGCTGATGCTCAGAGAGGCCCGGTGATTTTTGCTCCAGCACGCACAGCGAGCCAGGAGCAGAGCAGGGAAAAGGAGTCAGGAGTTCGGACTCCCAGGCCTCTGCTCCAACTGGGCTGCCGCTGAAAATCCGCATTAACTTTTTTTCCCCCCCAACTTCATGGGAAACTGAAAGGCGCATGAAAGAACAAAGGATCCTGCACAGCTAACCGTGGAAAGAGACGCCCGAGACAACAGCCGCAAATCTCCCCTTGCACCATCCCACCCGTGCAGGGCTCAGGCCCGCTTCACAATGCTGCACTGGGCTCTGCTCGGGGCTACAGCATTAAAAGAGGGCAGAGAAGATGCATTTGTTGGTCCGTCTTGGATACGAAATAATAAAGAGATCCCTTCGCATTTAAATATCCCAATCCACAGCTGTGTCCACTTAATTGGATAGTCTTATTCCTTTCCCCACCCGCATCTACCTAACTACAGCCGGCTATCTCATAACCCCATGTATCCTCATTCGTCTCTAACAATGGCAATGTGGGGGCACCTAGAGAATGTATTTAGCCTCGCAACGTCCCTGAGAGACAGGGCAGGGCTACTGGCCATATGGAGAATTGAGAGGCTGATCATGATCACCCAAGATGGGCCATGGCAGAGGAGGGATGGAACCCAGGTCACCCTTGGCCCATGCTAGCCCTCCACCCAATACTGAGGGCTGAGTCCCTCCTGCCTTCTTGAAGGTGGGTTCCCAGAGCATTTGCAGCTGGGTTCCCAGAGCATTTGCAGCAGCGACAAGCTCCAGGCTAGTAACGCAGCGGGTGAATCAGGCCCTTAAGCTACAACACCAGCACACTAGTTTCCTGCAGTGCCAACGCAGCCCCTTGAAGCCAATCAGTGAATCATGGGTGGAATTTCCACCTTGGAAATCCGGCGCCCGCATGCTTTTGCAGGAAGAGATCCTAGAGCAAACACTGCCCCCTGAGTCTGTCTGCCGCGGTGTCTCTTTACTGTGTAAACACTGGTATAACGGCGCAGCGGGATCACTTACAGATGTTTCTACGCAGATAACACAAGGGAGTCCCTCTGGACCTGAGGCATGTTCAGCTATTAGTCTAATGTGTCAGCAGGATTGATGGGGGGAGAACTGGAACTAGCTCCCAAAAGCTCTTTCTGATCCACTAGTAAAGTATCTGAAGCTTTGCACTTTAAAATATCACCTTGAAACTTACAAACAGATCTGCAAAAAAACCAAACAAAACCCTAATCAGACATAAAATGTAGCTGACTAAATTACAGCAGTGACTAGCGCCAGGTTTCAGGGAGAGGTGCGAAATGGGTCGGTGTCGTGCGAAGGACGGTTTGCTCAGTCCGGTAAACACTCTCCCCTGAGTTCGGGTGGAATCATGAATCATAGTGGTAGAAGGGACCGTAAGGGTCATCCAGTCTAACCCCGGTCTTGTGTGATCTTGGTCAGGCTCTCTGTGCCTCAGTTTCCCCATCCGTTTGAGCTTTAGTACTTTGATGGCACGTTTGTAACGGAGACTTTGTAAGACGCTGGGGCAAAGTCAGCCCCCGCAAACCGAACTCCACGGAGTTACCCCAAGAATCAGCATTGCCCGTCGTTTCTTGCTGTGTCATGCCCTGGCCTAGAACAAGGGCTATGGGGAACAAGCCTGTGCTGAGTGATGAGTCTGCCTCACAGGGGCGTAGTGAGGATAAAGCCATTAACGCCTGTGATGGGGGTGTGCCTGGAGAGAGAAGGGTGGGGATAGATGGGGTTATGGGATATAAGGGTGTCTTTAGGCCGCTTTTCTAGTGTCCAAGGACCAGATCCCAACCTTAGCTGGTGTAAATCAGTATAGTTCTGGGCCAATTTAAACTAGCGGGCCCTATTGTGCAATGATCATCTCTTTCATACAGCGGCTTTGCCCTCGGAGAGGTTTGGCACTTGGAGGAAATTTGAGGAACGTTTTGAAGCCATTTAAAAAATTTCAAATGCCACCTGGTTCCCTCCCCACTCCCTCCCCACCATCCCTGTTCAAACAGCTGACTTTGCTCACGGCCCATGCCCCCCTTCCACTCCCTCCCATCCCCATCCAGCTGGCCAGTCAGAACATAACCTCAGCGCTCAATTCCCTGCTGCCCTGCGTGTCTTGTAGCTGTTAACTCCCAGGAGTGTGCAAGGCCACCCCATCACTTTGCACTGGGGGTAAGTGAATTTCTCCAGCCTCTCGTAGCTGAGCGAGCTGAAGCTGGATTTGACCCGCTAACAGTGGAGTGCGGGTTGGGGTCCTGGAGGCAGCATTTCCCAGCATGCTTCATCAGCCACATCTCTCCCCGGTGAAGAGATTGAGAACCACAGCAGACTCTTGGCCCCTGCTTTAAGCTTTGCAAGACGTGACCGCTCCCCAGCCCAGGCCTGCTTTGTAAAAAGCCGTAATGTTAGCTTGGTAATAAAGCAAATCCCTGCAATCGACTCGATTTCCTGTTTTCCCGTTAAAAGGGATGGTGCTTAACCAGAGCCCTTGACCCCGGTGAGACAATGTTAGAGAGGATGTGATGGAAATACACACACACAAAGGCACATTCCTAAACTGGGCTAGGTGGCAGTAACGTATACCAGAGGCTGCCGACTTATTTCTACATCTGCCTAGACACAATAGCCTTGCCATGTCTTAAGCCCAGTTTCCTTTGAAGCAAGGCAAGGAGCGTCTGAGAGGGCAAGGCAGAGAAGCAGAACAATGGAAAGGAAAATCTAAGCTGCCGCTGTGATTTAAATTGCATTGGTTTTCCAGAATCGCAGGATCTTTCCATTCACTTGCTTAATGCAAGTTGGATTCCTCCAGGAGAACGTTTGATCCCAAAGCGTCTAATATAAAACCTGATCCCAAAGCTCCTAGATACACAGTAGAAGTCTCCCATTGTCTTCAGCGGGGTTTGGACCAGGCCCATCTTTCTTACGAGCACCCGTGCGCTTATGCAAGACAACCCCGGCGGAAGTGGGGCTGTCCCATTGATCGCTGCAGCCCTTGCTCAAAGGAGCTTGCAGTCGCACATGTGATTACCCCACCATAAACACCAACCAGGCTTGCAAAATTTCCCCCCAAAATATACCAGCGCCGGGTCCAAGACGCTACACAATGGCCTGGTTCATGGTGATGACAACATTCGACTTGCCCATCAAAACAAATACAGTCGCCCCCGGCACGTGGGCAAGTCAAGGTTTGCATTGCTGAGCTCATACCATCTGGCTCCAGTGAGGGAGCAGGGCAGCAGCAGGGAGTGAGGCTAAGCAAAACCAGGGGATTAGATGAGAGAGAGGGGAAATGTTCGGGTGCGCAGTGGTAATGGAAGCTGCTGCTGAATACAGTGTCGTGTGTGGGTGTTAATTTGCCTTCCAGTTTGCTACTCGCATTGCCTGAAATCCTGGGTCTATTTCTTGGGTCTAGCCCTATTGTGTGTGTCACCGGAGAGAGGCTCCTTCCATGAACTGTCCATGAGCTAGCAAGAGCCCTGGATAACATCCCTGTCCAAGATCCTTGCACTGGCCACATGCAGCCAGGCCTCCCCTTGTTGCCAGACCTCACCAGCTTTCCCCAGGGGCTAGGGAAGGGAATCGAGAGGGTGAGGAGCTGGCTTCACAGGAAGGGTTGTGAGAACAATACCTAGCACTTTCCATAGATGTCAAGGCACACAGAGAAGGGAAGTGACTTGGCCCAAGGTCACGCTGCAGCACGTTCAGTCCAAGTGAAGTCTTCCCACTAGGAAAGTAGGACAGCCTGTGCTCCCATTTATAGGTCTGCTCTCCTCTGTAGGGGGCGGAGTTACAAGACTGCTCCCTTATTAAAGGGACAGGTCTTATATCTTTTGGATCACCTTGACCTTCTCACCAGCAGATGGAGACATTTCCGATCTCACCTTCCCTCCTCCACACTACAGTGCTGTCTAGGGGATACCTGGGGATTATCTAATTCCCTGTAAAATAAACTGAGAGATGCCAAAGCGCTGCATCTGCAATCCCTTGTCTGTATTGCCCTTTTTGTCATGGCACCCAGACCTACAGAGCTCATGCTGATGGAAGGATGACAGCATTTGCCTGGTGGGTTTACTTCTTGTGCACCTTTTCTCTCCACAATGGTATAAACTTACGTATTGTTAGTTTCTTTTTTTTACTCTTGATAACTAAATCCAGCAGTGCTGCACCTAGTCATCTAGATGTGGGGGATGAAGAGAGAGGAGAAAGAAATCAGGCTGGACAGCTGTCAGTGCTAGAAAATGGTCTAAATGGAAACAAATGAAACGTCAAGGCTGCTTCATGAAACCCGTCATCAGCTGAGTGAAAAACACCACTCAGAGTTTGTATTGTGTCTGGACTTTAATTATCGGGTCTCCTGGTTCTCTCTCTTAACAGCAGATGTGAGACAGAAATAAAGATCCAGGGAAATAGCAGAGGATTGCAGGGAAATATTTTGACACAGAGAATCGTCCTCAAACATTTGAAAATCACACCAGGAAGTCTGAAGAGCCTGTACTGGGAATTCAGGTCTGCAATGGCCACCACAGGGTAGGCTTGATTCTCCTCCCATTCACACCACTGTCTTTCCATTTGCGTCACGGCAATTATTCCTGATTTACACCAGTGTAAATGAAAGACGAATCAGGCCTAGGCTCTTCTCAAGTCCTGGCCTGGAGTCAGCAGTCCTGGAAGGGACTTGCTGACCCACACTACAGGCCCAAACAGTAGGGTGACCACCCATCCCGAAATGCAGAGTTCAAGTCCCAGTCCCAGGCTGAATGACCGTGTGGAGCGCCGGACCCTCCACCTGCCCTGGGTGGTGTGCCCCGTGGGGTGGGGATACGGGCCAGGGACTGCTCTTGGGCACCCTACCCAGGACAGGTGGAGGGTCCAAGGCTCCCCACAGCTGCCCAGGCTCCCTGTGTGGCTTTGACCACTGCCTGTCTCTGGCTTCCAGCCTGGCCAGGGGGCGGGGTATCAAGGGGAACAGGAGAAGCAGGGGCGGGGCACAGAAGGGGGGCAGGTGTCCCGTTTTTGCATTTTGAAAAGTCGGTCACCCTACCAAACAGATGCCCCGAAGCCGCCTTCCTGGCCCTGTCTGGAAAGCAGAAGCAATAATGCCTCGCTGAACAATCTCACAACTTCCAGAAGTGGTTCTGATCGGGGACAGCTCCTAGCAGAGCAGACGAGCATTACTGGCAGCACTTCCTGCTGGGAATGGGACTCTCCAGAGTTCAGCATGGCCCTGCAGCACCTATAGATACAAAGAGGAAGGACCCCAAATCCAGGGTTCACCGCCAGACCCTGGTGGAGAGGTGAGTAAGGGGCGTGGATTCCTACACAAGGACCTGCCCAGCTTCTCGAGCCAGAAATCTGCCACGACCACTGAACTCTGGCAGATGGCGCTTTTGACGGGCTGCTAATGAAGAAACCTCCCTCCCCTGCAAACGGCCCCCTTTGTCCCATGGCAGGTGAAGCCGGAGGTTTCTGAGAGAGCAGAGGGGAGGAAGGGGAGGTCGCCCTGGGCCTTTGCTGTCTCCACCGTCTCAAGCTAAGGAACAGGAGGGCCACGGACGGATCCCCCCTTTGGTGCCACTGAAGGCAATGGACGCTGTGCTAGGAGAGCCACCCGGTTTAGCAAATTGAGTGACAAAGGGATGAAAACAGTCGGGTGCCTTTAGAAGCAATGGAAGGGGCGAGGGGGAAATCCACCTTCTTCTGTAATTCCCCCCTCCCTCCATCTTCTCTTTTTTACAGTTCAGTTGCTCCTTGAAAGCCTGCCAGGGCACAATGGCGCAGTTCCTGTCAGAGAGCAGCGCGCCTCCATTCAGCGACCTGGTGCGGCATCCACAAGCCACATTCCAGCGGCGCCCTCGAGAGCACAGAGTTCTCTGAAGAGGAGGATAATTAAGCCTTTTTCCACGGTGGATAATTTCAAAGTGACCCCGTCTTGTTATTTGGCGGAAAGCCGAGCTCTGCACTATAAAAATAACGTCGCCAGGGGTCCAAGTTACAGCACATTGAAAAGTTGAGCAAAAACACTCCGCACCCATTGAGACACCAGGTTCTCGGAGCTGCTCCACACACTGGGCGTACAGCCCTTTGGGAAATCTAGTCTTTAGTTAGGTGCATAATTGGAAGCTGAGCTCTTGAAAATCCATCTTCATTGGTGGGGGCTGAACACTTGCCAATCTGGTCCTCAGTGACTTGCCCACAAGTCTCCTGACCCAGAGTTCCCTGCGCTACCTGTTACAGCACACTGCCTCCTGTGGGCTCGGGTACGTTCAAATAACATCCGCCGCCCTCCACTCACTTTTTCATTGGGATCCAGCGAGGATCAGCAGGAGAAAGGAAAGGAATCACTAGAGAAAGCATCTTCTCAGGAGGTTCCAGGTCAGGCCTGCAGACTTAAGAGATGCCAATATAACCTGATTTCCAAACATTTCGCTCCCTGCCTTTTGCCCCTCACATCCCTGCTGGAATGATCTATCCCAAGATGACTTAGACAAGGGAGCTGTTTAAAGGCCAAATTATAGGTGCACAAACCCAACCTCACGCCATTCCCAGCATACTCCAGAAGCAAACCTCCCCCTGGGGAGAGAAGGAACACTTTCCATTTTGGACGGACGGACAACAGTTTTATTTCTTTTGCTAAATTTAGCTTCTACTTTTCTGCCTCTAAAATAAACCCCCTGAAAACCAAAACATTTGGGGTTGGACCGAAAACACGAGCTGGACAAACGGGTCTGGACAAAACAAAGACTGGCCCACATTGGAGCGCTGCTGAGTGACGCCTACAAAACACCTAGCAATGGCTAGACCATTGGTGCCTGAGCTAAGCCGTTGAAGTCAGTGAGAGGGATCAGGTCCTGGGGGCTGTGATCATTTCATTGTCTTCTGCTTGTTTGTTGTCTCTTATTATAGGCAAGAAGTATAAGCTCTTTGAGGCAAGTGCCTGTAATAATGGGGCCTAGTCCCAGACTGAGGTCTTGAGGCACTCTTGTGATGCAAATAATTAATAATATTTTGCATTTCTATAGCACCTTCCAGCGGAGGATTTCAAAGCGCTTTGCAAGCACTAACGAGTTAATCCTCACAACCTCCCCGGTGAGCTAGGTCAGTATGGTTCTCATCAGCCTCGTTATCAGACGAGGGAATTGAAGGAAAAGAGGATAAGTGACTAGCCTGCGGTCACAGAGTCAGTCAGTGGCTGAGCCAAGAAATGACCCCAGCTCTCCTGGTTCCCAAGACCACACCCCCACTCAGATCAAACCAGAGCCGGTTTGGTTTGTTTATGATTTTTTTTAAACCTTTTTACGGCCAAGCAGCTAAGTACAATGCAGTGGCAGAGTCCAGCAGAAATACAAATCCTTATCTTCATTCAAAACAGGTCCAAGTACAACAGAATGTGAATCTATCAAGAGATAGTCTAATGGAAGAGACTAAGCAGTCACTGGTGAACACAGGCAACAGTTTAATGTCTTGTCACATGGCTGATGTCTGTTAAAATAACTACTGGACACACCAGGATAGCCCTGGCTCCTCAGGAAAGACATCATAACAATGCCCAGCTCTCATTTTAAAAGGACAGTTCCTCCCCCTTTTCCTGGTGAACAGCCTTGAAAACAAACTGATGTATGTTGATGACTAGGGCTGAAAGAAACAAGCCAGGTGCTACTCCTGCCGCACAAAACTGGATTTCCCCCCATCATACACACACGCTTTATTTAAAATTGATCTGTTTAAGATCTAATTACCCCTCCCCAAAAGCCCTCGCCTGGCCCGGTGTATGGGAGGAGGAGCATGATGGGCAGTAATCAGTTCCCATTGTCTCTCATACACAAATTGTTATGTAGGCGGGTCCAAAACTGCGAAGGTTGGTTCTGCAATGTCTTGTACTCTTCTTAGTCCTGTAGGAGCCAAGACAGCCGTATGAGAGTGAGCTGGACTCTGCTTTGCCTTCTCAGCTCTCCCTTGCTGCCATGGTCATTTAAGGGAGCAGTTCATTGCATTCTTCAGCAATGTAATTTTGTGTCATGGTTCACCTAGTCTCTGCCAAGTAATTCTCTTTGCCTTTATGGAGTTTCAAGTGACCTGCCAGTGCATATTGACTGGATGTTGTTAAATCTTGCATTTAAGTTGTATCTTGTTCATAATGGGATCTCAGAACAGGGCATGGAGTGGCGATATTGGCTGGCTCAGCTACATGGAACAGTGTCCGGCAAGGAAATGGAATTAGACAAAGTGCTACTTAAAAAAAAATAGTTCTGTTTCATCATGTCGATGCTTTCAGAGCAGCAGGGAAAGAAAATTTTTAAATATTTTTAAAAAGCTTTGCATTTCATGATGTGCTCTGTGGATTTACGATGCTGCACTGCCTTCTGATTTCTGGGTACTGCGCCGTTTAACTTTTAAGGATTCTCCCTTCAGGTAGAGTTTCACAGCCATTTTGTCCATAGGGAAAACACACACTGCACTCTCCTTCACACAGACTTTACTTTTGTCCTTTCTTGTTGTTTTCTTTAACCCAAAACAATTTAGGCTCATTGCATCTGGAAAAACATAAAAACACAGGATTTAAAGAATGTTTCCTTAAGCTCAGTTAAAAGCCAATAGGGCTGGTATACTGAGATAACTCCGAAGTTGCTCCACTGAAGGGAATGCAATGGAGATCCAAATTCAGCCCAGAGGAGACAGCGTGGTCTAATGGGTAGGGCACTGAACTGTGTCAGGAAACCTAAGGTCTATTCCCATCTATTCATTGTCACTCTCTTGCCCATCCCAACCTCTGTATATTTAGACTGTAAGTTCTTTGGGGCAGGAACTGCCTCTCTCTGTGTGTTTGGATCATGCCTCTAGGCGCTACAATGATACAAATTATAAATAATATGCCTTGCCCTCCAGGTCTGGAAACACCTCCTCTTGCAGAGCAAGGGTGTTTTCCAGCACAGCTGCAGCCCCGTCTGAGAATGGTGTCTGAGGATACGCAAAGAGAATCAGCAAATTGGTGTGAGCGCGCACTGAAAGATATATCAGCAGAGGAAACAGATGGGAAAGGCCTTGTCATTAGGTTCATTGTTTTGTTTAGAACATTAAAACACAACTAGCACTCACACACAAATGGGTTTAAACAGATACCTCCACAACTGGTGCTCTCTGAGAGCTTGGACAAACTCCCCCAAAAGGCAGTCCGGGGGGCGGGGGGTGTCTGACCTTTGTTCTAAAGGACTTTTCAGGCCTGAGCATCCAGGGAGATTTTGACAAGAGTCATCAGAATAATCTGTTAGCAAGAAGAAAGGCACTTACTGTAACTGGGGTATATTTTGCTTCACTCACTATAGGTCCAGACTTGGAAAGTACAGCGTGAATGTCAGCTCAAAGCGAAGTCAATGGGAGTTCAGGGTGCTGGGCCCCTTGAAGGATGGAGCTAAATTTGCTCTCCCTAGAGTAGCCGTGCTCTTGAGAAGGTGCATTTGTGATCTTGAATGCCTAGAAGCAGATCAGCACCCAGCTTGTGAAACTGCCTTCTCTGTGGCTATGGATTTCACCAAAGAAACGGCAATCAATATTCGTGTTAAGGATGAGGCATTGACTCTTCAACTGAAGGGCAAAAATTCTGCTCTCAGACCTGCATGCCAGGGTTTCATACTGATGTTAAATAGGACGAGACTGAGCCAGAACCCCAGCACCAAACACCTAGAAACATTCGTGAAGTTCAGGTCTGGATCCAGATCCACATGCAAACCTAGAACCGTGGGCTCAACCGTAACAATGAAATCTACAGATGGAGGGAAGGCAGAATTCAGAGCTGGAATCTGCCATGCTAATCTGAGAGCAGAACTTTGCCCCAGATGTCTGCAGGTTTCTAGCTCAAGGAGAGGTAAAAGTATCAAGTAATTTCATATATTGTAAACCTCCTCCACCCCAAAAAAAGGTTGCACAGGCCTGAGTTTAGGAGCCTTGGTGTTGTCAGGGATGGGAAAAGGTATGACACTCTGCCTCCGCTTTTGATGGTCACAAGGGCACTGTAGACATGATTGGACATGGGTGACATGAGAACCAACCCAAACCCATGTCCAAGCCAGAACCAGCAACTAGTTCAGAACTTTTCAGATTATGGGTCAGATGCTCAGCTGATGTCAATCAACATACCTCCATTAGCTTCAATGGAACACCACCTGTTGGCACCTGGGGAGGATTAGGCCCTGTACATTTATTTCAGTGTACGCAAATCACAATATTTTGATCCAGATCAAAGAGCTGAATTTCCCCCAAAGTTCAGGGAAGATCGAACCAAAGCCCCAGAGCCGATCGGTCTACACACTTGTGTATCTTTAATGTGCTCACCATCATGATGCATAAGGATTCCCCCTGCAAGGTGGCGAGCACGCCTGTGACATGCTGAGTGCTCTGAAATCCCATCCAGGTCGGTGGAACTCAGCGCCACAACAGACTGAGCCCTCCATATAAGGTACTTTGCTGACCCCCGTTACTGGGGTATCTGAGCACCTCACAATGTTTAATGTTGTTCCCCTCACCATGCCCCTGTGAGGCAGGGCAGGGCAGTTTTCCCCATTGCACAGCAGGGAAACTGAGCCACAGGGAGTCTAGTGACTTTCTCAAGGTCACACAAGAATTCTATGATGAGCGAAGACTTGAACTCAGGCCTCCTAATCTGGCGCCCTAACCACTGGGCCATCCTTCCGCTCAGTGCCCTGGGAAGCAGGGAGGCAAGGGGATCTCCCAGTAAGCCTGTTCTTGTGCCATCACCTAGCCTAGGGTTGGAAACCCAGGTCATGTTTGGAATCAGCATCCACATTTTTGAGAACTGCTCTGAACTGACTCCAAACCTCTGGGCCTCCTGCAGTCTGCCTGTCTGGGATGTGCTGTACCACCAAAAAAGAAACAATGGTTTGTCGTCGTGACGAGATATTGTGGGTCTAAGAACCATGCTTTCTGGTTGAGTTAGATCCCAGTGGATCCACTTTCCCAGCACTGACCAGGGGCGTGGGATCTCCAGATCAGCAGCACCACTTGGTTAAGTTGATTGCCTCCATTGTCTTCTACAGACATTTCTTTCTTTGGACCTTTCTGGGCAAGTGTGATTAATACCTAAAATCATGAAAATAAAGGACTGAGACTTGGGCGTAACTAAATTGCCAGTTGGGCTTGCAAAACGAAGGCCAAACCTGACCAACAGCTCCCTCTGCCGTTCTTGTGGCAGATCTTCCTTGAGAGTTGCTCCAAAGCCTGCTACGGTTGAGCGCTGCATTCCGCTTTCCTCTCCAGGCTCAGCTTAGTCCATCAAACCCACTCGGGTTGTCTTTCGCCTCGTCCAGATTAGAACACAGGCCTCCAAAGGTCTGACAGGCTAATGGATTGAACCGCACACATTTTAGGGGCCTTTAATAGCTCACGTCTCAAGAACAAAGTGAGAGCTGAGTAGATTCCAATGAGGTTTGTACCCAATAGAGTCCACGCTAAACCATGTCGGTTCTGGTCTTGCATCAGACACACAGATAAATACAGAGCCAGGCTTTCTAATGGATTGTGATAAAGACACAATCCTGCCCGTGGAAAGGATATAGTTCTGGAAAGTAACATATCATGTAGAACACTCCTGCTAATGAGCTAGACCTATTCAATGGATACTTACAAACAATCCTAAATATATTGGATATCCAAGTAAAGACCCTCCAGTCACACTTTCTATTAAGGGGGCATTTGTAAATGGTTTCAGGTTAATAGCAGATTACTATGCGCCATAAGCTCGTTTCGGACATAAGCCATATGTGTTGTAGATGGTTGTGAGCGCACCAGAAGTGACCTACTGTCCTGGTAGAGGCTATAACAATCTATAACAGTTGATTAGCCATTTATTAAGCCATCTGCTAATCATTTCATAGCAGTTTATAAAATATTATGAATGTGCCTTTAATGTGAAGCATGCCTGGTCCTCCTTTTAAAACACGGCTCCAGTATGTCTGTGTACGATAACGATTCAGACCCAGTGCGCACTCGGCTGCTGGTACTTGTCCTGGCTATTGCATGGGTATTTTATTGGCAATATGATACTTCTAGCGCTGTATATACATAGAACATTGCGCTATAAAACCTGGGGGCCGGATTCTGCTGTTGAGTTATGTCAGCGGGACAACCCAGGGAGCAAGGTGCTAGTCCATGGGAAGGTACCAGAGGCTGGGCCAGCATTATACACTGCTAGCCTGTCTTCCAAGACAGGGTGGAGGAACATTTACAAGGACGCCCTGGAGGTTTTTTGCCTTCCTCTGCAGCATGGGGCACGGGTCACTTGCTGGAGGATTCTCTGCACCTTGAGGTCTTTAAACCACGATTTGAGGACTTCAACAACTCAGGCATAGCTCAGGGGTTTGTTACAGAAGTGGGTGGGTGAGATTCTGTGGCCTGCGTTGTGCAGGAGGTCAGACTAGATGAACATAATGGTCCCTTCTGACCTTAAGGCTATGAATCTATGAATCTATGACGCGTGTGCGTGTGAAAGCTGCTGTCCTTGTTGTACCTGTTTTGTGGCTCAGGAGAAGACTTGAGACTCCGGTGCTATCCCTGGTGCACCTTTCCCCAGCAGTCTGGTCACGCTTGGAGAGAGAAAGGAAAATATTGGTGCAAAAGCCGACAGTTGAAAACCCCCTTTTCAATAAACATGGACACTTACACGCATAGAAAGATGGTGAGGACTCGTGTGCTGAAGTGTGTGTATTAGTGCAGCCGGACAGAGCAGAAAACCACGCAACCATGGGCCAAAAGCAACATCCCTTATTTCCTTCCTTGTCTATCCATTTAACCTATCGCCCAGGAGCTGGAGATGTTTCTGATCAAACTCAGCCACTCCAAGAGTAGCTGCCTGGGGGAACCTTTCTATTCCTGCACAGAAGACAGCAGCAGACACAACAGAGGATGGGGAGGGGTGGTTTGTAGACTTGTTCATATCCAGCCAGCATCGGAGGTTTTTGTCAGGCACTGACTTCTCACAGCACTTTTGAGCCCAGTTCAGGGTCAGAAAGGTGAATTTGCAGACATTTGTGTGACCATTTTCAGTCTGCATGTGGCTCATGCAGAGGATGAACCAAGGGGACCTGGTGAAGATAGCGTGGCAACAGACGGTGGTAAGAAAGAGACCCCAAGGAAAGCCGAGGAAGAAATGGAAGGATTGCACCAAAAAGATGATAAGCAAGTGGACCTTCATGCTGCCTCCGACAAAGATGGCCGACACTTGCATGCTGACCCAGCCCAAGACAATGGGATAAGGGGAAGAAGAAGAAGATGTGGTTCATGCAGCCCAGTTTTACTTTGGGGTTTGGATTTGAATGGAACCGGAATCACCTTAAATTTTGGAGGAAGCCACTGAATTCCATCTGGTTTCACATAGCAATGACACTGCAACAGGTTGCGCTAGCCCTGTAAGGCAAGCTACAGGTCCAGTTGCCACTTCAGCTCAGAGCCCAGGCATTCTGGTGGCTGTAGTCCCCAGAAAGGCTGAGGGAACTGTAGGGTATCACTAGGCATGCTGGGAAGGATGGTGACAGAAGAGGCAGCCTTCCCTCAGAATAAGGAGAGTGCCCAAGAGAAAGGGACTCTGGGAGAGGGAAAAGTTAGCTGAATGGGTGTGGGTTTTTGTGAACCTCCAAGATACCTTGGTTCTGGGCTGGACAGGACTGTGTTGGGTTTGTCACCTGCCTTGAGGGACCAGCACACCCTGTAGCCAGCACATTCACCGTGTCTGCAATATTTTTAGACCAAGCTGTAAAGTGGCCCCGTTGGCTTGAAATGCCCCATCTCAGACTGCATTGTGAAAAGGAAACGACGTAACAATAACACCTTAGAGTCACCTTGAAGATCTTCACACACCTTACAAAGGTGAGTAACTATTACCCTCCTTCTATGTCGATGAAGTTGTTGAGACACAGAGAGATGCAGAGACAGGACTAGTACTCAGGTGTCCTCAAGCCTCCTCCCCTGAGTAGCAGAGCATGTTGCAGGTATGAGAATCCAGCACAACACTACTTCTGTCGAGGGGGGCCAGTTCTAGCTTCCCAAAACTGCCGTTGCACACTCTCTTCCCATGAGTCTGCTTAATAAACTTCCAAAAACGGGCTGCCACCCGACAGAAATATTTTCAGAAAATAGTTCTCTAAACCAAAGGAAATTACATTGGGCTTGTGGCTCACATTTCACACAGCCACCAAACCCAGACAGAACAAAACTGAAGGGAAACAGCTTGGAAAAGCTCTAAACAGTTTGGGTAGGGGCTGTATACATCACCTAGCATAAAGGGGTCCTGATCCTTGACTGGGGTCCTATGAGCACTATTGCAATATAAGTAATAATCCAGGGAACTCTCCCATTGACTCCGGACGGAAATACGGAGCTCTGCTTTTTTTGCAGGTATCGGTAATGCTGGGACAGAACGCGAGAGGCCGTGCATGTGCAAGGAACGTTCCATGGAATGGTATCATGGGCTCACAGCTCATAAGAACCAGAGTGTCAAATAGCCTGCTGTTTATAAAGTGGCGGGGGTAGAGAACAGGACAGCAGAACGCCAGCTTCTTCCCAAAGCTTTAAGTGACCCGCGGAATTATCTCCTCACCCTCTGACCTGATCTTGCCTCACGCATCTTTGAAAGTCTAAGGAAATAAATGGATCGGCGGCCCTGACTCCTGCGTGTTTGTTTATTTCTGACTCTGTGGCGTGGATGGGAGGCTAGGATTGCTGGCTAGTTGGACTGACCTATGGTGTTATTCTGAGTCACCTAAGCCAGGGAGATGTTCACGTTGTTTGCTTTCCTTTGAAGCAGAAAGCACTTGAAATGGGAGGAATTCTGGAGCCTTCTCCAAACACACTTAATGAATTCAGTTTGTCACAGTAACAACATCATCATCAAAACTGGGTAACTGCAACCAGGGTCCCTCTTAGGACTGGTGCATGTTTGGGAGTACAAGCCTGATCCGCATAACTGCTGCCAATGGGAGTTTAACCAGCGACTGCAACAGTCACCGGTTCAGGCCCTACATCAGGCATTTCCTCTGGAGAGCAGCAGAGCTCTGAAATAGGTATGCAAAGAAAGGGCCACACTTTAAAAACAGCATCCATCCATCCTATTGCATCCACCACTTCATGCCAGACATCAACTGTAGGTGGAGAATTGCTGGGGCACTTGACTGCAACCACAAATGCTAGCCTTTAGGGGGTGCATTTTCAGCATGGAAGGGGCTTCCTTTTTGCAGGGATACCTTTGCACCCAGAAAATGCACCCACAAGTTGGCAAACATGGTTGAATCATGGCACAAATCCCAGTACTTGTACTTTTACCCACCTGCCTGTGGACGCTAGCCGCGTAGTTAAAGAAGTACGTCCTGCGATTTGCACCAGTCAAGTGTGGGTGGGAAAACGAAGGTGCACATTTTAGGCTAGCAGGACGTCAGAAACTTACACTTACCCTCTCTCTACACCTTCCCTCTCAAGTGGCAGCAACCGGATCTGCAGGCATTACAACTATTTCTAAACATCAGAGCAGGGGAAATGAATGGGCCTAGAAAAATATTTGTAATGAATTAAAGGGTTGTTGTTTTTTAAAATTCACAAGTATCATAATAAACTTGATCATCTTATTAGCCAAATAATTAACTAAGGGATGGTGCTTATAGTAGGAACATGCCCTGCTCTGTTCATTCCCTCTGAAGCACCTGGCATTGGCCACTGTCAGAAGACAGGATACTGGGCTAGATGGACCATTGATCTAAGCCAGGATGGCCGTTTTTAAGTTCTTACGACTATCCCAGGCACATCTCTCAAAGGCTGTAGTGTCCATCTGGGGAAAAGACAGGAGCAGTGCTGATCTGAGGAAAGCAGATGGTGTTGGTGAGAAGGGACATCTGAAAGAGGGAGTAGGAAATTGACAGACAAGCTCACATGGTTTATTCATCCAGTCACCAAAGAATAAGGGCCAGATCCTGAGCTGGGATAAAGCGTCAAGTCTCCACTGAATTCTGTGGAGCTACATTAATTGTCACCAGCTGAGGAGTTAGATGTTGGATGTTCATAAACAGGATCAGGAGGGGGAAAGGAGAAGTCTCTGGGTCTATCTTCACTGCAGTTAGCTCAAGCTTGCAAAGTGACACTCCAGCGGCTGCGTCCACACTGGTGCTGGGCTCACTCCTGTGTGACACAAGGCTTCTGGGGCATAACCCGGGCTCCTAGCACGGCGGTAAGCTGAGCCACTCTATGAATTCTTTCCCAATGAATTGTGGGAGAATTTGTTTATCCGTTTTGTGAGCTCTAGGAGGGCCTTGGAGGACATCGAGCGGCGCCAGTCTGTGTCCACACTATAGGATGGTAGTGTTAGCAGCTGCTGAGTTGTGCTGAATCCAGCTTTGGCCTGTATCCCCTCTCAGCCCAGCCAGCTTCAGTTAAAAACACCTCACTGGCGTGATGGGGTATTGTATGCGCATGGGACTGGCGTTAGGAGCAACCCTCAAGTTAACTTTGCAGTGACGACAAGGGCACTGATGCAGATGTTGCACTTTGCAAGAATACAAGATGAGAGAATAACCAAAGGGAGGAATGAAAAGCTCCTTATGATGCTAGTGGGGAACGAAACCAACCAAATCATGACCTTAGAGCAGAAATTGATCCTGCTCTCAGTGATCCGGGTGTAAATCATGAATCAATGGAGTTTAGAGTTGGAGTTTTTAAGAAAAATGGCTCTTTGACCAAAAGAAAAACTTTTATTTTGGTCAAATTTATTCCAGGTTTTAGATGAAAAACCAAATAACTCCAGGTAACTTAAAAAACCCACGTTTTCAGATTTAAAAAAAAATTGTTTTTTGTTTGTTTGTTTTGTCATGAGAAATTTTAAAAACTGAAAAAAATTAACGATTTCCCATGAAAATACTTGGGCTTCTCCCACCAGCTCTCATGGAGTTGTGCCAGTATCAAACTGGTCAGAGTGAAAGAAAATCGGGCACAATAAGGGAAGAAACCAGGCTGGCAGGCAGTGTAGTCTAGTGGCTAGGGCATTGTAATGGGATTCTGGAGACTTGTGGGGGGGGTCTATCCCTGACTCTGCCACTGGTTTGCTGGGTGACCTTGGGGAAGTCATTCCACCTCCCAGTGCCCCAGTTTCCCCATCTGTACAATGGGGCTGATGGTACTGACCTCCTTTGTAAAGTGCTTTGAGGTCTGCTATACGAGAGCTAGGTGTTGTTATTATTGAATGACAGCACCTGAATGGTCTGCAAGGTTCTCTGCCTGTTTGTCACACAGCCTTTGAAGTGGGAAGGCCTTGCTCAGATGCATGCGAATGGATGCTAACTGGTTATATACATTACAGTGAAACGTTGGCTGGGTTAGCGCCCTACACGGCACTGCTGGCTCACGCGGGTCCTAGGGGTATTTCGCCGTGTGGTGTTAATCCAGCAGTGCGGTTTGATTTTGTAATCTCTCTCTCTCCCTCCAAAGATAAACCACGGCAGAGGACTGCTGTGTAACATGCAGCGAGCCTGAAATGCCTTCCAGATGTTACAAGGCAGCACAGCCAGATCTCTCCTACCACCAGATTAATCAAGTCACCTAGGAACTGCTGGCCCTAAAAGACTCCTAGTCGCCTTGCACTCTTTGAGCTGGGAAGAGTGATTTATTTCTGACTTAAGGGGAAGGATTCAAGCCCCTACTAGCCTCAGTATCCATCATGCTTACGGACAATGGAGTGGCAGATCCTAGAAGCTGACAAGTGCTCTCAACTCCCGCTGGAGCCAAATGGGAGTGGCGGACCTTGCAGAATTGGGCCCAGCGTCGGCAAGACTCATCGCAACAAAGGAAATGGAGAAATGAAAGTTTCACTTCCCCCGAGCTCTGTCACTAAGGCCATTCTAAAGATTTGGTCTTTTCTGTGTTGGTATAATGGGGCCCTTGTATCACCTGGGGCTTGAACATTACTATGTTTACCACTAATAACCTAAGCTTAGTGGACTTCCTTGCCCTGCTGCTGGATGGTTCCCCCTCGATATTACTGCATCTATTTATTTTCTGTACCTTTTCCAAGGGAGACTGATTACCACACTGCCCTGGAACAATCTCAGCAAGTTAGTGAGGCGGGGCATCTCAAAGTCCTCTCTACATGAAATGCAGATTCCAGCCTAGAGCTGAAGAACGGTGAACACCATCAGCTGGCGTGAAAGAGAAGCTATGCACGTATGCTGTCCTGCTCCTAGAAAAGGGTGAATTTCACCCCTGTGCTGGGGCCATCACAAGGTTGATGCAGCATTTAAGAGGTTCATTGACTCTTAAGAGTCTGGACCATCTGGAGTCAGATGGAAACTGAAGTCTCAGACCTATAGCTGTGAAGGGTTCTGTCATGTACCTGCCACTCACCAAGCTGACCGGTCAGCAGGACGGACAGGATCTCCTGCTGGGATTCCCCATGAGAACACGAGGCCCTTTGAATGCTGCTGGCTGGCTGGACTTTACGTGGCACTGAGTCAGCGCCATGTGGGGGCTAAAACATGACCTTGTCCAGGGCTAACGTTAGAGCTGCCTTTTCTTGCACAGATGGCGGTGGCTCCAGGTGAAGATGGAATGCTTTGGCTTTGCAAAGTCAGATCAAAGTCCCACGGCAAAACCCACGAGGACGGGCGAGAAGAGAGCACTTTGGGTGATCTTTACAAATAACTGTTTATAGTTCTAAATACAGCTCAATAAAGCCAGCCTCTGCTCCACCTGTCTGTGCAGAGGGCAGCAGCTTCTGCGGCTACGTCTACACTATGAGCTGGGGGAGTGATTCCCTGGCTCGCGTGCTCTCTCATTGAGCGAGCAGGAGCATAAATAGCCACGTAGCCAGAGTGGCACAGGCAACGGCAGCATGACTGAGCCATGCCGAATACCTAAGCCAGTGGGTATGTACTCGGTACAGCTCAGCCGTGCTTCTACCCAGGCTATCCTGCTATTCACACTCACACTGGCCCGATGAGAGCGAGCGTGAGTGTGAACATAAGCAGGGGAGTCACACCCCTAGCTCGCAGTGTAGATGTAGTCTAAGATGCTGCATTAAGGAGTTAACTATGCTCAATTTGAAATGAAAGGGCAGCAGGAGGCAGACACATTACCATTGACTAGAGCGGGTTGAAAAAAAATGGGATGAATTTTTTCCCCCACCAAAATACCGTTGCGTTCAGACCAAAATGTTTCATGGAAATGTGTCGCTTTTGATGACAGTTTTGTTGGGCCAGCCTCTCACATCTGGGCACTAATAGGTTTAAAGCTTCACAGTGTATGTAACTATGTCCACCAAGCTAAGTTACGGGTGGGGGAGAATAATTGCACACATACCCTTCCAGCTTTTTTCAAAGGGGGTTTAGTTCTGGTGAACCAACAGCCCTGGCACAAATGAGTACTGAATTCCGCTGGACAAGCCCCTGGCTGATTCCCTTTGTGGTGAGGAGCGCTCAGGCGGCACAGAGCTGTTCTGGCAGCCGGGTGCTACTCTGAAATGGAGCTGGTGTACGGAATACCGCGAGGTTCCTCCGTCCCTTGAAGGCACGTATAGAGTTCACGACAGCATCTGAGCACCTCAGAATCTTCTATGTATTTAGCCTCTCAGACCGCCCCCCCGTGAGGCAGGGCTGTGCTATTAACCCCATTGTACAGATGGGGACCTGAGGCAGAGAGACACCAAATAACTCGCCCGAGGTCACGTAGGAAGTTTGTGACAGAGCAGGAATTAAACCTAAGCCTCTGGCTAGCCCCCCAACCACTGCACCAGCCTTCCTCTCCCTCGGTCTCTCACAGCTGCATCAACGCTACAATCCTGGCTGTCTCTCCTGATCAGTCCAAGCTGCTGGCCTTCACTGATAACCTTGGAAACGCCCCCTGCTCTCTGCCTGGGGCCCGGAGAGAGGACGAGCCGGGAGGAGAGAAATATAAATGGGAAAGAAGTTGCCTTTTAACCCCCTGCCACAATTCACCTTCCTTCTAGTAGACACCGAGCGAGAGTCCAGCACCTGGCGATTTCCTTCTCCCCATCACCCATTCATCATTCATGCCTGAATTCAGCCTTGGCGAGACACCCTTTAGCACTGGTTCCCCCTGGCAGCATCTGTCTACCAACAGCATCCAGACACAACGGGGATGGCTGTGCTGGGCAGGGAAGTAGAAAGAACCCCCCTGCCTCTAAACGACAGAAGAAAGCTGTCAAATAGTTAAACCGCCCCAGTGTAGACAGTGTCAGGCTGATGGGAGAATTCTCCTGTCACCCTAGCTACCGCCTCTCGGGGAGGAGTATCATCTACACCGACAACAGCCCTGCACTGCGGGAGTCCTGTCCTGGCCCATCACACTGGATTAGTAGCCTTACATGTGAAGATAGGGGCTACAATCCGCCCTTATGCTGCTGACCCCCAGCGCTCCCACCCAGGTGCTAGGTGTGGCCAGTGATGCCACTGTGGCTAAGCTAGTGTTGCCAGCCACTGGTCTGGGTGGAAAATGGAGACAGACCTGTTCTTGTTTCTTCTCCAACACCTTTTGGTTTGGGCTTTCCCAGCCGGCTTTGGTTTCATTACTGGGCTCACTGGGGGGAAGTCCACAGCCATTGTTACGCTGGTGAGACGAAATGGCCCCTTCTGGCCTTGACATCCGTGGCTATTGATGCAAAAATGAGTGTAGCCATGGCCCTTGGTCTCTGGGCCAGCTGCCCGGTTTGGGAGAGGGGGCTCCAGCTCTGATCAGAAGCGCTGCCTCCCCAGGTCCCAGGACAGAGGACGGCCTGGGAGGCGTTATCTGGGAAACGTCTCTGCACTCTGTCACTGCCCCCCTGCCCCTACAGAGAGGGCCCACGATCCTGATGAAGCAGTTAATGCTGCCCTTATCGGAGCTGCTGCTGGGGCCTTGATGATAAAAAGGCCATCAAGGAGGGAGGCAAAAATCCATCTCTAAATACCAGAGCACTCAGGGCCAGACACAGCCAGGGACAAAACTCTTCCTGGAGGTTAGCGTTAATTTCTCTGGGGTGTGCAGCTTCCAAGCTCCGTAGCGACACCTGCTGGAACAGGCAAGGACATGCTCCTCGCCAGCTGCATCTGAACTTAATTTCCCCAGATGAGAAGCTTGTCTCTCTCACCAACAAACGGTGCAATAAACGATATTACCTAACCCACCTTGTGTCTCCAATATCCTGGGACCGACCCGGTTACAACAGCACTGCATACAAGACTGAAACAGACACTTGTCCGTGTAATCAGCTGCAGTGTCTGCCCAGGTACCTAGTCTCTCTCTCTGTTTCCAAGTGGTGCACATTAGAGTCTTGTCACAGGGGATCTGCTGCTAAAGCAGGGGACACAAAGTGCTTTGTCCTAATTGCAGAAGGAGGAGGTTTCCCTTCCCACTTTTGTGCTGCTAAGCACTGAAAGCTGTTCCGCTTCTTTGCACTCACCCTCCCTCCTCTCTTCCCCCTTTCTTCTGCCTGGGACTCACTCCAGAACCATCGCAGGGAAATTCAGACACGACTAACTTCCCATGATCAGGACTGGCCTTAGGGGTGGGCCATGTGGGCAACCGCCCAGGGCGCCCTGGTCAGGGGGGTGTCATCCGAGTGCTGCAAGTTGGTGGGCCTGGGCTGCTGGAGTGGGGGTGAGTGCGGGATTGGAACCCGTGGCCAGCTGGGCCACCCAGAGCTGCCAGCCTGGTGGGGAGGAACCGGCAGCAGGGCTCATCCCTGCCGAGCCAGCGGGCCAGCCCCTGGGTCTCCCCTTCCCGTGGGCACTCCTCCTGCTAGGTGGTCGGGGGTGTATGGCCAGGGGAACTCCTGGGCACAGAAACTTCTCCCAGTGCAACCCGGCTGGGCTTCAGGACCAGGAGCTGGTCCTCATATCCTGCTGTTCTCAAACTCAAAGAAAGGGTGCCAAAATACAAGTTTGCCCAGGGCGCCATTTTCCCTGATGCCGGCCCCACCCTTACACTATGGGGCACTGGAAGTATAAGCCCTGGGGGCTGGAGATGCCACTGCAAATAGACGGCAGCTTCCAACCTTCCTTTCTTATGCAGATTCTCTGCAACAGGCACAGAGGAGAGCAAGAAGCAGGTTGTTAATGAAATGAAAATAAAGATTCAGAGTTGTACTTAGAACTGCAGGGTGCCTTGAAGGAGATGGGAAGAACAAAGACTAGGACAGAGACAGAATTTTGCTCATTGTATTTTTTCCCTGTGGGTGAATTTAAGAGGCAGGGAAATGAGAGGCTAATTGCATTTTGCAAGAGCCAACCACATGGCAGATGAGTGCTGGGACCCCACGCATCTGTGACACCAGCCCTGGGTTTCTCCTGAGCACACACGACAATCATGCTGGATGGGCTGATAGTTTGGGGAGGTGTGTGAAAACCAGCACCAGCCAGGTTCATTCATTTTAGAGGTGCCTAAGTAAGCCCAGCCAATGAGAGCTGTTGTGATGATGCAATGCTCTGAGCCGGTGTTTCATTGGTTGAGAGAGTGGCCACTCTGTATCTTGCTAAGTTTCAGAGTAACAGCCGTGTTAGTCTGTATCTGCAAAAAGAAGAACAGGAGTACTTGTGGCACCTTAGAGACTAACAAATTTATTAGAGCATAAGCTTTCGTGGACTACAGCCCACTTCTTCGGATGCATCTTCGTATCTTGCTAGTGGACTTTCTCTGGTGCTCTCTAGAATTGGAACTGGTTGCTTTTCACTTTGCTCATGCCAGTCCGCTGAGCTAAGCTTTCTTCAAAGGCACTTCTTTTCCTGATTCCTCTCGGGACTCGCTCTGTTTTACTCCAAGCACAACAACTTTGTGATGTGATTTAACATCCCCCATCGGGCTCATCAAACTCATGTGCACCTGGGACCTAAGCCAGAGTTTGAAATCTAGTTTGTTGTATTAACCCTTGGAAAGAGAGCGAATTTCCAGGGTACCCATCACAAAGGCTTTCAGAGCCTCTGAGTAGGAAGGAACAGGTGACGTGACCAGTACATCACATCCATGGTATTGTCGATCTGAAAGGAAGAAATTATTCTCCTAAACAAGCTGCTCTGGTACCCAGATAAGAGAGAGCTGCCCATGCAGGTGGGCACAGCTGTGCGCGCATCATCTCCATAGAAAACCCCCCGCTATGGGAGTGATCATTAAGGCAATAGCAAGCGTTTTAGGCCTTATCGCTACCATCTGTGTTCTGTCAAGGGCTTTCCTCTTCTCCCTTTATGGCTCTAGTGACATGTAGAGTTAATCCTCACCATCTGTATTGCATATTACAATGCCTGCAGCGCAGCCAAGAGTCACAAGCCGCAAGCTCTCTCTTCTCTCTCATGCCCCCGTGAAGGATAAGCTGCTGGATTGGAGCTGCGGTAGGGAAGGGACAGCAATGCCCAAGCAGTAGCTTCCAGCCTTCCCAAGGCTGTTGCTGTCTATTTCCAGCTGATAGAGGAGAGCTAGGCAAAGTGTAGATGCATAGATCCGTTCAGACCCCTTAGGAAGGGCCCCAGCTCTTCAGGGCGACCCTTGAGAGCTCAGTCTTAGAAGAAACTATTCCTCATCATACACTCATCGTTATATCCCCCTGGAGGCATTTTAATCAACCGATTTCATTAGGAACAGAAAGGGGCTCAACTTACCCCCTAATTTCCTGTTCCAGCTCGTTAGAGAGAGACGATTTTAGAGCTGGGGGACTTCTGTGGCAAAGTGTGTGTGTGTGTGTGTGTGTTGGGTAAGCTTGGTTCAGTTCCCAGACTCCCTGTGTGACCTTCAGCAAGTCATTTAATCTCTCTGTGCCTCAGTTCCCCCTTTGTAAAAGGGGCTAATCACCTTTGCCGTCTCCCTCCCGTGGCTGTCTTGTCAGTTTACCCTGTAAACCATTTGGGTGCAGTATGTGTCTGTAAGCACCTAGCACCTTCTTCCCGGTTGGGGTCTCTGACTTCTACACAGCAAATATAATAATAGATCAGATCTTGAAATAAGTCCTGTTTTTATTCATCCCCATTGCCAGAGCCCGTTACCTTTATTATATTCAGTAGCCCAGGCCTCTAACATTAGTAATGGCAGCTAGCACACACAGAGTAAGAAAGGTGCCCAGACCAGGATACTTTGCTCTCTTCTAGTTTGCTCCCTCTGGTGACCCCGATGCCCTCTGCACACGTGGGTTTCACAGCTCCCTTGCAAGGGGGGCTAAGCATCATTATCCCCATTTTACAGATGGGGAACCTGAGGGATCGGGAGATGAAGTGATTTGCCGACGTCACACATCAAGCAGAGCCAGGCATAGAACCTAGGAGTCCTGGCTCCCAGTCCATTGCTCTAACCACTAGATATCACTACAGTAGAGTCCCCTGTGCCATGATGCTGTCACACGCCATTGGGTTAGGTGCAGGTTTAAGTTAGATGGAAAAGCAGGCGGCGGAGTGAGCCTCAATCTAGCCCTGCTCTGCATATCTTCTCACCCTCCTCCATGGCCCTTCTGGGCCTTTGGCTCAGAAACTTGCCCTGTTGCCATTCCTGTGGTGTGGATCCAGGGCTCCAGGGCGGTCGGTCCAGCACCTTTCACCATGCGGGGAATTGGGACTGAATTCCACCTTCCCCAGGGACGAGGCAGCCATGTCACTTGCGCGGTTACTGAGGAATTTTTACATTTTGGTTCCTGCGTTCTCTCCCCCAGCTGCTGTCGGTAGCGCCCAGCTCCGAACGGCCGAGATCTTCTCAGGCCTGGCCACACACTGGGTATGGGAGAATTCAGAGCAAGGGCCTGGGGCTCACTTAATCCATTGCTGGTGCTCGTTCTAGGGTTGGGGCATCGAGGTTAAGATGGCTTTAAGCCACCTTTGCCCTCCCTGTATTCTGGAGCTGGTGGGGGGCGGGAGGCTGTCTGGCTCCTGGGGTATGTTAGAGCAGCCTCCTTAACTGTGGAGATGGCCCCTGCCTGCACTGACTGTATCTGATCCTGCAAACTGGATTCTACCATTAGCCTCCTCCTGGGGTGGAGAAGGACCAAAGTGAGATGGGCCCTGCAGCCTTCGTGAGCTGCCCCCCATCCAAATGGTGAAGGTGGAGTCGGACATGCTGCATCAGAGACCAAGGAGCTTGGCTCGCGGGCCACACCTAGGATGGAAGATGCTTGAGAAGAACAGGGACAATGGCCCAATGGTCTATGTGCTATACTGGGACTCACGAGACAAGGGTTCAATGCCCTGGTCCATCCCAGACTTCCTATGTGACCTTAGGCGAGTCACTTAGCTTCCCTGTGCCTCAGTTTCCCCCCTCTATAAAATGGAGATGGTAACATTGCCCTTCATCATGGGGTTGTTAGGAGGCAATCAGATGGGACAGGCCCTTACAGGTACTTATGACAGAGCCGAAGAACCTGCAGTTCTCTGGGACTTCAGTAGGAGTTGGCAGTGCCCTGCACCTCTGACAAATATCAGACTTTTAAGTCAATTTCACACTTTCAGGTTCTCATGCCCTAGCACAATGCTGCAATGTTTGGGCTGCAACATACAGCAGGGAAAATGCTTATTTTGAAAGGATTCTCTTGACATTGTTTTAAGTCATGAAGACAGTTCTATGCAGATTAGATTTTGCAAAACCTTCTTTTTAACAAATCAGTAGAAAACCTAAATATTGGGGGCTAGCTCCTCATGTGATGTCTATCAGTGTAGCTCCAATACCTGCTGGGGATGTGGCCTTGGGTCTAAACTATCCAGCATTGTCCATTTTCATTGCATTTGAGTTTGACTAGGTCACTTAAAAAACCCTCCACACACTTTGACTCCTGGCTTTGATTCTGGGTTTTTCCGGGCTCAGCCATGTGTTACTGTTTATTTGCATTGCGCACCAGCACGATCTCCAGATAAGGATATGTTATGTTTGCACATGAGCTGCAAATTTGATTTTAATTTGGTGAGTATGAGTCCCAGGGGCCTCTCAAATGCATTATAAACATTCACTGGCTCTGAAAGAACTCTAAGCCACGCTGCACTTTAATCAAAGCCCGGCTCTGAGGCAGCGGGGGGCAAGGAGAGAAGAGGGAGGGACAGCAATGGGGAAAAAGACAGAGAGGTGTTAGCAAAGGGACAGAAGGGAAATGCTGCAAAGAGAAGGAAGGACGTTCCCACCACTAGAAAATGACCTGGGAAACCCTGTGGGGGCAGGGAGATGGATTAGATCGTTTTCTCCACGTGAAACTTAGGACCAGATCTTCAGCTGATGTAAATCAATACAGTTCTGTTGACTTCTGCAGAGCTACCACCCACATACCCCTGCTGGGGATCTGGCCCATTGCATCGGATCCAGATATGTCTGCGGAAAGCAAGGCATTTTCCCTGACGAGGTCTGCAAAATTGTACCCCACCATACAGGCTAGTGAATGTGTCTCTCTCCTAGGCTATCCCGTTCTTTCATCCCAACAGCTGTCTCGCACCAGATCTTTCTTTCCACTGCATCTCTCAAGAATTTCTGGCTACCTGCTTCCCCCTAGTGTGCAGTTTCAACACCCAGCAGGAGTCTGGGAATGTTTGCCCATTCTGCCAGGCAGGCAGCTGCTTTTCACAGGCAGTGGGCATGAGTCCCTTTGGCAGTGGAGGTCAGGGTTAGGTGCACAAGGAAGGGCCTCTAATGTTTGCAGTCAGAGCAATGTTCCATGGCTCATGTTCAAAAGCTGGATGTAGCGTCACGATGTGACTAGTGGGGATGGATGAAGACTAAATACAGCCCGAATCAGTCCAAAATAAGGAGTTACACATGAGCTTTTTCTCGGGGGGTGGCGAGGGCTGCTGAAAAATACATTGAGATGACGGCGGCATGCTTTGGAGCACTGGTGGTTCAGACAGACGCCCTCTGTTGGCTCATGTCTTATTGACCCTTCGCTTCACCTGGTCAAGGCTGCTAGGCCCAGATGCTCAAAAATACTTAGGCTCCTAACGGAGGATCTGAGAGCCGTAGTGCCTCATGCAGACCTGATGAGCTGGGTGCTTTAATGCAGCAAGGGGTGGCTGGGCTGCGACACATGGGTGACAAAGGAGACCCAGACTAAAGAAATGTGGCACCAGCCACCACTGGTTCCAGAAATGACAGAAGGGATTCCGGGGTGATTTAATCCAACATGGGGACAGCTGATGGGCCAACCTCTTTCTGCTTTCAGATGCTGGTTTGTAACTGTAGGCTCCCCCGGGAGAGTTCTGGAAAGCTGCCTTTGGTGCACGTGTACAGGAGACAGAGACAGTTGGCATTCGGTATTTGTATTGCGATAGCATCTAGGAGCCCCAGTCAGACACCAGCACCCCCATGGGCTTGGGGCTGTACAAGCTCAGAACAAAAATCTAGTCCCTGCCCCATAGAGCCCACAGTCAGCATGGCACGAACAGGTCACTAGATCTACTGGGATCTGAGCTCCGGGAAAGTGACACGGAGGCTGCCATCCACTTCAGGAGCCTTGACTGCATTAGGCTACCATCTCCATCGATGCAACTCCAGCCGGGGGCAGGGCGACAGCCGCCATTCTAGCAGCACGCCAGGGACGGATAGAGGGATTTCCAGCTACAGCTTGAGCTAAGACTCCCTAGGTGGGGCAGTAACCAACTCCCATTCTCTGTGGGGATCAGCCACAGAGGAGAATGCATAACGCCCCCTTCCCAGGGAGTTACAATAGCAGCCCTCGGAGCCCCATCAGAGACAAGCCCTGCCTTGAGCAGCATTAGTCCAAGGCGTGCTTAACATGCCGGCGGCTGCCCGGAGGCCTGTCTACATTAGCACTCCCGCTGCTGTTACCACTGATGAACCTGCACTGGGGGGGAACAAGTTGGGTGAGCAGATGTCCCGATTTTATAGGGACAGTCCTGATATTTGGGGATTTTTCTTATATAGGCTCCTATTATCCTCTCACCCCCACCCCGTCCCGATTTTTCACACTGGCTGTCTGGTCACCCTAGAAACAAGAGTAGGAAATTTGGAGCAAAGAAGAGCCTAGTACGGACACCACCCAGAAAGGTCGGGCAGAGCTCTGTATGGCCATTAGATGGCAGTGTAGCTTAAAAAATGATTGTGCATGGCCAAGGAGGGATTTGAAAGTTTCTGGTGTCCCAGTTTCCTGCCCCACCTGAGCAAGCTCAGAAAACATCTCCCCATCCTGCCTATCGCAGAGCTGCTCCGGGGAGCTGCCCGGAGAAACTTCCCAAACTGGAGACCACAGTTTTGAAGCAGCTCTCTCATCTTTTAAATCCAGGCGTGTCTCCGATATTTTACGTATCACCTTAACCACAGGAACAAGAGCTTACTGGCTGAGTAGGAAGTGTTAGCTAGTGGTTAGTACAACAGACTGGGATGCAGGATGCCTGGCTTCTATGCCCATCTCTGGTCACCACCGGGTGACCTTGGGCAAGTCACGTTCACCGCTCTGTGCCTCAGTTTCCCCATCTAAGTCATTCTAATACATGGTGTCTAAGGATTCCAAAGCTCTTCGCCTGACACAGTTACAACAGAAATGCAGCAGCTGCCCCTGGAGAGAAGGAGGGCAACAATGAGCCATGGAGCACATTGCTCAACACTGGAGTTGGGACATGTTTAGCCAAGGGCCCCTCTTGATTCAATTCCTGGAGCTGAAGGCCTGACTACAGCTGCCTGTCACAGGAGTGAGGCTGGGGAATACCTGGAGGCACCAAAAAGGAGCAGTCCCCTGTTCCCAGAAAGCAATTTTTCTACCTAGCAATCGAGTGCTGCTCCCCACCCCCACTGCAAACCTTCTCCTCTAGCCAGCAGTGGTGGGAATGAAGGGCTCTCTGCGCTGCCTCTCAGTAACGCTGATCCATGAGAACACGCCTGTCTGATTTCCATCGCTCCCATAGTCCCCATCTGTGAGTTGGGAGCCCGTTTGGAAGGGAAAGGGGCTGGAGTTTCCACTGCAATTCTGCTGCGGGGGGGAATTAAATATGGGTGACGTGTCAGCTAAGATCTAGGTGTAAAGCAAGGTTGCGTGCAGGGGTCAGGATCTCTTTCCCTTCACCACTGGTAAGTCCATGCCCTGGTTGACATTCCGTCGGTAGGAACAATGGAGGTGTTAGCATATAGCGCTCCCATCAGCTCATGGTACACTCATCCGCACAGCAGGTGCTTTCCCCCTGCACCACCCACTGGCACAGCCTAGCTGCATAGAGCCGCCTGTTTCAGGGCTAGGTTATTCCATAACTGTCCAGCGTGGAATTTCCTGCACCTTCCTCTCAAGCAGCAGGTGCTGGCCACTGTCAGAGACAGGCCACTGGGCTAGATGGGCCACTGGTCAGATCTAGCAAGGCTGTTCCTACGGACATATGAGGAAGATTCAGTGTCACAGCCCATCCCTGAATGGACCCAACTTGCTTGGCAGCCATGTGGTTATTAAGGAACAGAGTAACTTGGCAAGATTTGTCTTTTCCATTGGGGGGTGGGAGGGTGAGGGATTGGCTGGGGCATCCACCAGACAGGCTGCAGCCTATAAAAGTGATGTTTTTTTAGGTTAACTAGAACTGTGCTGAAATGTAAGTAGAGAATGGGGGAGGAGTGGGGGTTGCCTTAAATTTAGGCTGGACAATAGCGCGACCTGGGAAATTGTGGGTGAAGGGAAGTGAGATAGTTAAGATGCAAGTTAGAGATAAGTTAAGACATCTCCCGGAGCATGTTGTAAACGTGCTTGGTTCTAACTGCTTTTAATAAGAGTTTTCAACAAAATGAGAACGTTGAGGACGAATGCGCTCTATATTGATAGTTATTGGAATGGCATTTATGCCGATGTTAACTAAGGTGAGGTTTAATATTAAATGGCCAACTAGGGAGTAAAAGGTATTTTAATTGGGGTAACAGAGATATAGATATGGTAAAAGGCAGGCTTAATGCTAATTAATTACGGGGTTCTATTATAAAGGATTATAACCAAGGTCATACACTAATTATAGATTAGCACGCTCATCCGCCATCGAGGTACCGCTAGAGAACGGGTTCTATTCTCGTTCTTCCATCCAGGGAGTGATCCCCCGGGTGCACCGTCCGCCTTGGAAGGGGAGTGTAGAATGCAGCATGTGGTTAGATTGCACTGCCTGCTTGCTTTAACGAATTCTCTTATTTTAAATAAAGTCTTTTGGCCTATCGTTCATTGTGTCATTCACAATCCGCCACTAAATGAAACTGATCAGTAGCTGCCCCAGAGGCTGGAACCTGAAGCATTTAAATGGGTTCTTGGTATTATTAATTCATATTTTAAATATAAACAACAATGTTTCAATCAAAGGTTATAGCTCCCTTGCCACTTGCCTCCGACAGGCCTGGAGAGACACCGCCCTCCATCCCCCACCCCGGGGAAACAGCTTCCCAGGACAAGGGGGACCGGCTCCTCCCCTCATTACACCAGTGTAAATCAGGAGCAACCCCAGTGAATGCAGCGGAGTTTCACCAGTGTACAATCAGTGGCAGCGAGGCCCAAAGGGCAGAAACCGCCCGGAGATAGCCCTCCGTACCCACCCATAACCCCCTGGCACCGGCAGTGCTGTGTTCAGAGCCTTCGGCAGCCCTGGCGTTTGGTTGCTCTGAGGCAGCTCATAGGGGCGCAAAGTGGGCCTGGTAAAGCTCAGCGGAGTCACCCGAACCACCTGGAAACAGCCCGTTTGACAAACCAAAAGGGTTTTTTTGGTAGGGCGGGGGGGGGGGGGGGGAGGAACAGGACCTAAAAGTCCTGCATGGTGACGCAGCCACCTGACCTAATTATTTGCATTATTTGCACCCCGGCTCGAAAGCACAAGCAGCACAAAGGGGTGATTTCCCAGGCCGCCAACCGGCCCTTATTATCCCTGCTTCACAGAGGCTGACAGGCTGGGAGAGAGCGGGCACGGGGCGAGGAGCGCCGGCTGCTCAGCCGGGGAAGCCAAGATGGCAGCTCCGTAAAGCCAACGGCTGCTTGCAGCGCGCTTGGCCTTTTCCAGTCCTTCCTCGCTCGCTCTCGCCCAAACAATGCTGCAGCCGAACAAAGCAGGAGGGAGCCGGAGGCCCAAGGGGAAGTGCCGGGCGAGGGGCTCTCACCAACGCTATCTCGCCGCCACAGGAAAACAAAGGACTGACTGTGTTGCCGAGCAGGGGCTTTATCGAGCTGGAGTTGTTTTCGTTTGAAGGCGAGTAGGGGTGGGGGGCAGGGCAGGGAGATGCCCAGGCAGGAATGGCTGCTTCCAACTCTGGCCCCAGAGATTGACACAGTGTGGGGGAAAGGAAAAGGTTTCAGGGAAAGGTGGAAGGTGACGAGATGGTTAATCCAGGATTCATAGAGTCCAAGACCAGAAGGGACCATTGTGATTGTCTAGTCTGACCTCCTGGATAACACAGAACTTCCCCCACAATAATTTCTGGAGCAGATCTGTTAGAGAAACATCCCATCTTGATTTTTAAATGGCCAGTGGTGGAGAATCCACCATGACCCTTGGTAAGTTGTTCCAATGGTTAATTACTCTGACTGTTAAAAATGTACACCTTATTTCCAGTCTGAATGTATCTAGCTTCAACTTCCAGCTATTGGTCCATGTTAGACCTTTCTCTGCTAGACTGAAGAGCCTATTATTAAATATTTGTGCCCCATGTAGGTACCTATAGACTTTGATCAAGTCACCCCTTAACCTTCTCTTAAACTAAATAGATTGAGCTCCTTGACACATGTTTTCTAATCCTTTAAGAACATAAGAACGGCCATATTGGGTCAGACCAAAGGCCCATCTAGCCCAGTCTCCTGTCTACTGACAGTGGCCAATGCCAGGTGCCCCAGAGGGAATGAACAGAACAGGGAATCATCAAGTGATCTATCTCCTGTTGCCCATTTCCAGCTTCTGGCAAACAGAGGCTAGAGACACTATCCCTGCCAGCCTGGCTAATCCTTGTGGTGCTTCTCTGAACCCTGTCCAATTTTTCAACATCTTTCTTGAATTTGGACACCAGAACTGGACACAATATTCCAGTGCCAAAGACAGAGGTAAAATAACCTCTCTGCTCCTGCTGTGTTTCCCCTGTTTATGCACCCAGGACTGTGTTAGCCTTTTTGGCCGCAGCATCACACCGGGAGCTCACATTCAGCTGTTGGACAGAGGTCTCCTCTCATAAGGGTTAACCCTCCTGGATGGCGCTCTTGATTCAAAATCATTCATTATTATTTGTATTGCAATAGCACCTCAACTGAGATCAGGGGCCCATTACGCTAGGTGCTGTACGTACACATAGCTGAAGATCTCACCAGCTAAATAAACAAGACAGACAAAGGAGGAAGGGGAAGCAGAGATGGGAAGTGACTTAACCAAGGACACCCAGCAGGCCAGTGGCAGAGCCAGGAACACAGCCCAGGTTTCCTCAGCCCCAGTCCAGTGCTGTATCACTAGACCATACTGCCTCTGAGAAAGGTGCCTTGACACCACCTGATGGGTGTTTGCTGTGAAATTAGTTTGGTGGGTCTCTGTTTCCCCCATGGACAAGGGGCTACATCACAGCAGCCACCATGAAAGAGAAAGGCTAAGGGTTGAATGAGCCCGGGAGACTGAGCTGTCCCTTGCTGTATCAGTAATTCTCTACATTACGAGACTTGGCCCCTGATTCTCTACTGCTGCAGGTCTGGTTATTGACACCTGTGCAAAGCCAATGCGAAGTGGGTGTAAAATAGCCTGGGTATTTGTATTCCTATAGCCCCAGGAGCTCCAGTCATGGGCTAGGATCCCGTTGTGCTAGGAGCTGTACAAACGCAGCCTTTTAACCCCCATCTTGCTCAGGTGAAGATAGCTGCACAAGGTGCAAGAGGTGGAGAATTAGGCCCTTCAACTCTGTAGGTATCAGCTGTTGAGCGACATCTGAGCCTTTCAGGCTGGAGGGAAATCCAGGCAAAGGGAAGGTTGCCCTATTGGCAGGGTTGATATGCAGGCCGTATTTACCAAGCCAAAAGCTTTGAAGTGATTTGTTTGTAGAGCAGCCCAATGGTCCTGTACAGCTCAGCTCTGACATGCAGGTCCCTCACCCACACCAAACCCCGCCTATAATATTCAGCACAGACCCAATGAACGCGGTGTGACCAACCTTGCCTGCTTTCAGCAGATAGCACACAGCGGAGTCCATCTCGCAATCAGAGACAGGGAGAAATATGGGTATGTAGCTTGGGTAACTTGTGATGCTTTTTCTTCTCTGTCTACTGCACCTTTAAATTTCTAAGAACTCTTCCTTAGTTCAGAGCTCGTCACCCATTTTGTCCTCAGAATGGCCAGAGCATATTCCAAAGAGACACACACCACCGTGCCCTTTCCTGGAGACTTTACTTTTGTTCCTTCCTGTTGTTTTCCTTAATCTGAAGGTTTCACTGCCTGGAAGCAGATGCTTTGCTCAATGTACAGAAATAGCACAAGAAACTGGCTTCCTCACCTCTAACTGTTATACCAAATCCGTAACTTTCTGAAAACAACCTCCACACCAGACCTCACTCAAGGTATGGTAAAGTTGGGCCCAAAAACTCTGGTCTAGACAGGACCTAAAGGACAATCCCTGTTCCAAAGAATTTGCAATCTCAGTAGCCAAAACAAGATTATCCCCAGTTTACAGTGGGCAAAGTGACGCCCTCAGTGACTGAGCGATTCTCAAGGTCTGTATGCAGTCAGGAATCTATATTCCCTGCCCAGATCTCCTGCATCCTTGTTTAGTGCCTTAACCACAAGATTGTCTTTTCTCTGCCCAAGCGATGCACCTTTGAATACCCTAGCTAGCTCTACAAGGCACATATACCTTTCTCCCCATCTATAAGGTATGCCCAATCCTGTCCTTCACCAAAGGACCATTCGCTGACAGGGCTCTGTAGCTTTAAGATGCTGCCAGAACACGTAATACGTTGATCTTCCCAGCCTCCACTGACCTTCTGAAGTCAACTTAGCGGAGAGTAATTAGTGTGGTTATCAAGGGAAGAGGTGGATTAATGTGGGAAAGTCATTGATGAAGGCAGAGGAGGGCAGATGCTTTCCTGGAGTCCCCAATCAATACAGACTTTGGAGGATGAATGAGAGCTTCAAAGAAAAGCATCAGTGAACAATTGAATGCTGCTAGCTCCCGGCTGGCCACGCTGCCTGAAGCGATGAGTGAAAGATGGCACGGTGCACGCTGCACACTCTAGCCATGTATCCCTTATTTGTGTCTTTGAAATGAGCCACTGCCCACTGGATGGACCCACGTGACGGAGGAGAGAGGAGGAGGGATTCATAGACGGCCAGGGAGGCAATGTTGCACAAAAGATGCTCGTTGTTGTTCATCTGAGTTTAATGCTCGGAGAGACAGCATGACATGAGCCCTGTGGAGGCCAAGCGAGCTCCCCACCCTTTCCTCGAAGGTTTGCAGGCCTGCAGAGCCCACCCGGGCCCCCGATCCAATCCCCAGGAACGGCTCTTGGTCTCCGCCTTCCCTCCCACAGAGGGTGCATTCTCACGGTGACCAAAGCTGGCATATGTACAACGGGTGGGGCTGTCTGTGATATCCGCATGCGTTGCATGATGGGATAGCAATGGCCCCACACTCACGCCTGCTTAGGCCATGGGACGGGCAAGGGGGGCAGCTTCCCGAGATAAAAGGGACTTAGCACTGTGGCGCAGCATCTGTGCTGTTAGTCCGGGTGACATGAGGGGCGACGCGCGCTCTTTTTGGGAGCCCGGTGAGGAACTGTCACAGCAGGAATGTGCTGCTCGCCCTGCCAATGGCCCAGGCTATCTGCAGTGTAAATGGGACCGCCCACCTCCAACCATTGCGTCATAACCTGTTTAGCTAGTCCTGCTCCGTTCCACTTCTGTGCAGCGGGACATCCCACAGGGCCGTGCCCCAAAAGGTTGCTGGAGTTGCTCTGTAGGCATGCCCAATGGCAGCTCTGTCCCCTTCCTGAGGCACTATGGGATAGCCAGATTTCCCCTGGATGCACTCGCGCTGATACAGGCCAGTGGCCTGGAAAGTGTGGGGGGCGCACGCATGGCTGTGCTGCAGAAGTTCTCACATGGACACAGCTCCACAGCGTTGTAGCAAACGGGATGCAGAGGCCCAGCTGTGCTGGTGCTGGCCTCTAGCACTGGTGGCCTCTGTCCCAAGGCTGACTCGCCTTGGGTAACGAGGTGCCCTAGTTTACTGGGAAGAAGGGAGGAGACGTCCTAGCTATGTCCCCATTTTCCTCTAAGCTTCCCATCTCCCAGCCCCACCCAGGCACTGCACCCCCCCCCCTCCTTACTCAGCAGCCGTATGGAGGATTCAACAAGGGAGAACAAACTGGAGCATGTTCCGGAGCTACCGTCCCAGCTCCCAGCCGCAGCAGCCAACGCCCACTCTGTCATCCCTCCTCTGGAATGCACATTTGAATTCCTCACCGGCTTATTGCTTGTTGCTGGCATGTTTGGTTTCTGATTGTTTGGAACGATTGCACTTTTCCCACACTTTGGGAAACAGCTAGGAATCACCGCGTGGCACTCTGCCGGCTCCACATCCCCCCCGGCACAACCTACTGGAGCGAACACAGGCAGGGCAGCAATCCAGAGGATGGGGCCAGAGCAGGCGGGTGTTGCATGATTCGCTCCTCAGTCATTCAGTGCTGACCTGGCCCATCTTTTCGGCAAGTCCACCGATGCCATGAGTGAGTGCAATTGTAAATATGACTTCAGTGCAATCTGTCAGATGCTTCTAGGCAACCAAGATAACAAGCAGAGCCCGGCCTGTGTTTGAACATCTGGAACTTGAGGAGTAATTGTCACCTTCTGAACATTTCTGATCACTTCTGCATTGATGTCTATTGAAAATGCCAGACACATCCCTTGAACATTTTCATCAGCCAACTTTACCTTTCACCACCGATGCTGCGTGTTTATCTTCTGCACGTCACTCAGCTGGGACTGGGACACCCAGCTAGTTAATTCCATATCTGCATCGGGCTGGTTTCACATCGCTGGTTCTTATGCGCTGGCCCAGTACTGTTGCGTTTGGGCTCACAACACTGCAGAGAGGATGCTGAGGATGTTTAAGGAACAAGGTTAACCAAAAAACAACGCTCACTGAAATTATAAATAAAAAGTAGGTTAGGGTGTGTAAACCTCGGATATGTAAGCTTGGATCCATCTGTCTATCTAGAGCAGCCCTATTACCTTAGCATCTGAGCTCTCACAATCTTCCATGTTATCCTCACTCACCCCCCTGTGGCATGGCAGCACTGTTATCCCCATTGTACAGATGGGGAACTGAGGCACAGAGCTGCTCAATGGCTCGACCAAGGTCACGCAGGGAGTCTGTGGCAGAGCCAGAGCAGGTCTACTCCCAGGCTAATATGAGACCACCCAGCAATGAATTAAGCTGTTCAACGATCCTGTGAGGCAGTTACGTATTATCACTGATTTACATCTGGGAATGCTAAGGGGCAGGGATACACTTACATTCTACAGCTCCACCAGTCACCACTGACTTCACTGGACTGTCTGCAGCATAAGGTGCTACTCGTCTCAGCTTGAGTTATGGGTACAAGAAACTTACCCAAGGTCACCTAGGGAGCCAGGAATGACCCTAGAGCCCCCTTGCTTTAACCCCAGACTTGGGTCCCTTTTCAAACTTGAATACACTCACCTGTTATTTGCAAACAATTCACCCCTGAGTACTAGGCAAACAAAGGAGCGTCACCATAGATCATACATAACACAACACCGAGCCCTTGACTCTAAAGTGCTGTGCTGATTTGCTTGTGTTTGAATTATTTTATTACAAAGACTTCTAAATCACTCTCTTTATTTGAGTTGCATTAAAGCTAACAGGGAAAAAAATCAGCATTGCCTGTGTTCCTGCCAGGTTTTCGGTCCCTATCTCTCTCTTTCTCATAGGAACCCCCCATAAAACTGATGAGAACAAAACACCCACAGCATCGCCTTCTGTTCTCCTCATATCAGAAACCAAACATAGTGGAAGGTGAATGTAAACAGTTTCTCGAGCCTGAGCAAATTGCCAGCTGTCAAATTAGCACACTCAGTTAAGCTTTTGCCTTAATTACATTGTTTGAAGTTCTAAAGCGGCTACAATCCAGCCCCACTACCCTGGACTCAACAGTGACTCAACAGCCATATCACCCTGGTATATCTAGTCTAAGTAGGGGTTGAACCGACGGGTAACTTTTGGGAATAATAATCCGCTCTACTAACTGCAGAACCCTGCTATGCTTTCGTCAACCACATGTTACTGGGCTCATTCCTGGGTGGGATTCTCTGCCTTGTGTTATACAGGGGGTCAGACTAGGTTCGTGCTGGCCTTAAAGCCTATGACTGAGGGTAACATGGGATCGCATGGGGGTTTGAGTCATTGAGATGCTAAATGGCACCAGCACAGGACATCAGCATAGCTCCGGCCAAATCAACAGAGTCCATTTTCACCAGCTGAGGATCTGGCCCAGGGGTGTGTAATGGCTGTACTTGGCATAACCCGGGCTAGAGGTGGAAGGCTGGAGATGGAAAGTGAACCAGTTCCCATCTTAGCAAGGAGCCAGAGTACTTCAGAACACCTGTATTGTCATGCGTCTCCCATCAACTCTAGCATCTGTGTTCAGGGACTCAGGCAAGGCAGAGAGGAAGGACGGCCTTGGGCTAGGACTCAGTGGCGCTGGGCTTAATTCCCAGCCCTGCCACAGACTTTCTGTGTGTTCCTGGGCACGTTACTCCATCTCTCTGTGCACCAGACTCCCCTATATAACATGACGATGCTTCTCTACCTTGCAGGGGTATTAGCAGGCTGAACACATGGGAGATGTTCAGAACACGAGGATGAGGGCCACAGATACAGCAGGTCATCTAGACCTCACTGCGGTCAATAGAAAGACTTCAGTGGGCTCAGGGGTAGGCCCTGAGGGCTGGACAGCAATTTTCTCTGCAGGGTTTGGTTCAGTCTATTTTTACAGGCCCTAAGCAATGAGGCTTCCACCACTTCTCCTGGGAGATTGTTCACTCTCTCTAGCATATCTCCCCGTCAACCTTTTTTTCAAAATCATCCTATTATTCTTGACCCCCACCCCTAAATAATTCCTCTGCTGCTTTGGTATCTAAAGCCATTTCTGAAATCCTCAGTCAATCCGTTTCTCCTCTGTAATCAGCCACCGAGTTGAGAGACTTTCTGCTGCAACATCTCTCCAGAATGCTCCCATTCACAACAACAGTTACCACGGCTAATAATAATCCATTAAGTGACCAGTGTGCTTGGTGCTGTACAGATCAGACATTCCACCCAGTAGGGGGTAGTGGTGTGCGCACACACACACACACACACACACACTCACTCACTCAGTCCATTACCCTTGCAGCCCAATCAAACATGCATCGCATAGAAACGGTGCTGTGAAGAGAGACTTTCTCTGCTCTCCCGTCCCTTGCTCAGTTTTGCTGTAACTTTGTGGCTTTCCCTTTTGGAACGGTAACTGCTCTCTGAAAATGATGGAGTTTTATTAATTGTGTAGAGTTTTCCACTAACACCCACACCGCGGGGCCTATATCTTGCTCAGCTCTGCCAAGGGCTTATCGCCCCTCTCGATTGTTGTTGGCACTTCATACATCTTGCTGGGGTTTGTGGGAAATGTGTTATTTTTACACGACCGGGCCTCTTGTCTCTTGGCCAGAGGTTTGCTTCCCTCCAAGCTCCAGGGGATTCTGATGCCCAAGGAGCCAGCGCTCAAGATCGCTGCAGAACGGAGGAAAGAAAGGCCACGGAGTGAGGTGGATCATTCCAGCAATCTCGGCTGGCTCCTAGGATCTTGTCCTCTCCAACTCAGTAGATCCTGTTCCACCATCGCCAAGGGCACCGTACCATCAAACCTTGTGTTCGCACTGTCTAATGACGCTGGAGGAAATGATCTAGCCATGCCCAGGGGCGTCTGTAGCTTTTTTGCCGCCCCAAGCACGGCAGGCAGGCTGCCTTCGGCTTCCCCGGTCCCGCAGCTTTGGCGTACCTGCCGCCAAATTGCTGCCGAATCCGTGGACCTCCCGCAGGCAAGCCGCTTAAGGCAGCCTGCCTGCCACGCTCGCAGGGACAGACAGGGCGCCCCCCGTGGCTTGCCGCCCCAGGCACGCACTTGGAGCGCTGGTGCCTTGAGCCGCCGCTGGCCATGCCAGCCAATCAGCATTACCCTGCTCTGTGATGTCATTCCCAGGCATGCCTGCTGTCAGAGTGGATACGATGAGGGTGCCAGCGGGCAATTCCCATGCTGTGACAGAGGAAAGATGCTCCGTATGTGGCAGAACCCTGAGCTAGAGGTAGGCATCTGCACCCAGCGGGACGGCAGAAGAGTGGGATACTGGATCCAAATGGTTTTGTCCAGCGCTGTTTGCTCATGGTTCGAGACAGGGCCCTGGAAGTCCTAATCTGCACAGAAGATCGGAGTGTGGAATATGTCTTAGAAAAGCCAGAAATAACCCATGCTTTAGAATGCCAGCCGTTTTATCCCTGAGGGGGAGAACCAGGCTTCTGGGTTGTACAGGATAAGATAAAGCAGATAAATAAACCATGGCAGAGCCTGCTGTAAGAAGGCTGTTAGCACTCAGCAGAAAGCTCGCTAACCCTGCAGCACCATGACCTGGGCTAGCAGCAGCCACACTGGTCACTGTTGACAATTCTTATCAGGTTTTCTCAGTAGCAGAGTTGTCTCATTTTTAAGACAATGAAGGTCAGGGGTGCAGAGGGTTGTTTGATTTCTTGCCATCAAAACAGTCCTTTTTTTTTTTTTTTTTTTCTTCCTGTCTGTCAAATTCCAGGTCTAGATACACAGTAAAACCGGTGAGAAAATGTTACCTTGAAGCACTCAGGGGACAGGAGACAGATCCTGCAGGGCCTACAGTGTTATCCATGGCAATGCGCTGGACTCTAGCCTTTGCGAAACGCGCGCATGGTTTCTGAAGGTCCACCAGGGCATTTGGTGATGCGCACACAGGTCAGGGCATGCTTGCAGTCTTGCATGCGGAGTAACAGGCTCAGTCTATGTGAACATGTGTCTCACTGCCATGTGCAAGGTATACGTGTCTCTGCATTGATTGCAACGCTCTGGCTATTTTGCACCGCTGCCCTCTACTGGATGAAATCGGGACTGTTCAACTGCAGATCATAGGTCCTAACCTGCTAACGGCTAGTTGAACTTCCCCTTGAGCTCAAGTGGTGAGGCCCCATGCTCTTGGAGCAAGCAGAGCCAAGCTCTCATCCCACTGCTGTGCATGAAGTTCCCAGTGGTGTCCTGCCTACTGACAATCGTGAAGTCAGGCGTGGCCACAGGTTTGTTGCAGTCGAGGTGGGAATGTGTTGCACTGCGTGTAAGCAGTAGATGCAGGATTAGCTCTGTCCTCGGAGACTCAACAGTGGAGAGTAGGAGCCAGCACCTACTCGATATAGAACCCTTCCCCTCTGAAATCAGGGCCCAGGAAGTGCCACAGGGGGAAACAGGCTCCAAAGACCAAACTCATCCCCAATGAAACGCTCCTGATCTGAATGGATTTGGCTCACAGAGACTAAGTGATTTGCTCAGGGACGCTCAGCAGTTCAGTGGCAGAGCCATGATTAGAACCCTGGGGTGCATGGCTCCCAAGCCACATTGCCCAGGCACTTGGGAACTGCCCCATCTGCTGGAGGGAGAGACCAGCACCAGCCCTGCCACCATTCGGGAGAGGAAGCAACAGCCCCCTGCTCCCCTGTGGCAAATAGGGGGAGAGGAATTGAGTGCTGCTCAGACATTTGTTCTTTAGATACTCCTGGAGCAGAGAAGTGCATCCTGGGACATCCCTGATTTGGTGTCACATGATATGTGTCTGTATTCTCTGGATCTCTCTTACCTAGTCGCCTCCTCTTCCCTGCCCCCTCCCTCTCCTTCTCCCCCATCCCAGCTCCTCTCCATCAGGCCCTACCTTCCCGCAGCTCCCTTGCTGGTGTGACCAGCCTGGGCTCACGTTGGCTGCATTCAGCTGGCTGGAGAGCTCTGTAAATAACGGCAATAGCACGGGGGAAGGTTCCACTGAACTTTGCTTCCTCTATTGATAACAGAGTGTTCTTGGCCGGAGCCCAGCAGCAGATTCCCGGGGAAAGCTGACTCCTTCCCGCCGTTGTCCTGCCACGACGACTCTGCTGGACGTTGCTCGCGGCCGCGTGTGTCACCTCCTCCCCCGCGTGGTTTGCCAATGGGGGGGCTTCATACCTTTGGCCATCACCCCGCTTTGCAGCTTTTCCTTAGCAGGGACCTTGGTCCCAGGGAAATCTCCTCTGTGCCATTCCAAGGGTGCAGGGGGAATTGCCGGGTGCTTTTCATCACGTAGCTCAGGCTTCACCCCAGTACCGGGGAACCTTCACTCCCCCTCTTAGCTCTGGCATCGAGGTCGTGTTGGGGGTAGGGAGGCGGCGTGTCGGGGTAGAGCTAGAATGCAACCGTGCTCCAAAGATCCCCGGCAGAACAGTCCTGCCAGCGTAGGTTAGAGCAGCCCAATGCCTACATCTCTAGTGCCCGGGACCTGATCAGCCCGAAGGCTGCAGGCACTAGAAAGTTGGATTAGAACCATCTTTGCCTTGCCCCACTCAGCTACGGGGGGGTGAACGTGGAGCAGCTGAGGAGTCAGCTCTAGATGTTTTCCAAACTTGTGTCTGAATGTAGAACTCCTAAAATTGAGGAGTTTCTAGCTCTGGCTTGCCCAGAAGCCAATGCTTCTCATCTGGGTACAGGGGGCTGCAGAGAGAAGGGGGATCAGGGGAAAGGTTTGTCCAGGGCTGCCTGGGGCGGGGGGGGCAAGTGGGGCAATTTGCCTCAGGCCCCGGGCCCCACAGGGGCCCCCACGAGAGTTTTCGGCGGGTCTTCGGCGGCAGGTCCTTCAGTGTCGCCGAACACACCCGGAGCAAAGACCCGGAACTTCTTCCTCTCTGGGTCTTCGGTGGCAATTCGGCGGCGAGGATTCCTTCCGCTCCAGGTCTTCGGTGGCAGTTCAGCGGCAGGTCCTTCACTCGCTCCGGGACCCGCCGCGAAAGGACCCCCGCCGCTGAAGACCCCAGGCCCCCTGAATCCTCTGGGCAGCCCTGGGTTTGCCTGAGACCAGCCAGTTTGATGCCACCTAAATGCATTGCTTCCCCCTGAGCTTCTCACGGAGGTTTCTCTGAGACAAGCCTGAGCACAAAAGGTGGGGTCCAAACTTCCCTGAAACTGGGAGCAAGTGGACGGTGCTTGGAGCACAGGCTCTGGCCTGACTCTTGATGGAGAAGATCAGGGTAAAGCTCTGATCTGCGTCAGACTGTCCAAACCCAGTGAATGGGGGGTATCTGATTGGGAGCCCCTCACTGCAGGTTTTAGGTCCACGTGAATCCAACACTGAAAACCAAACTGGGAGCTCCTGGCACTTCCATCCTGCTCCCCGCTACCCAGCGCCTCCCCGTCATGGAAGGGCTGGAGGAATGGGAAGCAGGGTCTATTTGTCTTTCCATTGATTAGTTGAATCTTAGGTCAGGCCGGGGCTCTGCACATGGCAGACGGGGTGGGCAGGAAAGAGGGTGGTGAGCCTCTTTGCATCAGTGTTGGTCAGCCAGGATAGGGGCTGAGGAGGGAGAACTTAATATTTGCATTTAAATCCATTGGCTAATCCAGGATCTGGGAAGAACCTGCAGCTGGGAAGGGGCGCGAAGAGCTTGCTTATTTTTAAAATCAATTGGCTAATTGGGACGAGTCTGAGGGGAGGGAAACGTCCTGATGCTTAATTGCTTTAATTAGCCAGGCTTGCCCTGAGCAGGCTCCCACACTGAGTGCTCAGTGCTCTATTCTGATCAGCCAAGACAATGGGCGGAAACCTCATAAATCCCTCGCGAGGGGAGAATTTACCCCTTAGACTAGCAGGCCCAGACTTCACTAGCAACCCTTTGAGAGAACTCAGAGCTGCTAGCCAAGCCAGCTAGGACAAGGCTGTAGGGTTCCTTAGCCATTCTTAAAGAGTCCCTCTGAGGGTGGTTTCTCTAGTCTCCCCAAGGGTGAGTGAGTTGCATCCTGAGGTCCCTCTGGGTGGTTTGCCTTAGGGAGGAATGATCTTGGGGGTTGGCCAAGGGAGATCCCATAGTTGCTTCCTTGCAGGCAATGTTCTTTGGACTGGGGAGCCAGGAAGCCGCTGGCCGGTTATAATTAGAGCTCTGATGGGCTTTTGTCTCGTCTCTCCACGATGGAGATGGGCAGGGCTGGGGGGTTTGCCTTTGCTTTGCATGACCGGGCCTGGCGGTATGTGTGAGATCTGCCCCTGGGGCAGTGGCTCAGCCCGTGTTGCTATGACGCTATAGAAAGTAGCGAGTAGGAGCACCCTTGTCTCTACTTGCAGCTTTCCCCGCTCTGGGGCTTGATGGTGGAGATAAACTGCCTTGATGGGATGGCAGGACAAGTTCCAACATTGCTTCCCGGTGCCTGCTGCCAACTTCAGAGCGTGAGAAAATACCAGGAAGGATCAACTTTGTACAGACGTTTCCATATGATTGATATTTTCACGGCGATGTGGGTTTTTGGGTTTCTTTCCCCCCTTCTACAGAATCCAGCGCTCGTGCTCTCAGGCACGTGTTCTACAGAGCTCAGCCTGCAGGCACCGTAGACAGCCTTGGACCCACTCGATACTGGGCTTTCTTGCACCAGTTGAGCTTTGCACCACCACAAACCGCCAACGTACACGTGCTGTGGGGCTGCAAATCACCAGGGTCACGCCAGTGAGAGCCCCTTTGGGCACTAGCACGGTGTGCCCACATTAGGGGGTTGTGCTAGTTTAACTGCACCCTTAGACAAGTTACCTGGGGCACGTTTCCTTGCTTTAGACAAGCCCTTAGTTCCAAGCCCTCAGGACTCCAGACCATTTTCAAAAATGTCCAGTCTTGTTCAGTGCCTCAATTTTGGGAGCCCCAACCTGGGACATCTCAAAGGGGCCTGATTTGCAGAGGGCAGATGCTCAGGGCTGTCTGAAAATTGGGGTTCAGCCTCAAAAAATCAAAGCACCCAAAAATCACTAGTCGCTTTTGAAAATTTAGGACCGTGTTCCTGTGCAGTTGGTGGTCACAGAACCCAAACAGCCCTTCCCCCACTCCTTAATAGTCCCTCCACCTCGGGGTCAGCCTGTATTGATGGGTGTGGTGTGGAGGCAGGGCGTCTCACTGTCTCTGTCCATACTCTCTCCTACAGCGCTTTCCACTCAAGGGACCAGCAAAGGCCAATTGCCTTATGGAGTCGGCCTTCTACTACCACTAGAGCAGAACTGTACTCAATACATTTGGGGGTGCAGGAGGGTGGTCTCTTAGAGCAGGCGGCTGCCCAGTAAGCCTGGTCCCTAATAAAGGCTACGCTGTATTATCCGTAGCTAATTCGTCCCCAGGCCCAGTGCTGGCTGTTCAACTCTTAAGTTTACTGAAGCTTTTGCTCTTCAGAGGGTTTCCTTCAAACCAGAAGGGCTACAGTCATATTGGGTGAAAGCTCAGAGTCGGCAGAAGAACACCTTCAGTGCCCACCGTGGAGGGCAAGACCCGCCCCAAGATGTCAGTTCTGCACCGTTCTCCAGCACTCAGCTCACACCGCTAAGGGGATTAACACTAGGTTGGACGAAGCACCAGGGAATAAACTGTGGGAGTAATGCTGAGCTTCTCAAGCACGGCTGGACATGCCCAGACATAAACCATTCCCCTTTGCGGACACTGCCGAGGCTGAGAAATCCCACAGCTCGGTTGCAATGCCTCCCCTTCCACCTGAGAGAGGAGATTGGGAGTGGGCAGCCCCGGTTTGTAACTCCTGAACAAAAGCACACAAATCTCAGATCTGCATTCTCCAAGAGAGAGCGGCTCTCAGTTACTAAGGCTCTGTAGGGAATGTTTGAGTTGTCTTAGCCCAGCTCTTGAATGCAGTATTGCCCTGGAAATTCCTTCAGGGTGCTTATCTCCACCCCATGAATACCGCCTGATTATCATGAGAATAAGTGACAAAGGAGCGCCCAGCCCCTCAGATATTCTTCAGCCACATATCTAGCAGCCTGGCTTCTCTCCCGTTTCCCCATTATTCTGGTCTCCCTCTCTGTTAACATTGGCTTATCCCAGCTACCCAAATGCCGGTTAGTGCCCCAGTGCTGGGGAATATTTGAGGGCTTTCCGCTTGTGCATGTTGTATTCTCCCTGGCCAGACGTTAACTGCAAAGAAAAGAATGATTCAACAAACGAGAGCCCTCAGTAAAACATGGGTAAAAGAGCATGGAGTGTCAATAGATGTTCATTTTAACCAGCATGGTTGGAACTGTGAATTCTTCCAAACAAAATGGCGTCTTATCAGATCTCAGTAAGAACAGTCAGTTTAGTTATTACTAGCTGTATCTTTCGCCCTCCCTGGCTAGGTATTCATACTGTGCTCATCCCCACGGTAGTGCCAGCATCCCAATTCAGCAAATTAATTAATTCAGTAAGTAATTCAGCACACCTAGGCTTAAAGTTTGGCACATATTTAAAGTGCTGTGCTGAAGTGGCGCCTAAGCGCCTTACAGAATCAGAGCTGTGTGCGCGAGAGAGCAGGGGAACAGTCCAGGACACTGCAGCGAGGATGCTGAGGCATCACTGATCTTGTTTAAGGAACAAGGTTAACAAAACAAAACAAAACCCAGTGCTCACAGAAATTTGGGGTTTGTAAACCTCTGATATGTAAGCTTGGATCCATCTCGCTATCAATGTATGGCAGCCATGTTACCTTAGCATCTGAGCACTCGCAATCTTCAATGTGGTTATCCTCACCCACCCTCTGAGGCCGGGTAGTGCTGTTATCCCCATTGTACAGATGGGGAAACTGAGGCACAGAGCTGCTCACTGGCTTGTCCAAGGTCACGCAGGGAGTTTGCAGCAGAGCTAGGAATTTAATCCCAGTCTCCTGAATGCCAGGCTAATATCAGACTCATCCCCTAGCCCCAAATCTATTGGAGTCTTTTCACTGACTTCTGTGGGGTTTGCATTCGGATCCGGTCTGGCAGGCTGGAAGAGGCCAGTGTTTCCTGAACGATATTGTTTTATTTCATGACAAAATAAGTTCCTTCTCCAGAACAGCACCATTCTGGAGAGAGAGAGCGCTTTCTAAATGGAAACAAGGCTGAGCCATAGACAATGGGAAGTGAACTAGAAAAACAGCCCACTTAGCAATCAATTGTATCGCAGAATAGCCACAGTGGGAATAGCCCTTCAGAAATGCTTCCGGGGAATCATCCTGACCATTATTAACCCCTTGGGCATTTATTCTACAGCTAACCATGTTGCACTGGGATGAGGCTGCTTATTAGAAGACTTTGTGTGTATTCCGCATTTGGTAAACAGACCGACAGCCTTCGAACATTCCCTGTCCTTTATTTCTGAGTGTCTGGCATGCCAGCCACCTCCTGGGAGCTAGGAAAGACACGGTCCCTACCCTCAAGTGCTTACACTAAACCCCAGCTCCACTCAGAGCCCGGGAAGCCGATATTTATTTTTGCCTCCTCCCTTGAGGAATCAGATGTGGACTCAGGTGGTTTTGTGGGGGAGTCATTTGCCGGGGCACGCCGCCTGCTCCCAGTCTCCTTGCTTAGGTGGAAGAGAAGACAGTGTACTGTGTAACTGAGGTATCCTCTGCCGTTACAGCAAAGGGAATGGTTTGTGCCCGGGCATGTCCCAGAGCACGCTACAGCTCAGCATCTGAAGACCGGGCCCTGGTTAAATGACAGAGATGCTGCAAAGACAGTAAAGGCTCCGTTTTTCAGTAGGGCCGAGCACCCACCAGTCTTACTGAGTCTGTGTGGGAGCCGCAGAGGCGCAGCACTTGGGAAAGTCAAACCCCGCGTGCAGCTGAAGCCGTCCCCTGCCTCTCTCCTGGGGACTGGAAACCTGCCCTGCCTTCCTTTTCCCTTTCTACTCAGCTGCCTTTGACGCTTGCAAGCTGAGCATGTGGGTTGGGAGCTGCAGAGGCTGTTCGCATTGTATAGACTCTGAACCCCAGGGCCAAGCCTGCATCATCATGTCACAGCACAAACCACCGGCGCAACAAGGGGGAGGGATAGCTCAGTGGTTTGAGCACTGGCCTGCTAAACCCAGGGTTGTGAGTTCAATCCTTGAGGGGGCCACTTGGAGATCTGGGGCAAAATCAGTACTTGGTCCTGCTACTGAAGGCAGGGGGCTGGACTTGATGATCTTTCAAGGTCCCTTCCAGTTCTAAGAGATGGGATATCTCCATTAATTAAATTAAATTAAATTAAACAATAGGATGCAGCCAATCAAGAGGAGCCCAGCTAGACCAACAGCTGGGGAAGGGGGTAGTGTGGAGAAGGCCCAGGAGCCCGAGCCCGAGCCCAATCCCAAAGGGAGGGGAGGGCTAGGCACTCCCCTGCAGCCATCCTAAAGCATTGCATTACCCAGGGCAGATCCTCCGCGGGTGTCCAGGGCTGAAGTCTGCTGAAGCTACGCCAATTGACACCAGCTCTGACCAGTCACACCCGCTGCGGATCTGCCCCTAACTGTCTATTCCAGGAGAGCAGGACAGCCACCGGAGGAAACAGCTGTTCAAACACTACTCTGAGCTCCAGGTGAACAGCAACTGCTCAGCGCTCTGCCTCACAGTGGGGCAGGGGGAAAGGAAACTTTGACTCACCCAGCCAAGAGCTATTTACTACTCATGCAGGGCAGAACATGTCACCTTCGGCCTTCGCCTACAGGGCCACCTCCATGGACGTGGGCTTGTCTGCTTCAAGGGTTGAGAGGTCATTAGCGGGACTGAACCCATGAATACCTGGACTCTAAATGTTTCAAACCCAATACTGACACCACTAACGTTTCACAGAGTGAGCCGGAAAATGGATCACGTCCTTATTGGGATGACGGCAGAAAGAACGAATGATATTTCACTGATGCCTTTACTTGCCCAAGGTGAAAAGGTGAGTAGAATTTTGAAAGGCGCTGTGAAAAATCATCCTTTCCCCGCTGAATTAGAATAATGAACACATGGTAATTACACAACGTTTTTCCTCCATACAGCTCCAAACACTTTACAAAGGTAAAAGCATCATTATCCCCATTTTACTTATGGGAAAACTGAGGCACAGAGCTGATGGGACTTCTCTAAAATCACACAGGGAGTCAATAGAAAAGCTAGGATTAGAACCCAGCCCTCCCCAATTTATAGTCTGGTGCTCTAGCCACTGGATTGTACTTGAGCTGTGCTAACGTGACTCACAGGGCGCACAGAAAAACTTGCTACACTCCTAAAATTCATGGGCTAGATTCTCAGCTGGTATAACTCAAGCTAGATCCTTTATAATTTCAGTAGACCAGAGGAATTGCCAGAGTAGATCAGACACATGATCCATCTAGCCCTGTGGCCCGTCTCTGCAAGTGACCAGTCCCAGATGCTTCAGAGGAAAATGGAAGAAGCCCACAGGAGACAGTTCTGAGACAACCTGCCCCTGAGAATGTTTCCTCCTAACCCACATAGTTAGAGGTTAGCTGGTGCTCTGAAGCATGTGGGTTGATGTGCTGCATTTGGCTGATTAACATCTGCTGAGCAGCTGGACCGGTGCAGGAACAGAAACTTTTGCAGGATCCACGTCATGTGAATGGTGCAGCTCAGGGGGCACTGAGGAAAAGCAGCCCGCTACAGTGCTCCCAAGCTTCCCATTCAATCAGCAACATGTGCAAGTCATGCCTAAAGAAAGGCCTGTCACCTGTCAGAAAAATTCCTACCACATTAGCAACATGCTATAGATCGGAAACCCCCTGTCGGCATTGCCAAGTTCATTCCCTTAGAAAACAGGCAATTTAGAGATGCCCATGCTAGTTCTCTTTCCATTGGAGCAGGCTAGTTCCTTGCTCTGACAAGATGATTGCAAATTACCTGCCTTGCTCTCAGTAAACCCCCCAATTAAATGGTAACAACTTCCCAGACAATGCCTGGCTGGAGTGCCCCAGCATTATGGATCCACTTTGTACTCTGCCGCCCCACAATCCGCATAGGAGATCAGGTGGGGATCCTATTGACCTGGTCCTGTCTTTGTACCCAACTTTGTGTGGCAAAGGACAGATCAGGCAGTTCTCTCCATCCTGTGTTGAGGGCCCCCGAGTCTAGGCAGTCCCTTGGAACAAAAGGTTTGGAGGTTTAATATTATGCCAGGAGAAAACAGCTCTCTGGAAACCATCCAACATTCACAACTGAAGACGGGACTAGCCCAAACAAGTCCTGCTACTAACTTCTAATGACAAACACACAATACCTTTGTTGTGCCTTTAAAAGGAGCTACATCTCCAGAAGCAAAGCATGCTTGCCATTCTTTCCTTTCAAAAGAACACCTATGGTCACCACTGGGCATTGCTGAGAAGTGGAGCCATAAAAACAGAACCAGGAGCCAGAAGGGGAGTTACCCTGTTATTCAGCCAAGCGTCCCCATAGCGTAAAACCTCGTGTGACCTGGATTCTTGCACATCTTCAAACACATTTATCTGGGCATGAAATACATTCCATCCTATTAACAATGGTGGAGAAAAGACAACTTTAGTTGCATAACTAACGGCTCTCTTTCCGCCCCAAGATCTAGAGGCATGATATCAAAGAGGCACTTTCCTGAGCACATGCTTAAAAAGAATACCAGCCATAAGAACGTTTTTCAAAGGAAGATTCAGCCTTTTTCATATATAATGGACGTAAGGGCTCAGGGGATTGGAAAACCAGTTTGTCTCTGTCACCAGTTCAAATCCAGCCAACGTCAGTAGTTACTGAACACTGTCCCCATTCAGCGACTGATATGAAATGAACTGATGGTCTCAGTCCAGGTGCTAGTGGACAGTTGTCTATGTCACTGTCACTGCTGACATTTCCAGTAGACAGGGAAAGGGCGGATTGGAGGAGATAACCACTGCAGAGCCCCCGCAGAAAGGTCCTTCCAGATCAAAGTTAGAGATACAGGCAGAACAGCCTGGGGACCCTTACCTGGCGACTGCCCCCAACATTCTGAACAGAGTTGGCTAAACATTTTCTGTCCAAACTTTTTTCTGGAGAAAAGATGGCTTTGGGACAAAATTGAGATTTGTGTGAAAAAAATTGCTTTTTCATGAAACATTTTCAGGTTTTCAGCAAAACAACAGAAAACCATTTTTGTTTGTTTAGTTTTTGGTAAGCAAACATTTAAACGTTGCCTTTTCCATTGCAAAAAATAAAATAATAATTAACTAATCATAATAATGCGGTTGTTTGATTTTGGGGTTGTTTTTCCCCCCACAAAAGCCTAAAAATTTGTGGAGAAAATGTTTGCCATAAACTAGTATTTTTCATTTTCATTGAAACTTTTCAGAGGAACAAGATACCATTTTCCAACCAGTTCTAAATCTGAGTGCTCTGCTGGGTAATCCTGGAAAGTGAATTTTACTACTTTCTTGAGCAACAGGCTTGAAACATGTACGGTTTTGTTTGAACACCTGGCAACTCCACCTGCCCATTTGAAATCTCATCTCTCCAGTGGAGGAGGAGTCCTGGTGGCTGAGACAGGGGCTCTGTTATCCTATGCCATTACAGCACAGGGAAGGATTATGTCCGGGCATGTCCCAAAAGTACACTGGGAGCTGTTGGCTTCCTGATCGTTGTGTCCTTAATAAATGTGAGAGGAATTCCTGCACTCTGGGTTAAAAGAAGGTGTCGGCCTTCAGGCCTGTGATTCTAGTACTTTTCACAAACACTCAATACACCTTTTTAAAGGGGGAAAAAAAGTCCTGTCTGGTCTGTGCTTGTCTGACCCATATGCGTCTGCTTAGGAACATAGGATTGCTCTATGGAGTCAGAGTCAGACCAACCTCTGGGCAATTTAAAACACGTCAAATTACAAAACAAGAAGGAATAGACCCATGGAATCCGGACTCTCTGGAGCCTGCTCTTCTCAGCATGGTCCAGTGGCCAGGACCCTGCCCTAGGGACATGACCAGTAATCTGCCAGTAACCTTACACAAGTCATTTCACTTCTCTGTGCCTCTGTTTTCTCTCTCCAGCCTGAATCTGTCCTGCCTATTTGGATTGTGAGCTCTTCGGAGGAGGTTTTCTTGCTCTTACAATATAGTGTACAGCACCTAGCACAAGGAGGTCTCATTCTCAGCTGGGGTTTCTAGGTGGCACTGCAATACAAACAGCAGACTATGGCACGTCCTAGCTTGTTAAAATGGAGGGCTGGACACATGCACAGTGGGCAGAACATGACAGCCAATAACATCTTTCATCTCTCGGACCCCACTTTGCAAGTCCAGCCCGTGAAGTTCTTTCAGGGTTTGGCCACATTCATTGTATGCACAGATGTTCTGAATGGCTTTAATTCTCTCCCTTTCTTCCCTCCAGTCTCTGTACATTAGCAGAGCATTGTCAGACTCAGTACCTAGCCACAAAGACCTGTTTCTACCTCACCATCCTGCACATTATAAAGGATCTGGTCACCACATGCCTCTGTGCCCTCATACATGGGCAGGCATGTACATGCGATGGTCGACCAACATCTGATAGACATTTCAGCCCATGATGTATCATCCATTAAAAATGAAAGACAAAAGAGCCATAAATTATCGCACAAACCACAATTTTTATCTGCATCGTTATTTAGTGGGCTGTAATTTTACTGCTTTTAAAAAAATGCTGAATTCATTAGATAGGAGATCAAAGTCACTATGCAAAAGGGAGAAATATCTTCAGAACAAAACAAAAACCTTCAAAGGTTAAACAGCCCATTTGGACAGGAGTGGGGGATCAGCTCTCCATCAGTCTCAGAATGATTTTCCATTATTCTGTGAAGGCCCCTTCTTTAATGTAAAGTTTAATGTCAGGAAACACTCCCTGCTTTGTGTGTGAATAAGAGAGAAGTAAAGAGGCGGCATTTTTGAGAAATCAGATCAAAGTGCAGCTAAGAAAAGACACAATGGGATGGGACCATCTGATTCAACAGATCATTTGGTTTGATCCATTGTCCCCTGCTTGCCGGATCATTTACAGCTGCATAAAGGGAGGGGGAAGTGACGCCTATTCAGAATGCGGGAGCTGTGTTTAGAGCGTAATCTCTTGGGGGAGGAACTATCTTTTTGTTATATCCCTGTACAGCACCCAGCACTCTTGATTGAGGCCTCTAGACACAATATAAATAACAACAACATTTTGCAGAGGCATGAATGGCTGCACAAGGTGCTGCAACAATCAAGCCCCTGTTGTGTCTGAGTCCTGTGTACCTTTCTGACAAATACAAATGATAACTGTGCCTTGTCCATGTGGCCCCAACTCAGCTGCGGGAGAACAAGCGGAGCTCCGCTCCGCTCTGATCCGCGCATCAGTTGAGTTCTGATTGCAGAATTTGTCACTGGAGTGGATGGAAGAGGCGTAACGAGAAAGGCTGGACTTTGCAAACCCCACGGGGACAGTAAGAAAAACCACCCTAGTTTGTCACCTGACCAGATGTGGTCAGGATGACAGCGCAGAAGAATTGGGAAAGTTCAGAGTTTCTTTCCCATTTTCTCCTACTTTAACTCGGTGACCTCTGCCCCCCTACAAGGTGAATCCCAACATAGCATGTTCATAGCCAATTTCCTGACCATAACCATTCTCTGTGGAAGATATGTGTTAGTTAAACACAAGCTACTGGGCTCAACGCAGGGGTAATGGGGTGAATCTCTATGGCCTGCGTCACACCGGAGGTCAGACTAAATAATCCTAATGGTCCCTGGTGGCCTTAAAACCTAAGAATCTAGGAATCATTTCTAACTAAAGAGGGAGCTGAAAGCAGGGTGCCGCTGCCCTCAGAGCATCCGCCCCTTGCTCCCAAGATGCTCATCAACTGTCTATAGATTAGAGACAGCCCCCAAGCTACAAAATTCGGACCCAGATTTCAAGCCCTTCACCCACGCTTGGGGGCGTAGGGATCCATGGGTTTGGCTCAGCCCTTGCAGGAGATAGAAGATGGATCACGGTGCAGATTCCAAGCCAAAGGTCACTGGAATTTGCGATGGGGTTGGAGGCCGGGTGCTGGCCTAAGCCCATCTTTCATGCACACACCGTATACAAGAGGCCAGGCAGCCGCCTATCACTGCTGGAACACGGGGGTATCAAAATTCTAAGCATGCTCCTCCCCACCCCAGCCATTCACTCTGAGGCATCAAACACCTTAAAGTGGCCACTTCCCAGGGCTTTGGTGGAGCCACTGGGCATCGCTATGCTGGGAAGAGATGGGGTTTTGGCCGCAGTGACCCCTAACTGGCTGCTTCCCTCTACCTCAAGCCTGCATTCCCAGCATGCCCCGCTTCCCTCCGCTGCTAAGTCCCATCTGCCCCTTCTCTTGACTTGGGGTCTGGCTGGGGTGAGGAAGAGCAGCAGGTCCAGCAGGGGGGCAGGGCTGGTGCTGAAGGTAAAGGGTGGGAGGCATGAGGATCTCCACCCAGGGGAAGGGAGAGCCTGTTCCAGAGATTGCTGGTGGGGAAGAATGGGAGAGAGCTGGTGAGGGGAGAGCAGCCTCGTTCAGCTCAGGAGATAGGGACAGGAGACGAGAACCTGTCCGGGAGAAGACAAGCGGTGACGGACTGAACTCAGATGGCATCCCTTAGATCAGCAGCCTAAACCCAAGCACCGATCTCCTTAAAGCTAAACCCAGAGGCCGGGGAGACCCCAAGGAAATGCCAAGCTCCAGCCCCGATTACTAATTGTGACACTCTGGCCCCCTTTGAACTAGATGGGCCGACAGGAGCCTGCTTACCCTGCACGTGAAACAGGTGCAACGACAGGCTGTGAGTCATCCCGACGTGCCCCTGCATCTTCTATTTACTTTTAATTGCTCCTTTGCAAGTAAGAAAATACTCGTGAGATTGAAAACCCTGCACGTTGGGGCCTGAAGCAAGAGCGCTCCGGTATCCAGAGCCGTTGACGCAAGAGACTCTCCTTCAGGCTGGATTGGCTCTCCTCAGCCTGTATTTATTAGAGCTGATTGCACCATAGAGAGAGAGATGGGACCCTTTCAAATGTAAACAACCCTGCCCGCTCTGCGTGAGGTCAGTACCTCAGTCAGCACCGTCCCAAACAGAGCCCTGGGTGGACAGTCAGGTCGTGAGATCGGGGGTGGAATAGGCCCATGGGGATGGAGGGAAATGCTCACACCCCAGGGTAAGGAGGAGGCAAAGGGAACAAGTCATGGGTGGGACACCAGAGCATCAGAGCTGCTGCATGAGCTCTATGGACCACGGTGAGGAAGGCACAAAGGCATTCTGTTTGTTGATTGGCTGTTTGCTCTGCCCACCCATTCCCTCGCTGTCCCTCTGCTTCCAGCTTCATACCCTGCTCTGTGCTCCCCTCCACACCTCTCCTTCCTTTCCTTTCCCTTCCCCACTGCCTTGGTCTTATCAGGTTGTCCCACTCCTGCCATTGCTGTTCACTTTGCGTCGTATGTGTTTGCACTTTGCCTGCCTGGTTATTTATACTGCAGGCTCTTCAGGGCAAGGACTGTCTCTCTCGGTGTGTTTGCAAAGCACCAAATGGTGCCATGATCTTGGTTGCCATCGCTAGGTGCTCTGGTAGTTATGCAAGACTGTAGAGCTAGAAATGGAGAACTAGAGAGGGGTTTGCATCTCCAGGGCAGCCAGCACAGCCCTGTCACCAGCACAGTCTCAATTTTAAACCCACAACTGTTAGCAACCTTGTTGACAACAGCGCTAATGACGCTGTTCCACTGGGAGAACCTCCCACCATTCAACAATGACATTTTCAGCTGCATATCTCAGGCCTAGATAACTGTCTGGAAAGTTCTCCTCTCACTAGCCTGTAAGGACAGAGCCAGCGGGTCAGGAGAGAGCAGGCTGGAAATGGGTGGGGGGTTGTTTTGGCTTTTTTAGAACTGGCACGAAAAGAGCTTTCTCAGACTTTCCACGGAATGGAAACCAACCCAGCCACAGCTCAGCACACCGAGGGCCTGATCCTTGCTTGCAGGCTTTCCCCGCCTCGGACTTGGGCCTGGGCAGCTAGCCTGCATTCTCCTCCGTCGGTGAAGGGATACAGTAAACAGCCCTGTGAAGTGCTATCGCACTGCCGGCTGCGGCTGTGTTTATCCTTCAGCCCCACGACAATGGGGCGCAGATAGCACAACTGGGCACTTCTTGCTGAGATCACGCCAGCCTTCCTCAGCAGGTCGATAGCAGGGGAACATTTCCAGTGTACACAACGTGCTCCAGCCCTTGTCGATGGCGGGAGGGGGCTGTTAGAACTGTTAGAACTCCTCCCTAATGAATTGGCTGCCTGCGGCTGAAATCCTCTCTTCACTCACTAGCAGACTTAGCACGGACCAGATCCACTTTGCCCTCCCAGCCCCTGACTCAGATGCCAACCTAACACCGACCTGGAGGAAGTTCAGCCTCCAGGGTCCAGTCAATTGTTGGCTTGCCTGCTCTGGCTGATAACTAGCAAGAATTGTGCGGGTACCATATGGACTTCTACACACTAAGGACAGGGCCCTGTCTACAGCACCAGTCTCTCTATTGATCCTGGGGTTTACAACACACATCACAGTAATATCTAAGGGAGAGGTTTTCAAAAGAGCTCGGCACCCACGGTGAGTGGCCAGATTAGGCCCCCCCCGTGAGTGGCCAGATTTGGAACAGAAGTGGGCATTGCTGGGGGCACGTTGGGGGCTGAGACCTTGAAAATCCCCATGTGCCTCAGAGACCGGAGTTATTTCTCAGAGGTTAATTAAGCATCAGACGATGACAAATAAGAATTTCCTGCACCAATCAAGCAGGCAGTTTAGGGGTGAAGAGCTCTATACTTTGCCCATTCACAGTCACTAGAGCCGTCCACTGGCCAGCGATCTTCCTCATCAGAGCTCGAATCAGGAACCTGTGACTAGAATTCCCTTCCAGTCCCCTCTTCCTGTCGCTTAGTCATTCCGGGACCTCCTCCTAGAAAGATGTGACAAGGCCAAAGCCAGAATATCTGGGGGCTGCAAGGAGGAGCTGGGAATCGAGACCAGTGTGGCAGAGTCCCATGGAATCCGAAACAAAATGAATCAAATCAAGACAGGCAGCTTGATGTTCTATGGCTTTAAGGCACCAGTCTAGAATTCAGGCCGGTGGGAGAGAGAAGAAAAGGAAAATCAAATCCGGCTTTTGCAGCCAAGTGTTCATTTCCCCAAATATTTAACAGCTATTGCCGCAGAGACGGTAATTAACAAGACTCGTCCTCTCTGCCCACACTGTTACAGGGTTGGATGCTGCCTCGGCTCTTTGAACTATGTTCGCTACAAGGATTAGAAAGGTTCTTTAAATCTTTGTCAGTTATGCTTATGCAGGGCTATAAATGTACCTGGCACTCCAGTCTGCCTTCCCTCCACTGGTTTCTAATTACCTTGTCCTGGCCAGATCCCAGAGCCTGTGCTCCACCCTCATCTTTCTCAACCTCTTTGCTGCCTTTGACCCTGTTGATCACATGGCCCTACTCGAAATCTTGTCTTCCCCAGTCTTTCATTGCTGCGTTCCCCTCCTGTCTGGTTGACAGTATAGCCGGTTGGGTTCAAAGTTAGGTTGCTAAAGGCATCCCCAAGGCAGATGTCTGCTTTGGCTTCCTATAGGGAGGACTGAGCTGTCCTTTTGTATTCATAGGGGGCTTTAGCAAAAACCCTGCTAAGAGATGTTTACTGCGGAAGTAATTTGCAATGGAGAACACAAGCAGCTTTACTGAACTTACTATTTGCCGAACAATGCTATATATTTTTATGTGCTGGTACCTATTAACCACCCCCACATACACATCGGCGGACCTATCTAGTGTAGATAGCCCTCCTGCAACAAACTGCTGCAGTGCCCTCCGAGTGATCGGCGTACCTCAAAAAGTTTAGAAAGTTGGGTTCAGGTCAGCACCCAAAAGTTACCAAAGCTCATTCAAGTCCCTTTGTAGCAAGTGGGACGGGACATATCAGAATTATAATGTGAGCATCATCTTCTTCATGAAAAAAGAAGAACAGGAGTACTTGTGGCACCTTAGAGACTAACAAATTTATTAGAGCATAAGCTTTCGTGGACTACAGCCCACTTCTTCGGATTACTCTGAAATCTTCTTCATGGGCATTTACACTTCCGGTCTCAGCACACACCAGACTAACAGCCAAGACAAAAATAGTGAACTAAACTTTTTACCGAATCTTTAAAAATGTTTGGGTGTGGTGTGAATTTTGGGCAAGAGATCGGGGTAATCCCGCCCCCACTTTATGCCACTCAGCACAATTTAACAATCAATCATTGTGGCTAATGTTGGGTGATTAGAGCGGTAATGAGCAAATACCGGCACCCAAGAGAGCGCCCGAGGGAGTTCAGGGCAGGAGCTGAGGGGCTGGCTGGAGGGATGGAATTGGACAAGGACGCTGCACGAGGACTGTTACACTTGTGTATTGAATAAGGAATCCAGTGGAATCTCACTGGCTGCTTGGCCAGACTACACCAGAACCCCTGAAACCTCTAGTAACAACAGTGGCTGTCCAGTGAGATGGTTAAAAAAGAAGCACTGAGAGAAAAATCTGCATTTAAGAACCAATTTGATATTAAATCTCACTTTCCCAAGGCACACAAAAGGTATCAGGAGCAAAATCAAATGTCTGGACTACAGCACCTATCCCACACGAGCGTCCAGATACCAGAATGGGGAACAGGAGGTAGGGACTTAGCTAGACAGAGCGGTGAATAAGGAAGTTGGTGATTGTTTAATGGGAGAGGTGGGCCTGAGCTGTGAAATTCAGATCAGGACTCCCCCCACCCAAAAAAAAAAATTTCTTGGGGATGGGGGGGTGGGAGAAGAGTAGAACTGGATAGGTGATGGTCTTGCCTCAAGTTACTAAAGATGGAGGGGCCAGATCCTCAGCTGGGGTAAACTGGCAGAACTCTATAGACTTCAATGGAACGGGACCATAGTGCCAAGCTATCCAGTGTGACTCTACTGAGCTCTGCTGTGGCCAGTGGAATTACGCCAGATATACCCCAGTGTAACTGCGATCAGAACCTGGCCTGTTACTTCTAGAGATCGCAGCTTCGATGATACGTTCATGGAAAGTTCCCCAGCTGTTTCTCTGTTTAGATCCTTTTCCTCAGTGTTTATAGTTTTGCCTTCTAAGTTCTCGACACACCCAAGCCACAGATGGGGGGGGGGGCAGTGTGTGTGTGTGTGTCTGTCTGTCTATAAGAGGTTCAGACCATAAACACAACTAGGCAGTCACTTAGGGTGACCAGACAGCATGTGTGAAAAATCGGGATGGGGGTGGGGGGAGTAATAGGAGCCTATATAAGAAAAAGACCCAAAAAATCGGGACTGTCCCTATAAAACTGGGACATCTGGTCACCCTAAGCTCACTGTGTTTTAATTGCAATGTACGTGAGGCTCACCCACTGACAGAGGAGCTAGAGCTTCAGTGCGAGCTCTTGGCTGGATTGTTTCTCCCAGCCAAAATGTCAATTGCACAAGATGTCATTAAGAAGCAGCATGTTTGTCAGGACAACTCAGAAAGCTTGCAACATGAAATTTCCATTTCCTGAGCTTCCTCTTTTCATTTATATTTATGCAGAGACGGTTTTGAAAATTAGGAACTAGGAATGACCTTGCTAGCATATTCTGTATGGTAAATAATATCTCCATGGAATGATGTGGTGCTTGCAAAATACAGAGCATCCCTTTCGGATACAAACACATTCCCGTCTGAATATACTATGCCATTGCTTTTAGCATGTGCCACATTTGCAAAGGCTTGAGACAGAGTCATATCAAGAAAGGATCCCATCCAAGGAATTAGCCCCCATCTTCCAGACAATGGCTCATCACTGAAACAAAGTCCAGTGAGAGCCAAGCCTAGGAGAAGAAAGTTGCAGGCAAGGTGGCTGTTCTATTTAACAGGTTAGGCGCGGGCTCTGTCAAGCCAGTGTCACGTAGCAGAGAGTCAGGATGCATCCCCTCTGAGCACACCTTTTCCTACCGGTTCTGGGTGCCCGCTTTCAGATGTCACCACACCAACCTCTCCAACAACTGGATGATCCTGCCTAGAAATACTCACAAACAACAACACAGCTCCCTCCCGCAGTGCGTCCACTCAAGTCCACTAGCACTGAATTCCTCTGGAAACTGCCCAGCCACCTAATGAAATTTGCAAGGCTTTCACAGCCAGGACAAGCTGGAAATTCTTAGCTGGCCATGGGCTTGTTACACCTCCAAAGCCGCTTTCCTCCAAGAAGCTAGCCCCTACGGAAGGAGCTGGCAAACAGATACCATCATAGACCTATCCGATAAGCCTGGGATAAAATGGATTAAAATAGAGCTTTACAGCCCCCGTGGAGGTAACGATGAGTATCCCCTTGTGCCTGGGTTAACTCAGACAATGTCACAAAGTGATTCAGTGGCTGCCCATGCAGCAAACCCAACCAGTCCTAACCCCACCAGGCCACGCTCCCTCCCCAGAGGGAGTTACTCTTAAGGTAGGCCAGATTGTTTGCTTTACAGGCAGTGCTGACAGCAGGCCCTTGTAAGGTCCCAGGCCACTCTAGCCTGAGAGGGTGAAGAATGGGCCCGTGGACACAGCAAGCTGCCACAAGCATGCCTTCTAAAAATAGACAGGGGGAGCCCAAACAGGGGATCTGCAGGGGAAGAGAACGGGATAAGAGCACTCCTTCCACAGTGCTGCCCCAAGCTTCGCTCCAAGCTTCGCCCTGCCCTCGGAAAGTCCATTTCAGAGCTGCACGCACACGCGCTTGCAGGCTCCGGCCGCGGCGGAATGGAAACAATGCCACGCGACTTCTCGGCCTGACCCCGGTGGCAGCCCCCAGCCTGAATCTCAAACATATTCACCATCAGTTTGTGGAGTGAAACATTCCAAGAAGAGATTCTGCCAGGAAACTGGAGCTGCGGAAACATTTGTGGGGCTCCCAATCAAACAGAGGTCAAACTTCTGCTTGTCCACTAAATTCTTCACTAAGCTCCCAGGGAAGGTGTAAGCTGATGGGCTCTCTCACCCGCCCGGGAAGGAGGCAGTGCCACACGTAGTATGGTTCAGCCCCTGCCTCAGGGCACAATTTGCTGGTTAAACAAAAAACTAAAACCTCAGAAGTAACATCAAAGCAAAGCAATTCCCCTTTTCCAGGTGGGCTGCAGTCCCAACTCCCCAGACCTTGGCCTTGCCTCTCTCAGCTCCTAGACCTGGAAGGACACACAGGTCCCTTAATTTCCTTGCTGGGTCACGTGGCAGGCAGGTGTCCCTTAGTCCTTTCCTGGCACAGAAGGTCTTTGCCGCAAAACACCACGAGTTTTAGCTGGGCTCAGAGTAGAGCTGGGTGAAATTTTTCAAGACAACACATTTTTTTTCCATCCAAAAATGCAAATTTGGATCAACCGAAGTGATTTGCGGATTCACATCTGATTCGCCAAATTGTTTCGGTCGGAAAAAAAAATTACAAACAAATCAAAATATTTCATGTCAACATTTTTTTTGTAAAGAAAACGTTTGATTTTTTACTTCAAAACAATGTTTTGTTTAAAATTATACTTCAAATTGATTTAAAAAAAGGTTAAGAAACTAAAAAAAATGTTTGACCCAAAACAAATTTTTTGTTTGTTCGTTTTCAATTTTTCTGTTTGGCCCGAGAACCGGAAATCAGTTATTTGCACAGCTCTAGTTCAGAGACAGCAGAGATGAAAATAGATCCATTCACCCTTTCTCTAACTCAGCACAGACCTGAGGCAGGTGTCAATCACAGAGTCTAGGATGCAATGACCTACATGCATCTTAAGGCACTTCCCAATCCAGAGCTCCTCTACTGTGGGTGTTTGCTCCTTAGAACTTCTCTACAAGAGCCATATTGCCAAGGAGGAAGCAACGCAGAAAGGATGGTGGTGTACGGCTCTAACCATTAGAGATCAGGATGAGACCCACTGTGGGAGCGAGATTAGCCCATACCTGCTTGCTGCTATGTTCTTTTACCTTCCTCTGAAACATCTGCTGCTGGCCACTGTCAGGGGTAGGATACTGATCTAGATCAACCAGGGGTGTGATCCAGGCTGGCAATCCCCATGCTCCTTAATTGTAACTAACGAGCAGCAAGAAGTGGATGATGTCTTAAAGTTGTCCTTTAGCGCAATAGGAAAGCAATACAGAGAGTTCACTCTAAGAACAAGGACACATTTATTAAATACTTGCTCTACAGCAGAATGCCTAGATCTGTTCCATTCGGTGATAAAAGATCATCTACTGAGCTTTCCAGACAGGAGGAAGTTATACTTTTGATTGACAGTCCAATTAGGCAGCCAGTTCTTAAAGACATAGTACTAATGTATCCATTACCCATTGCCAAGAGGCTCGGACAAGGAAATCACATTATAGGCTGTATTTGCAGTAAGGATGTTAATAAAAGCAGTGATTCACCTGCAGGCATTCACGTGTTGGAGGCCTACTCTGAGATTTCCTTCCCCTCGTAATGCAGGCACCACCTAGCTTGGAAGGAGTAAAGAACGGTTCCAGCATCGGCACAGGGAAGTGGCAGAGCCCAAGCAGACTCCCAGTGAAATCCTGGCCCCACTGAAGTCAATGAGGGTTTTGCCATTGACTTCAGTGGCATCAGGTCTTGAGACCTACCTCTGCTATGGAGCTGGAGAGGAAGGAGCTAAAGAGTGGCGTATAACATTCAGCCTCTGGGCTCCAGGTTCTGCCACCCCCAACCCCTCCTTTAGCCCTGCCTCAGGCTTCAGAAATTGGCTTCCTGCTTTCCCTTAGTTGAAGAACTAGCTGCCCCGTTGCAGAGACATTTTCTGCAGCGCCTTCCCTTCGCTTGGCCTTACATCAAACTGGTTGGTGCCAGACTGTTGGGACGTAGCAGCCTGAGTCTGGGAAGCACACAGGGACACAGGCAAAGCCTCCAGATGATAGCGCCAGCATCAGGTAGGGCCCACCTCCTGTGAACCCCTGGACACACTGCACACAGCTTCTGGGCTTCAGGGCCTTTTTCGTGCAGGCACAAGGCTGAGGCAGAGATTTTTCCAGTTGCACTAATTTCAAACAGGGGCATTGTGGTCAGAGCTTCTCGGTTGAGCTATTCCGACTGTCAGGACCTCCAGGTTCAAATCCCATTTGGGTTGATTCTGCCCATCACCCTGCAGAGGTAGAAAACTCGGTCTCTGCGCACGCAGATGAGGCCTTAGAGACTCGGATCCTAGCTGCCATGCATGAACGTCAATGGTAATCGCTGGGGCTTACCGTAATGTACAGGCTACAATTCCCCATCACCAATATTGTTTGCCTGACCTCCAGCCCAGAGGTGGCTGCTTCTCAGTGGGGGCTGAAATGATTGCTAAATAGATTGGGCACTATCCCATGGGGCTTTTGTCTGAATAAGGAATATTAGAACTGGGCCCACAGCAATGAACTTCTCCAGCTCCGTTCATTGCAGCATCCAGGGCACCCCGTGAAAGGTGCTTTTGCATGTATTGTGCTGAGTACAGCATTATTAGCGAACTAGGACTGAACATCAGAGTTACGAACATCAGAGTTATGAACTGACCAGTCAACCACACATCTCATTTGGAACTGGAAGTATGCAATCAGGCAACAGCAGAGACCAAAAAAGAAGAGAAAAGCAAATACAGTACACTGCTGTGCTAAACGTAAAGTACTAAAAAGTGAAAGGGAAAGCAGCATTTTTCGTCTGCATCGTAACGTTTCAAAGCTGTATTAAGTCAATGTTCAGTTGTAACCTTTGGAAAGAACAACGCGCAATGTTTTGTTCAGCGTTATTGAACATTTCAGAGTTACAGCCAACCTCCATTCCCGAGAACTCTGAGGTCCTACTGTACATTCTCACAATTACTACAGTGTGAAGTCATTTAGTGCTGAGATCAAACGCATCCGTGCCAAGCTTCAGTTATGCTGAATCCAGCTCAGCTTAAGGAACTGTGTGGGCCAGAGCATCTCTTCAATTAACTTCCACTATGATTTGCTACCAACACACCCAAAGCCTCAGTACAACTCAGGATGTGTTATAGAAGCGCACACACCTTCGCAGTGCAGAACCATAGTCTAAATGAGCCCCTAAGAGAAGCAAGAAAGTTTCCGACAAGACTGAAGTGTCAGATAAAGCTCATTGGCTCTCACCCTGAGCTGAAGATTTCACACTTAGAGCTGCGTGAAGCTATTCATGTTCACTTCATATGTCTCCGCAATGCAAAGAAATTGTCACAAACCTATGACTATTGAGAGCTTCACAATTGGCCCTGTGCTGCGCAACATGGTGAGGGATTACAATTCCATGGCAGCAGCGGGAATAGAACTCCGAGGCTCCCACTGCAAAAGCTGTGCTCCTGAAGGAGAATCACCTTCAGCTGAGAGCAGTATAGGACCTATGACACACAGCAGTACAATTCTGATTTTAGCCAGCAATCACACACAGACACACACACTATAACCAGTTCATTGATTGAATTTCCTAAATGTTTTGCGATTTTTGTCCTAGGTGAAATATCTTTTCACCAGTCAAAGCAGTTTTTCCACATTTTAAATAAATGAATTCTGCTGGCTTGGAGGAGAATGCTTTTTGTGATTTTTGTCCAAAGTGGTAACATTGGCACAGAAATATGGCCAATGTAGCAAAAATCGTTCTTTCATGGCAAAAACGGAGAGATGCAAGAATGACAAGAAATTATCCTTTTCCAGTTGCCTTTGGAAGCTAGAACAGTTATTGGGAAGGGAATGAGATTTGGAATGAATCAGAGATGGGAGGTGTGGGAACGGAGACAAATCAGTGCCGTTACCCTAACAGCAGAGAAAAATGAATTAGGAAAGAGACACAACTAGACATTGTTAAAGCTAAACATTTTAGGTTTAGCAACATGGTCCCCTCTCAAATAATCTCTACAGGAGCTGGGGGAGGAGTTTAGAATGATAGAAAAAAAGGTGCTAGTCTGACTCGCTCTCATTCAGCCCACACACAAGATGAGGGGATAGAACTGATGCTGATGAGTATTCAGATGGTCTAATGGTTACGTTATTAGCCTAGAACCTGGGGTCAAGTTCCTGCTCTGCCACAGACATTCTGTGTGACCTTGAGAAAATTACTTGGCATCTCTGTGCCTCAGTTTCCCCATCTGTAAAACAGGGACAACAACACTGCCCTACCTCACAGGAGAAATATAGAAAAGATTGTGAGGTGCCTAGCTACTGCAATAATGGGGGCCAAGTAAGTACCATGGTCAGACATTGAGAATTTGCCAGCACTTTACACATATTAATTAATTAAGTCTTCCCCCTGGGAGGCAGGTATTTTTATCCCAATTTCACAGAACTGGAGACAGAACCCCGAAGTCCTGACTCTCATTCACCTCCTTTAGTCACTAGACCACACTGATCAGACAACTCACATTGACCTGTGAGTTCTGCTTTGATATCCAGCAGGTTTCCCAAAACCCATCGGTTTTGCAAGACAAGGGCCTTTCGTAAGAAGTCGAGAGTTTTGCAAGCAGAGATAAGCTACACACGACTTTTCAAAATAAGCTTGACCTTCGGAGCTAGGTTACGAGTCTCACTGGGGAAACAGAAATGCTTCCTTCCCCTTTCTGCACAGGAGACGATTCCAAACAGTCACGAGAAGGGTCGAGAGGTTAAAAAGTCACTTGGGTCACCCTGCTGGGCTAAGGGTGAAGCCAGGCACTGCCGAAGTCGGGGAGCACAAGAGGGCATGCGGGCAGGGCACAGAGCCCATCCCATGGGAGAATTTGACTGGGCTTGGCTGAGATCTGGCATCTCAGCGGCAGGTAGGCATGGAGGCCCAGTGAGCTGCACCTGTGAGCAATGTATTCAGCTGTTATCAATATTTAGATAGTAAATCATGGGGGTAATAAACGGGAAATGCACTAACTTCAGTACTATAATCTCTTGTCTTTTGGGCTAATACAAAGTGTAATATAAGTTTAACAGCTGATACTTCCTGTGTGGGGGATGCACTGTGTGTTGGCAGGCGGGTGCATTCAGTGCTAGAATAGGTAGGTCTACAACTACTCGGATCCAGTGCTCCTCGTTGCATGGTGCAAGACGGGTGCTTGTGGCAGCTTGCTGTGTCCACGGGCCCATTCTTCACCCTCTCCCCTACCTGTCTAGAGGCCAAGTCCTGGGCAAAGCTTCTGCAAACAGTACAATATTCCAGATCTGCTTCCTGGGCTGGGGAAACATACTGCAGGGGCAAAGGGTGAGCCGTGTCATCCTGCTCTATGGGAACTCATCCTGCCAAATCCACAGCCAGCATCAATCAACCTAGCTCCCAACTGTGACAGAGCTGTGCCGCTGGAGCCCCGCTGAGGATCTGGCCCTGAGCTCCCAAAGACGGGGAGCTGGGATAGGTTTGCGGCCACTTCTCGTGGGCCCCCAGCTGGCTAGTCTATGAGCCGCCCCAGTTAGCTCCCGGTCCCTGCCAGCGCATGGCAGTGATGAAACAAAAGGGCAGGCGAGGTACTGCCATGTATCAGCAAGGGACCAAGCACAACCCAACAGAGAGGCTCCTATCACCAAGCAGGGCGGGTCTGGAACAGAGCATGGTGCTGGGAATGTTCCTGTCCCCTGGCAGAAATGGGGCCCAACATCAGATGCAAATCACACTGGGGGGGGCTGCCCTGATGGCCCCTCACATAGGCAGTGCTGCTATTGCACTAGTGCGGCGAACCCCGGCTTGAACCCGGGATGAGCGACAGCAGTGCCACCGGTGGTTTGATTGGTTTAACTGCAGATGCTAGGGACTAACCCTGGTGCTGCCATTGGCTGGAGTTGGGGCCCCCAAGCCCAGACTTACAGCCTGTTTCTGCAGCCAGATAAGCCATGAGGCGAGGTGACCGTCTTTGGTTCAAACCTTGAAGGCTTTGGGATCTGATCTGAAGCCCACTGAAGTCAGTGGAAGGACTCCCATTATTTGAATCAGACCCTTGATGACCAGCTGAAGGTGGACACGGGTGATGAACCTGGAGTCCAAGTGAGTTTTAGGCTGGATATCAGAGAAACCCCCTCCCTCAGAGGGTAGAAGGGAGAGCCAAGGAAGGTAGCATAGAGGGATTTAAAGCTCTGAGAGAGAATCACTGGGAATAGTACTAAATGTAACTGCCCATATCTGGCCAGAATTTGGGCACAGCTGAGGGAGGCAGACAAAGGAGTGAGTGACCCTGTGCTTCTCTCTATCCTCCAGTAGCTTGTTTCTTTCTTTGTATAGTAACTGGAGCCCATTACCAGCTGCTGAAGGTGGGTGTATTGCCCAGTAGTGAGAGCGGAGACAGGGGACCAGGGTACTATTCTACACTCTGGCCTTAACTTACCGGCTGCCTCCGCTAGCAAGCTTGATAGCCGTAATTCGCTGCCAGTGGTGTGAGCCATGGAGGGAGCTGTAGGGTAGACAGGGTTCAGGGATTTGTATGACCAATTGTGAAGCATGGCTATAAAAGTTTGCTAGGGTGGACGAGGCCAGAGAGAGAACTTGGACAAGGCACTTTGCTCCTCAATGCTTAGTCTGCCCATCTCTAAGAGAGAATTGTAGCTTTCCAACTGCCCCAGCGCACGGTGCGGCTCCATTAAACCTTGCCAACCTCTTGCAGGCCTTCAGCTGAACTGACCTATGGAAATTCAAAGCGTTATTTTCTTCATATTGTTTTATTACAGGCAAACAAGGTTATTCTTTCGGTGAATTGTGCGTGGCAGAGACTAACCAGCTGTCACCCAGCCTCCTTTGAAAAGAACCAATCACAATCCCAGCTCTGAAGCTGTTTTTCCTTTGGATTATTATGGCTTGCTGCAGGGACAGTCCTGAAGACTGGGTTTCCCTGCCTTCTCCTATAAACCTTTGAGTCAGCGAGCCAGAGAAATAATAATAAGTCGTTAGCATGACAGAATAGTGGAGCAATCGGTCCACACCCAACCCACAAAACAAAGCACAAGACACTGGGGTCAGTCGGAAGGACAGAGCCAGGTGTGGTGCAAACAGCTTGGCAGCATTCACTGCCTGGAGTCCTGGTTTCCAAGTCCTTGAAGCTCGCCTGTGATTTAAAGCCCTTGAACAGAATTGTGTCAGCAAACGCCATAAGAAGTGAGTTCTGCTCCCTGGCTTCCAGGTAGCAGGTTCTGGGTTTAGAGCTAGTGAGAAGTGACGGCTTAACAGCTCTGGAGACTGTTTCCCCACAGAGCAAGTACGGCTTGGAGCAGTGCTTGATTTTCTCACACAGCCAAGTTTCCTCCTGGGGTCATGGATCTCCGTCTCTTTATCTTTAACCTCGAGTAAAAAGGCCATAAAAAAGCTTTGAAAGCAGGTGGCAGAGGTGTGCTCAGATGCCTGCGCCCGAGTCCCCTGGGATTTGTGTTGCCAAAGTTAATATTAAACTGCGTGTGTGCACCTCAGCAGCCACCCTTTGTTCTCCAGGCCTCGCTCAGTCATGCGTACACCCCAGAGGGGCCCAAACTCCATCACCGGTTCCAAACCTCCCACACCGAATATGGTGGAGGTCTGGACCACTATCGGGATTGAGGGCTAAAGTTCGTATCTCAGACCCGTGTCAATAAGAGACTGATCTATCTTCTCTTACGCTGCTGGTCTTCGCTGTCACATCGGATCTGAATCTGAATGCTGATACAGAGTTTCCATTTCAGAGTAGCAGCCGTAAGTACTCCTGTTCTTTTTGCGGATACAGACTAACACGGCTGCTACTCTGAAACCTGTCATTATGCAAGGCACTGCATTTAGCCATATGGAGTGGAAATCCATCAACCTCATGAAAAAACTTGTACAGATACAGACAGACTAGGTGCCACAAGTACTCCTGTTCTTTTTGCAGAGTTTCCATTGACTCGGGAGGGTGCGGGGGAAGGGTTGGGCCCAGGTCTGGATTTCATGACTCAGGACCCATCTCTACTACACATTCGCTCAGGAGGTGATTCAGCTGCCGGCCGCTTCTCAGTCTGATAAGGGAAATGATGCAAACATGTCACCTTAAAATACACAAACTGGGCAAATATTTTACCTGATTCTGCCCCTCTCCTCAAAGAGGTGACTTGAAGCATTTATGAAAATGGAGGTGAAGGCTACAGGCATCTCTTGAGGAGAGATGAGTGCTAGGCCCCATGAGAAAAGATTCCAAGTCCCTAGACATCTGAGTCTATCACTCCGTTCACAAACCCATCCCTACTAGGTGTCCCGGTGGTGAGTAGCTAGCTTCCCCTTCTGCCATCTTCCCATGCAGCCCTCTCCTCTGAGCAGCCTGAATGATCCCTCATGCCAGCTCACGTTAGGGCCGAAAGATGCATTCGGTAGCGGCTAGACTGAAGGCTGCACCAAGACATGAAATAAGGAAAATTGATTTTCCACAGGCTCCCGTGCTTGTTGGAAGCCCAAGGCTCCATTTTCTTTCTCACTGCACCGAGCCCTTTGCCCTGTAAGCAGGGGGCTGCTTGTGGCCTTTTGGGTTGGGGTTGAGCAGGAAGGTGCATTGTGATCGCACAGCCTGTTGTGGCTTTCATGAGTCTGTGGAAATATGGTTATAATTAGATTAAGGGTAAGGCACGGGGGGGGGGAGGGGGGAAATGTATGCTTTTATACGATCCCATGAAAAGGTCCTGCACAGAATATTACACACATTTCCTGATGGACACAGTTCAATGGCACAATATACAGCCGCTTTGAAAAGGAATCTGGGAAAGCTTCGAATAGAAATGTTGTCTCTGCGGAGATAATGTGTGCAATATCCTTCCATCGGGAGCACACATCTGTTCCAGTTCAACCACCTTCCTTCATTCAGGGAGTGGAACGTGGTTTCCTAGCCAAGTGCCAAAACCAGGCTTGTGCTCTTCTGTTCCCACCAGAATCTATTTATTGTTGAGGGGGAAATAAAGCTCTATTTAAAAAAAAATCTGAATCTAGAGGCTGGGTCTGAAATGTCACTGACTGGGCATGTCCCCTGAAGTAAACATCCCTTGTAGAAGCAGGAGGGGGAAGGGAGCCGGTTGCCACTCCAGAAAAAACAGGAACATAAATTACAAAATGGAGAGCGATCCAAGAGAAAAAAAAGGGAGTGGTAGTAGTGGTGTAAACTGATTCAGGGTGTTTTCTGCATATTAGTAAAGGATCTCCCCCTGCAGGAAGATCTTCCTGGTTATGTTAAAGAGGGTAATTTGGCATTCAGTTACATCTTTGCCAATATCCAGGACAGGGAGGAATTGCGTAGGGCTGCACGTAAGGCAATTACTAGGAGCAATGAGATGCAATTAGGGAGTGACAATAATACAGATGTTAAGGGAAGGGTAATAAAGGCTGTCTAATGAAAAAGTTCCTGAGGGTGGCATGTTTTAGATGGCAGATTAGTCTCCCAAAGGACATGGAGGAAGCTCCCTCTTGGTCGGTCCATTTAATACTGTATTAGCCCTTGCAAATGTTCTGAACATTCCTGCCCTGACGGGGGATGGACTGGATGAGCTTGTGGGACGCTCCTCGCCAAGTTCTACGATTCGACATCTTTCTTTTCCAAGTCTCATACAGTTTTGCTGAGCTCTGAGACACCCTCGCCTCTGCCTGATCATTCAGAACAGCCCCTTCTGTTCAGCGCCGGAGTTTCTGTGACCTAATCCACATTAAGCCGAGCCTTTGAGAAGCCCCATTAAAACACATGCCATCATGCCAGCCAAAAGGGGCTTTTGAAGGAGACACACCGCATTAAGTCCCAGGGACTCAGCAACCCCTTGAAAAGAACTGAGAGGCCTGGGAGCGCACAGAGAATTTTTTTTTTTTTTTTAAATCCCCCCATGAGTTTTAGCATCAGGAAGAAAAAATTGAAATGGCGCAAACCTGTGAGAGAAAGGAGCTCTAAAAGGATCCCTGGTGTTTCTCAGCTGGGAAGGGAGAGTAAGCATGGGGTGCAATATACATGGAAAGTTATGGTTCCTTTTTCCACGGACTGCACATTTCAGTGTAAGTAGAGGGGCAGGGCAGTGGTGGGCATGAATTCACGACGACTGTTTGAGAGGGAGTCTCATACACCCTGCACGCTTTCTTTCTTGGGTATTTTGCTTAGTCAGAATTCTCTCCCCCAAACCAGTAGAGAGCTGCTCTTTGCATACGGAAAACACAACAGCAAGAGAGAAAAATACTCGCAAAAGGGAGATATGTCTCGCTTTCATTTCCTTTCAACGTCTTCCCATTCAGCATGTGATTTAACGTTCTTTTCCCCCCACCCACAACAGGGTTGCACGCCAAAATGCTGCAGGGCTTTCTCCTTTCAGCCTGTAATGCTTTTCATGTTAACTGGAGATGAGAGAGCAGGAATGTTTGGATCCATATCCAAACTTCTGCAAACCTGGGAGTTGAGGCCTGGAATTTTGGGTCAGCCCAAGGAACCAGCTGCAAAGTTCCGATCGAGATCCAACCTTGCCCAAAGTTCCAGGGGTGTGGTCAGATGTGGGGTCTTAGCTTTGGCCTACAAGCCCTGCCGCTATGTTAATGTAACATGCCCCACTCAGCCCAGAACACCCTCAGCTTGGGAAGATGTTCCCGTGTGTATGGAGTCTGGGCTGAGCAGCGTTTTACCCTTCCAGTGTTTCTAGCAAACATCTTGGCCCCTTGAAAATTTAGCACTTTCTTGGGCCTCAGACACTTCCAGCCAGCCACTGAAAGCAGCTGCCTTCTACCTCTTAACTTCCTCACAAAAGCTCCCAAGCAGGCTGCACACCCATAAGGGAGCTAAAGTAGTTGGGAGAAAAAGAGGGGACAAAATCCAATTCCCTTTCCTAGCTCCCCCTGCAGGTAGAGAAAAGAGAGCGGGTGTTTCCTTGCTGCTTTCTTTCCCAGTTTGGGAGGCATTGGGATACGGCAGAGATTGGCCAGATATGTAAAGGAGAGAGAAGGTGGTGGACTTTCGCTTTTCCTCTCTTCACGGTGTAATTGTGACTCTAATAACCCCTCAGTGCCAACTGGCAAAGCGTTCACTCTTCTGTAACAGTGGCTCTGACCAGGCCTGACAAACTCACTACGCCTAACATGCTGCTTTCATAGTATTTATCCACAAAGGGTCCTGTGAGCGGTCTAGTAAAAGCTGGTGTCTTGCTGATCCCCATAATTGTTAGGAGAGGTACAGATGGGTGATATTTAAGGAGTTGTGTGTAAAAATATGTTTTTGAAGTAGAGTCCCAGGCAGAATTGACAAACCGGTTTCACCAGACTAAAGGATGCAGATTCAGCTGTCTGCCTAGGTTCATACACTAAGCACTGTAAACCACTACAGTAGAAGCCCATTTTGCATATCAAATCAACATGAATATGTGAAGAGCACTTGGAGCCAGCACTGCAGGAAACAAACCTGGGGGGCGGGGAGCGTGGTCCTGGCTCTGGGGACAAAACGGAGTTTTTGGAAATATAAGAGGTAGCAAAAGGATCCTTCACTGAGGAAGCAAAAAGGCCAGCTCTTGGTATTCATCAAAGGTGGATCCCCACAACCTTGGTGGGTTATGCCAGGAGATTGCATTAGGTGAGAAACTGCTTTAGACAAGGGTTTTTAGCCTGTTAACTTCCAGTTAAGTTTGGACTCTAAGAAGCACACTGTACGTTTGGTTATATGCACCCATTGCGGTTTCCATTATCCTTATTCATTCGCTCTTAACTCTTAGCCTTTGAGGATATATTATAACTATATCTCAGTGCAGTGATGTTATAAAGGACCTGATCCAGAGCTGTACCAGTCAAGTTATGTGATTTGTTCCCTTGGGCACAGCTAACCTGGTAATTTCTGAGAGTGTCCAATGATAGGGGGAATACTACAGGGAGCCGCTCTCAAGATGCTCAGGGACTGGAATGCACCTGTTACCTTCAAGGCAAAGTCAGGGCTGGCAGAGCCCTGAGGAGGTTGTTTGGGTGGCTAACAGATTGGGGAGGGAAGGGTGTCAGGAAGCAGATAGACAGTTAAGCACAAGCAATTCTCTCTCTTGCTGAGGTAGGGGAATCACAAGATGACTCACTGCCCTGGGCACCCTGAGAAGTCATCACGGTAACATACCATTTGCAAGGCTTCCCAGGAAAGTGAGATACATCATTAAGATCACTGAGGCAGGATCCCATTCTCTAGCCGGTTCGTGGTAAACTATCCTGCAGCTGTGTTAGCCTGAGAGGGAGCAGAATGGGTATGTTTGCTTTGCCCCTTAAATGTATTGGGTTTGAATCACCAGTGCCTTGCTCCTTGCATAGCCTTTTACAGGCCAAAGGAAGCCGGGAGAAAATGTTACAGATGACAAGGAAGCAAAGGGATAGGGGGACATCTGGAGGGGCCAGAGTTGAGAGAAAGGTTTCCTGGAACTAAAGATGAACACCTTTCTTTGGTGTGAGGAGAAGATCATAGAATATCAGGGTTGGAAGGGACCTGAGGTCATCTAGTCCAACCTCCTGCTCAAAGCAGGACCAATCCCCAGACAGATTTTTGCCCTAGATCCCTATGTGGCCCCCGCAAGGGCTGAACTCACAACCCTGCGTTTAGTAGGCCAATGTGCAAGCCACTGAGCTATCGGTCCTACCCACCAAGATAGGAGGAAGAGAACCGGGGGACTCCTATCTTTCCATTTGTAGGCCCACAAGTCCTAACAGACCTGGCATTCTAATAGTTTTCTTGCCTGGCATGAGAAGGGGCCCATGGGCAGCATCTGAAAGCACGTCCCACTTCAAATCCAGAGAGAACACAAGGAATAACACCCCAGCCAAGGAAACCAGTGATCCAGCACTCGCTGTCCAGGCTTAAACCCATCTCCCTCCCTAAAGGAAAGATCCCCAGTCTTCCTCATTCCCTGCCCCTTACTCACTAAGATCTTATTCCTTATCCCTCAGCAACTGGACTCAGCTCTAAGGAAGTTTGACAGATCTTTACCTGGGATAGAAATTCCTTGATCTTGGGCATATTCTCCTTCCTCAAGAGGAGCTTTCCAAAGATTCTCACTAGCTGGCTAACTACATTGCATCCCCCCATACATGAGGACTTCTACCTTACCTTTGCACTAATGTGCTCTTTTATAAGCTTATTGGGTGGGGCGGGGGTGGCACCCCACCCTCTCCAGTCTAAAATCCAATCCGGGTTTCTCAGGAGTTAGGCTAATTAACAACAGGGCATAGTATATTTCATAATCAGGAAGGTAAAATACACTCTGTTGGAACAAAACAGATCCTAAACCACTGAACCAGCTCTGAAAATAGACAAACAGGGCAGAAGCTCTTCTAATGGGCGAATGTTAGACCTAAACAGGGGTTTAGATTAGTGTCCCATGGTTCTGATGAAACTTAAGTGGAGTTTGATTTAGCTCAAGCCAGTTTAAGGAAGAATGAAGTCTTAGGGCATAAAGGAACCTTTAAGGATCTCAACACCTTTACAAATCTGGGCCTGAGTCTCTTGAAAAAGGTACACACCTGGCGTAACTAGCTTAACAAGCGTGGCAGGCAATTGGCCTGTGGAATGAGTGTGATGGATCTCAGCTGAGTTCCCAGGTGTCCACAGAAGCCACACCTCCCTCAACTATCTGCCCACCTGGCTGGCTCATATTAGAAGCCCAGGACTGGGTGAGCTACTGAGGATTGAATGATCCTACTCTGCTTACAGAGTACAACGCAGTTGATGGAGCAGGGAGTGCTATTAGTATTCATGTTCCAATAGCATCTGTGTCTTGTGGCCCTAGCTATGATCAGGGCCCCATGGTGCTGTACATACACATAGTGGGAGATAGTCTCTGCCCTGAACAGTTTACAATATAAATAGACAAGTCAGGCAAACAGCAGGTGGGGAATTGGAGGGACAGAGAGGTAGACTGAAACAGCAGGTCAAAGTGGCAGAGATACTAATAAAACCAGGTCTCCTAATTCCCAGTCCAGCGCTGTCTATCCACTAGTGCAATCCTGTCTCAGCCACTGACTGACCACTGGCCTTGGGAAAAATCACTTCATTGCTTTGTGCCTTAGTTTTCCCCCATACAAAATGATAAGGAGCCTTCCCTTCCCACCTTCTAAGGATGTTGTGAGGATTATTTAGTGAATGTTTGTATGGGGAAAGGGCTATATAAGGGTTAAGTAGTAGTATTAATCCTAAACATTATCCATCCAGGACAAGGTTGATGCAGATTAGCAAGACAACATGAAGACAGACTGCAGTGCCCTCACCCATGCTGTCTCTGTTCTGTATATCCACAGAGGACATCAGCCTTCAGGTCTCTCACTAGAGCAATTACCAATGAAACTACATTCACTCACAGAGAATATTTCAGTTAAAAAATGAATCCTTGAACCACCGCAATAGAGAGCGGCCTTCGAATTGGCTCCGGATTATCTTAAATAAAACCTCACATGGCAATGGCGTATGTATAATATGCTGGCATGCATGGTCATTTGATGACATTGTGTACACAGCGGATGTGTTTAAGACTATAATCAAGCTCTGCATTTTGCAACATGTAAAGCTGAGAGGCCCATGAGGGGAGGAAAGGACGCTGGCGTCTTCCCCAGTGACAAACACAGACCCTGGGAACAATTGACTAAGCATCTCAGGTTGGCAGGAATGAATTATGGACACCTCCTTGCTGCTGAGGCTGTCAATCCTGCTGGCAGAAGGTTTTGCTTGGGTTCAGCAGCCACATCTGCCTCTCGGTGACTCCCCAGGGGACAGGAGGGCATGAGAACACTCTGCTTTTGGCAGGAGCCACACAGGACCACTATGCCCATAGGGATCAGGCTGTCACGGTTTGTCCCTGTTAGAAGCTGTTTGTTTTGCAAGCCGGGGCCGTCTGCACTGGAATGCCCAAAAGGGCTGATAACAAGCTCTTGTTTTGAGAACAGTTTGTGGTGAGTGAATGCAACAGTGTTATCTGGCTGGTTTGCAGCTGCAGTCTGGATTGCAAGATCTAGTGTCAGGCTGGTTTAGAGCCCGTTGCACCAGGTAAATAAGGAGTAAGCCACATTACAGCGGTGTAAGGGAGACCAGATTCAAACCCTGTGACCTCAAGCTCCAGTTCTTAACCCTTCTAGAATAGATAGCACTTTGTATGAAGTGATGTTGTGTTTCCACACGTCTGAGAGTGTTACAGCTCCCAAAGAGCGAGACAATAGGCCCAACAGGCACCAGACCTTAAAAACCAAGATCCCGGGCTGACTCCTACTCCCACTGAAGTCAGCAGGGACTTCTGCAGCTAGGACAAGACAGTATACGGCCTATAGCCATCAGCATTTCCCTCTTTACAGGGTGTAGGAATATCTGGGGAGGGGATGTCCTTTTTAAAGTAACAGAAATACTCTATCCTGGGGTCTGATCACATTTTTTTTTTTCAAACGGGATGAAAATTTAAAATGCAATTTAAAAAAATCAGCATCGTCAAATCTGCACTAAGGTTTTCCCACAACCGGGGCTCCATCCCCTGGATTAAATAGCCAATGGGAAAAAGCCCCGAGTTTTTTATGGCTCCGCTCAACACTTTCTCACTAGGGCTCAGATCTACAAAGCTATTTATGCAAATTCTCCGCCACATCCGTGCCTTGGTTAGCTGCACCTGAACAAGCTGGGAAAGGCGTGGGGCTTCTGTTTTTATCATCACGCAGGAATCTTCCTCATAAAGATACCAGCGCAGTGTACACTGGCATACCCTGTTACGGTCAATGGAGGTGTGTCGGTAGGGCCCAGCTTGACAACCTTCCTTATGGATCCCCAAAATTGGGCAAATTCCCTCGGTTTCAGGTTTTGTTACTAACCCTTTAAGGCCTGAGCCTGTGTCACTGAAGTCAATGGGACTTTTGCCACTGACTTCAATGAATGTAGAATCAAGCCCTGCTCATCACAGTGGGATCTGGGGATGAGTTTGCGTGTAAGAGAGGGAGAGTAGAGGTGTGCGGTATTGTAGGCAGGTTTTGGGTGTGTAGGAGTCGGTCTGGAGTGGGTGCATGCCCACGGACAGGTGAATGCGTGTGAGCATGCTGTTGTGATTATTTAATGTGTATATGATGATAGCACTTTATAGCCCCAATGAGCATCATTTTCCTATTGTGCCGCTTGCTGAAGACACGTACAACAAGATACAGCCCGTGGAGCTCCCAGGCGAAGGATCATGTTTAGTGCAATGACTCATACCACCAGGAACAAGCAAACTCAGGGATGCACCCATGGCTGGCATAATGCTGCTAACAATAATTAAATTGAGAGAGGTCAGAAAATGTCAATGAAAACAAACAAACCAGTGAAAACTGGAAACAAAAATGTTTGTGATCTTTCCCCTTCTCCCATTTCCCAAACAGCTCAGGTAATGTTCTGTGTTCAGTTACTTCTCCAAAGTAGCTGAATTGTCTTGGACTTTCCTGCGTGGAGGAGAGTTTTTTCCAGAAGATCCCTGATGCCGTCTGTTCTGATCGGGCCCGAAATTCCAAGGAAACAGCCTTTCCCATGTTTGCTGTGACCAGGCCTGGCTGGAACCTGGAAGTGCCAAAACTACAGCAAACAACGGAGAAAGATGGGGAGGAAAACCAACTGAGCCGGCCTCACTTTGGACCCCAGGAAAGCTCAGGCTGGGAATCAGAGTGGATTTACGGAGAAGGTTGCATTCACCACTTGCTTGCTCTGACCTGGTTATTATGTATTTATTTTAATTATTGTTATTACAGTAGTGCCTCCGAACCCTTGTGCTCAGAGCTGTACACACACATAGTGAGAGACAGTCACTGCCCCAAAGAGCTTCACTCTCTAAATAGACAAGACAGACAAAGGGAGGCAGTATTATTATCCCCATTTTACAGCTCGGCGGGAGGGCCTAAGACACAAAGAGATGGTTCTCTCCATCCAATAGGGCCATAGGAATTGCCAGACTGGGTCAGACCCATTGTTCATCTAGTCCAGCCTCCTGTCTTCAGACCCCTGATTGATCCCGTCCCAGCCAGAACATAGCTGGACACTCTCACGCACGTTCTCTTGCTCATTTGCCTGGTTCTAGAAGTAGCCAGGAATGCTCCTCTCACTTGCAGCGTGCATCCTTCTCTGGTGTATAGCACCATGCCCCGACACTCGCTTAGACCCCTTGTTCTGAAGCAGGTCAGCCAAGAACAGCTTCCCTAGGGTAAACCTCAGGCTGTTTAACCCTTGATGACGGCAGTAAACTCCAAAACAAATACACGGTCCTTAAATAAGGATTAGATGAACAGCAGCTTTTATTTGAACAAACTCATGTTACAAGTTGTAATGCAAGAGCGACAAACTGCACAGCGACTAAAGATCTGGAATGCATGTGGCCAAATTCCAGTCCGGTTCTGTTCCACCTGCCTGAAGCAACCACCTGCCACTAGATGTGTATTCCTCACTTCCCCTCTGGCAAACTGTTATTGAGCATTGCTGTGCAGTGTTAAACAGCTGACTTGTTCTGCCCCAGAAGTGGCTGCACTCTGGTGGTGGCTGAAGCAGTTCCTTTTATGACAGCCAGTACATTGGTTTGCGATTAGCGTTTGGAAAGGTGCTGTAAATCTGGTCCTTCATTAATTGAAATCAATGGCAACACTTTCGTTGATTGCTGAATCAATCCCCATGTAAATGGGAAATGCACTATCGCTCCAGTATCCTTTACCAGAATGCACGGCACTCTTTGGCGTGTTTGTTAGGGTAACATCCCATAAAGTACTCTGACCCAGCAGAGTACCTGCCTAGTCCCACTGAAGTCAATGGGACCACTGGTGTGTTTAAAGGGATGGGGGCTGGAGTGCTCAGCACCCGGCTGGATTGAGCCCACAGCCAGCACAGCTGCTCCGGTGGCATTTGGTTGCTGTTGCTGGGTTTTTATAAGAGGACGATGATCATTGTTATCTGGATTGTAGTAGTGCCCAGCTGTGCTTTTCAAACACAGCAGCAGCCCAGTCCCTGCCCCCGGGAGCACAAAGTTGCAGACTAGAGACCCCCAGTTCTGAAACGCACTCACACAAACTTGGGGAAAGTTTGGATACTGTTCTTAACCCCACAGCTCTGGCTTGTTTCTACAATGGATCCATTCCAGAAACCCAAATGGGAACATCCCCACGCTGGGAGGATACTCTGATCTGGACCCCAACTATGTACTTCGCTCCCTTCTCGAGTTTCTCTGTAGGTAGGAGGGGCTGATCTGGAGCTGGGAGGGAAAGGAAACGAAGCTCTTTGGGGGTTAGGTCTCTGCAGAGGTGGGACTTAGCTTGCTGCAGGGATCAGAAGTGGGTCCCGAGGACAGGCAGAGAGGAATTAAGTGGCTTTCTCATGTAGCTGTCTGTTGTAGAGAAGCCTCAAAGCCTGAAAAACTGAGTTCCCGTTGTGCTAGATGCTGGGGCATGAGTAGCCTGGCCATTTTTCTCTGGTTCTGTTGTTTCAGGGAGTAAGGGCACATGCTCCTTCTCTCACGGAAGTGTCAGGGTGTTGCTGCAACATATAATTCAGCAGTCAGTTCCTGGGACGTGAGCAGGGCAGGTTATCTTCCACAAGTAGATGACTCCATGGTAAATCTCCATTCGCATCACATCTCACATCTGGTGGGCTGGCTGGGTAGACGGGAAAGTCTCTTGTCTTCTCCCTGCTGGGAATTCCTTCACCTCAGCAATGGCATCACACATTTCAATCAAAATTCGAGACACTAGAGGGGAGCGGGGGCAAACCCCTCCAAACTTCTGCTGTACCGGGGATTTCTCAGCATCCAGGATCCTGCTTCCCCAGCTGGCAGCGTTTTCTATAATGGGCCAGACTGGTCTGAACACCTGCGAACTTCAGGAAAGTTCAGCTGTGGGCCCTGCCCTGTTCCATCCCTAATGAAAACACATTTGCTTGTAAAAGGCACCCTCCAGCAGACAGCCTGCTTGGAAAGAGGGCTTCTGTGGTAAACATGTCACAAGGATATTCCTCTTCCCAGATGTCTCTCAGTCTGCTTATTGGAACCATCATTTCACAGCTCTCCTCTCGTTCGGGGTATCTATGGATTTGGGATGCCTATTTTGAGACAACTAGATGCTTCTGAAATGTGTGGAGCTTTGCATTGAGATGGACCCCAGGTTGCTCAGCGGTGACACCTTTGGGCAATGTATGAATTACATAGCGGGGCGCTCTCAAGCGCTCCTCAAACCTATTGTGAACTGAGGCCTTGAGGGAGCTGAGGGAGAAAGTGCCGTGTCTTTTCTATTAAATGCGGGCCACAGCCCCATGCCAAACTCCGAGTCTGGGGCCACATCTGCATCCTCGTGATGTCTGTGGAATCTGTAGCTTGAGCTTCGCTTTCTGCTGAGGGCAGCTGCCGTATCTCAGCAGCAACTGTTCTCCGGTATGTATCTTAAAGTAGCAGAGCCCAAGTGACTGCAATGCCCAATATGTGACACCAGATACAGCCCGGCACCAACTGGACGCTCCCCCAGGGTCACCTTTCCCTTCCTTCGGGGGGGCAGGGGGGTGAGCTCTCTCGTTTGCACTGCGCCCAGCAAGCCGCCGCTTGTAACCCTTTTCAACACGTCTGGACGACAAATCTCTTTGATTCGGGTTGTGCAACGGGAGGAGGCAGCGAGTGATTTCCCACCGTGGCCCGGGGAGGGATGACTGTGTTGGTTTCCAGCCCCGCGCTGTGCAGAGAGCACGGCACAGGAACCCAGCTGTTTGAATGAGAGCCACGGGTGGACCATAAGTGGGATAAATCAACAGTGGGCCCCAGAAGAAATGCTTTTACGGGGAGGAACCTCTCTGGAGTGGGTGGTGGACGGAAAGCTGTGGATGATCACTGAGCCAGGAAGATGTGTGGGGGAAGGAACACACCAGGCTAGGCAGGAAAAGCACAGAGGGGCTGGGAAAAAGCCTGCAAGAATTTTTTTTTTTTTTTTGTAAAGGTGCCTGGGAAAGGAAACCATTGTTAAGAACAGATCTTGATGGCTCCAGCCACCTCTCCCCGGAGATAACCAATCACAGCCCACAGTGCTCTCACAACCAGAAACCCAGCTCAAAGGGCTGAAAGGTCTCTTGGAAGCAAAAGATCATGCAGCCCTGGTCTGTGAGAGCAGAGGAACCATGGGGTGTCCTAGAGTCTAAAAAGACACACGCTCTCAGCTGCACTCACTGCAAGAAAGGGAACACTCTAGGGATGGGGCAAATTGACGCTCAGCTCCTCAGCTGGGATATGGTGGGGTAGCTTCATTAGCCAATTTACCCCAGCTAAGGATTTACCCCATACTAATCAGCCCTGAGAGCGATGTACCAGCCTCTTTGGCACAACCAGGCAAACCAGCATGCAAATCCCTCGGCCTCTGCAGCCTTTGAGCTTGCACTGGGCTCGGAAGAAATAAACAGATGATCGTGGGCCAACTCTTCAGCTGCTGTAAATAGGTGGTGATCCGTGGACTTCAATGGAGCCATGCCAATTTACATGCGCTGAGAATCTGGCCCACTATGCCCGTGAATCGTCTGGGAGATCCACCTAGCCCCCTCTGAGCTGCTTTCAAGATGCCATATTTGTTGTAGTGGCGGCGAATTTATTTCTTGCAGCTGTACATTTCCTTATGTCCGCTCCTTGCATTTCACGGCAGCTCCACCAGGCCAGCCAGGTTGCTGCACTGGGTCCACGACTGCTAGCATTGCTCAGGAACAGAGCCCTCATCTCCCGGCACCTGCCAGACCTCATTAATATTTGCTTTAGTACTCACAGTCATTACCCTACCACAGGTTAGCCCTGTATCTCTCCAGGGAGCTATGCACACAGTGAGACAGTAAACAGTGATTTCACCAAGTACTTGAGTGGCTGAGAGGTTAAACAAAGTGGTTCCCAGTCTGTCTCCGCTACATGTACCATATGTCTACAAACCCATCCTATTATGGATATTATATATAGCAATCCAGGGCCATTTCTCATCTTTCCTTGCTATTTCTCAGCTGCTGTAGAGCCTGAGCAATGACAGGAATGCTTTCCATTGTCAGAGGTCAAAGCCAGAGAAACCACTTTCCTCACAGGCCTGGTGTGCCAGCTTCTTGGCCCTCTCGGCTCCTCCTACCAATCCTTATAGTTGATTAGGCCTGGCGCAAGTGGCTTTGCCTTGATTTGTTCAGAAGGCCGTGTCATTTTGAGGTATGAAGTGTGTGCCTGGTACGTTCATTCCGTGTGCTGTCATGTGTGCATGTAACGACGTTGCTCTCTACTTGTATAGCGCTTTGCGTCTTGGGATCTCAAAGCACATCCGACGTAAACTGTTTTAAGATACATTGACACTGTACTCTCCTTTTGGTAGTGTGTAGAGTACATACACTGCACGCCTCTCCTAGCGCAGGTCTAAGTAGCAGTGCTGACGATGAGGCGCTGTTTCGGTGAGCAGAATAAAGTCACTTCTGAACCCTGTGAATATGTACCTGGGTATGTAGCCTGCAGCGCGCGCTACTCGCCACTGTCCCACCGTCTCCCCACTGCTGAAGTCCTACCGTGACACAAAGACAGACTCCGGCAGCGGGGAAAGGCTCTGGCAGGGTGGAGGCAGTGGGAAAAGGTTCTAGCAGCGATCAAGCTTTATCCCACTGCCTCCCCCCGCCAGAGCTTTTCACTGAAACGTGTAGCTATCTACCAGTGTGGATGCAGCCTGCTTTTCACTGCCACTTGTAACTACACAGACCCTCCATGTTGCCGCAAGAGGTGTGCCGGGTAGACATGCCCTAAGGGTCACACACACACCCCCGTGAAGTAGGTCATTATTATCGGGTGCATTTTATAATCAAGTAAATTGAGACACAGGGAGGTTAGGTAATTTGTCTAAGGTTTGTAGCGAGTTAGTGACTGAACCCAAGAGCCCTGACGTCTGATCTCATGCTCAATCCCAGCAATTGCTACTTTTCATCTCTAGGCAACTGCAAGAGACCAACTGAGTTGCCTGCAATGTCCAGAAGTGCAAGAGGTTTAGGTGGGATTTTCAGGGAAAAAAAAAACCCCAAAACCCAAGAGCATTAGGAGACGAAATCCCACTGAAATTCAATGAGGGGTTGGACTTCAGCGCCTTTGAAAATCACAGCTTTAAACACAGCTGTTGCATCAGAACCTGTTTCAAGTCACTTTCCCGGTCAAGTCATGTATGGTTATGGTTATCTTTTGGAGAAGCAGGAACTAAAGTTCTTTCTTTGGCTGTTTTCTGCTTTTGCTGCCGAAAGCTGTGGCTGAATGCATATAATTAGGTATGCGGACGTTTTTAGAGATGGTATCTTTACTGATTTACAATAAGCTTCTCCTAAACTCCCAAAGCCATCCAAACTCTAATCAGCTTCCCCACTATCTCTCATGGCTGGAGCTGTTGATTATGAAACAAAGGGAGTTTTTCAGTCCTCGTTAAGATAATAGGTGTTTTGCTTTAAGCGGGGAAGTGTTATGGGTGACACGGTGATGTCATTTTCCTGTTGGAACAGGAAGTGCATAAAATTCACAACAAGGAAGGTAAAAACTAACACGCAAGTGTTACAGCTGCATGCAAAAAAGGAAGATGGTTTCTGCTGTCCCGGGGATTTCTCGGTAACTGGCCTGGTCCTCCATGGTGCTGATTCTAAGTCAATGCGGGATGAGGATGCTCAGAATGGGCCTGCTCCAATGATCCTGTAAGTCAGTGGTAAGAGTCCTACTGACTCCCCTGGGCTTTGACTCAAACCCTGTAAGAGCCTCGCTGGGTCAGTCTACAATTTGCAGCGGTGCACAAAATATTTGCAAGAAAACTGGTTGTGGTTTTTGTGCAACATTTGCACTGGAACGGGCCCACTTTCAAGAAAAGTTGCTGTCACGGCACAAACTGTGGATGGCGGTAATGGTGCCTGTTTTTGCAGCCATTTTACCCTTTGCCTTATATCCTAGGGGAAGCTGCAGAATTTCTGGGATGTACAAACCATGCCGGGAAGGGGGGGGGGTGAACCACAGGGTATTTCTGAAAGAAAATAGCCTGAAATGTTTCTGTGAAGAATGTGCATCAGATAGCGTCGGCTTTGGTGGGTCACAGCCCGGTTCTGAATGGCAGAGTCGTATCAATGGCAGGTTTATAATGACTAGCTACTTAGCAAGGCTTTGCTTGAGCGCACTGTGGCTGATGCCTTGCTGGAGTTGACACCTTCTCTCGCTGCTCCTCCTGAAGGCTACCTTGGAAAATGGGGGCCTAAGAATGGAGGCCCAGGGACGTTACTCCTATCTGGTGGCAAGCAGGGAGGGAAGGGGCCGGGGGTTCTTAAGGATCCATTTATTTGATCATGCAGCAGGAAAGAGCAAACCTGGAGGGTGAGAGAGAAAGAGAGAGACTGGAGGCCCCAATATGGAAGTGCTGCATAAGATGGTCTACGTGACATTACCTTAGACACCAACGCCTACGCTCAGCCAACGAAGGCGGGGCTGTTTTAACCTCAATTTACTTATACCTCCTTCTAGCTCCTTAAGCAGGTAGGTCGCCCGAACTCAGACTCCCTTGCACTGCAGGTGAGTGAGTGCGGCAGGATCTCCCGGAGCACCAGGGAGCCTGATTTACACCCCGACCTCTGCCCAGAGCCAGAGGTTTTCCTCAGTAGCACCATAGAAATACCATGGGAACTCTTTTCTGCTGCTCTATGTACTTCTCCTGTGCTGAGCCATGGCTGGGGACAGCCATCCACATAGAATAATCCTGCTGTGTGCTTCCTGAGAACCTTCCCCTCGATGTGCCTGACAAGCCATATTGAAACCTCCCAGTGGGGCAGTCTCAGTACATTGTACCAAGCCCAGAAGTGACAACTCACCTGACGAAATGCTGCCCAGGTGCCACCAATCTGGGGAGAGTCTCAGCCCCAAGGTGTTCAGAGAGTTTGGATCAGTTTGCCAATGGACAGAGGCTTATCCGGGACAAACTTAGACCCCAACATTTCTGCGGTCTCCCTGTCTCTAACACACAAACACATGCCCTTTCTCCCCACGCTCTCCCAGACATGCAAACACAGACCCACATGCATCTGTACAAACACCCATGGTGGGGTTCGTTAGTATTGAACATTCACAGGAATAATGGGAACAATACGACTCTGAATGAAAATAAACAGTGAGGTTTCTCCTTCTCCCACCCCACTCCCCCGGCCCGGCAGCTGCTTCCACCACATGAAGGCTGAGAGCAGTGATGGGTCAGGTCTGCAGTTGTGTCTGAGGAATGTCTGGGAAGAAAGTGATAGTGGTCTCAGCTGTAGCTTTAATGCAGTGTCAAGGACACACACAAACCTCACCCACAATTCAGCCAAGAAAGGAGACGTGGAAAGAATCAAAGGCCTAGATTCTCTTCCCATCTCTCCTTTGCTTCTTATTGCTAATGTCATCCTTTAAGTCACTGGCAATGATACTCATCATTACTTTGTCCCTGATGTTATTCCAAGGACAGGCTTGGCCAGTGCTGTTCTTGTTGATACTGGGAATTGGAACAAATGGCTGACAGTCGAGGCACTGGCTTGTCACTGGCATGGGCCTCTCACGTCTCTAGCTCTTTACTTTCTGGGTGAGGAACCTGTGAGTCTGAAAGGGACAATGGGAGCTGAGTTGGTGGGTGGCGTCTTGTGTGCCCTGCGCAGGGTGGTTAGAGATGGGGACAGGGCATTAGGATGCCTGAGTTCTGTTCCCATCACTGTATAACTTTTGGAAGCCACTTTAATCTCGAGTGCCTCAGTCTCCCCAGCTGTAAAATGGGGACAATAATTCTGTAACTATCCTCCTGTGACAGGGCGCTGGGTAAAGGGTTGCTGATTCAGCCCTCTGTCATGCCAGCTCCTATTTAAGGGAATAAATTAGAGCTGGCTAGAGATAACCTGGCTTTAATTGTGGAAGCAGAGACAGCTGCCCCCTAATTAGCCTGGGGCTGTATAAAAGTCTCAGGGAAGGAAGCTGGAGGGAGGAGACAAAAAGAAAGGGAAAGGCAGGGAGTGGCAGCAGGGAGGTAGCGCTCCCCTCCCTCCCTCCCTCCTGCCTGCAGATGGTGAAGGGCCAACTGTACATGGTGAAATGGTGGTGGGAACAAGCCAGTGACTAAACTGCACCAGTGGGTACTAACCTGAGGGTCTCAGAGTGACTTTGTGGACTTAGCAGATGCAGGAGCAAGGGGGCCCTGCCGCGCCCTGCTACACCTCCTTACGGAGCTCTAGTGAGGTACCACTCAAAGGCATTGAAATACCAGGTTTAAAGGTGCTAAAAAATAGTATTGTCCCCCTGTTCCCACACAGTAGCATATATAACATAATAGTGACTTCCTATTTTAAGGACAGGGTGGGGGATATAACAGCATCTCAGCTGCTGCTATGTGGCAACCCTTGGTAAACGTTGACTTTTTAATGGCAACCACTGTGGCTTCACATTCCCTTTAGATCAGAAGCAGAATGGGTTTGTAAATCTCATCCTAGTTCCTTGCATAGAGCTGGTCAAAATGCATGAAAGATACGTCCTGAAAATGTTGTCAAAATTTCCCCCTTTTTTTTTCCTTCCCCTGTCAACACTTAAAAAAAAAAACCCGCAACCAGCTTTTCTAATGGATTGTTTGTCCACAACCACCACACAGACTGGCAGGATACTCAGCCTCTGTTCAAGAGAAACCTAGACCCAGGCAACAAGGAGCAGGTCAGATAGAGGTGCAGTCGGGAAATCGGCACACTGTCCATGCTACCCCAGCTCTAGCGATCCCTCACTTGTACATACACTGAAATCAAGTACAAATGTTACAACTCCAGGGCCAGTTCCTTTACACTGTTCTTTACCCTGTCCTTACTCCTGTGGAAGGAGCTCAGGATTTTGCTCCTTGTCGAAAGCTAACTTTTGTAACAACCTTCATAGTACTTTGCCGATCGATATTTTATTATTTGAACAAAGTACCATAGAGGCTGTGATCTATTCAGAAATGTGTTGGGTTTTCAGGAAGCCCTGACCTCATAACAGCCATTGTTTCTAATAATTGATTTGACTTGAAAGAGCTCAGTGCCCACTGCTTTCAGATCAGCAAATTGATTTCCTTCTCTTTCAGTCACTGAAATATACATATTCATTTTAGCCTGGTGCAGAGCATGACGTAGAATGCACGTTTGGAAGGGAGGGAAACAAACATCTCTTGTTCTATCTGAACTGCTCTTTTAAAATCTGAAGGCAGATTGAAATTCAGACTGAGCCCAAGACAATGCAGAGTTTCCTTAACAAGCTTCCAACTTTTAACAACATTTTTAAATAGTGAGGTATTTCTAAACCTTCGTTTTAAAGATGGTAACGTTTGCGAACAGCAACCACAGGACAAAGTTTGACCTCTTGTTCCTGGCCTCACTGACCTGCCCAAAAGGGTTAAAAGTTCAAGTTTGATATGAAAATACTTTACCATGAATGGAAGGGTAAAACCCCAGGGATGATAAAGGCTGCACTCTCTCTGACGAGCTTTAAAAGTTAGGATCAGGCTAATAAACACACTGATAACAAAGACTAACTTTTCACATTGAGTTCAGCAATATTTCTTCCACTTCAGCCATGGTAATCTTCGCTTACAAAAAAACGGATTTATTGGAATGCTGTGAGTGACAATTCCAGCACACGCAGGCAAGACTTAACTTCTACCTCCCTCCGGCCCTCTACCCAATCACCCCCAAAAACAAGGCAACCTAATATCAAAACAAGACAACAACTTACTATTCAGATAACGATACAGCACCGCTTATGGGCAGCGGTGTTGTCTGCACTGATCATTGCAATATTCCCTGAACATCTGGGACTGGACTGCACAATTCAGATCCAGAGGTAGACTTTGAATTTCTCACTAACCCGATGGGGTGTTCAGATCCTGCCCTGTGGGAGGGGAGTTGTTTTGGCAAAGTTTACAGAACGAAGCCAGCAGTGAAACTGGAATCCAGATTCAGGTTTGATATTTAGAACTAGGAGTTAAACTTTAACCTCCAAGCAACTTTTAAAGCATCCTGCTTGATGCACACCTGACTCCTTCAGGACTGGTGCTGGTGGATTTTCAGTAGTGGGTGAACTCAGAAAGGTTCGTTGGGAGGACTGGTTGTGTCCGACTCCTATGGATTTCAAATCAGGCTAGTGATCTCATAGGAATGGAACCAGTGGAGAGAAGACTATTTTTTCTTAGGCTGGGACTTGCCGGGAGTACTATGGGGCATATCCTTAGCTGGTGTGAAGCACATCAGCGGAGGATAGACTTAAGCACAGCCCCCATGTCAGTGCTTCTGCTTCTGGCCAACTACAGCTGGTCAAAAAGCGGGATTCATTTTTCGGGGCAAATTTCACCAGAAAGGGAGCCCGTTGTTCTGTGGGTCAGACAGCTCTACGGCTGATGAGACCAGACATTAGATGTTCTCGCTACAATTTTTATCTTAACTCTGCTGTAATGAAGTGTAGAGATCCTCTGCAGCTTGTAAGAGAAACCCTCCAGAACCCACTCACCTGGTCCAGGGTTGCCGTTAAAAATGCTGCTGGAGTAGGGAAGGTGGTTGGTCACTGAGTGGGAGACCTCGATCTCCAGGGCTGCCCGGGGGGAGCAAATTGCCCCAGGCTCCCAGCCCTAGAGGGGCCCCCACGAAAATATAGTATTCTATAGTATTGCAGCTTTTATTTATGGAAGGGGCCCCCGAAATTGCTTTGCCCCAGGCCCCCTGAATCCTCTGGGCGGCCCTGTCGATCTCTGTGAAGTAGTTGTGGCTTAAGGCTGCCTGAGGTTGCAGCTTCATAAGCAGGGGTTGCCTGGAACTCCCCTCAAGGGTGATGGGACCATGCTGGCTCAGGATGGCTCCAGCCATTCTCATCTCTCTCTGTCTCTCTCTTAACCGCAGAGCAAGGCAGGCTGGGAAGTGTAGTCCCCCAGGCACCCATTTGTAGTATCAAGTCTGGGGCAAGGCATGCTGGGAAAAAAGAAAGCATATAAACCAGTGGGTTGGGGCTTATGGAGCAGGAGAAAACCCCAAATCCACAAAACCAACAGTAATGCGGCTCTTGATTTCAGTGGACATATTGCCCGAGTCAGGAGACCCCAACCCCTCCCCCAGAAACCTAACCGAAACAGAGTTCTGACCCCATCAAGGGCGAAGTGCCGGAGAACTGCACTAGGGACTTCACTATTGAGTTTTCATGGAAGGCCCTCAGATGCCACAGTGCCGGGTGGCAAACTAAGACAGACAGAGAGAGGAGTGCAGATGAGAGCCCTGGTTAATTAATGTTTGCAAGGTACCTACGGATCCCTGACAATGGGTCTCAGCCAGAGCATCGTTTTTCTTCAAATAAAGGGACTCTGAAGCCCTCCTAATGGGCCAGATCATGAGCTCTTTACATCTGTTCCACCCTCACTTGAAGTCAACAGTGGTTTGCTTGAGCACAGAGGAGGAAAGGCTTGGGTATTGGTTCCTTAGGTGAAACTCATCCTTGTGCAGAGCTAGCCCAAGGTCCCGGTGCCAGTTACACCCTATTTGGAGTGTTGAAGTGGGACATAAATGTTCTGTAAGCCTTATGCTGGCTGTCTCCACAGATAGGGATTTCACCCTTAGTGTTCTGGTTGATTTTCCAATAAGTTGCCAGGACATTGTCAGTAAAGTTGTCGGGGCAAATAAAAGTTTTGCTCAAGTTCTTAGGATGAATCCCTTTGACTTCTAAGGCGTTCACATTTTTTGGCCCTTGCAGGTTTCTTAGAATTATATATTTTGCAATCGATGAAAATGTCTAGATTTGTTTAGGATTTTTTTTTTTTCTCCTGAGACTAACACAGACGGTCCCAAGTTGAGAATGTAACTTCTGTTTTGGTTTCTGTGTAGAATAATGGGCCAGATTCTCAGCAGTGCTCCACTGAACTCAATTTGGTTCTGAAGTTGGGTGCAAACAGTCTGCAGTTCTAAGGACTATCCCAGCAATGGAGCGAAGCTGACTTACACCAGCAGAGGACCAGCCGCAATCATCATAAGGCCCCTGGCAATAAGCAAAATGCAGACTGTGTGGTCTGAAAACATAGAAAGTCCCTCCTGCCCTCACATGACCCATGCCCACAGAACGCGTTTCCAGGCCACTGATGCACCCAGTGGAAAGAATGTTTTCTTCTTTGATCATGAAATTTCCAAATCCCACACTTAGGGCCTGATCCAAAGCCCTGGAGGTGAATGGGAGTCTGTCCATTGATTGCAACGGGCTTTGAATGAGGCCTTTCAGGAGACAACAGTGCAGCAAAAGGATTTACTTACCGCTCCTGCCAGCCACCAGCTCCTAGGAATTCCAGCAGCTGTTCCAATTCAGCTTCTGTCTTGCGGCATGCCAACATGGGGAGGGCAGGCAGGTGACTGAGTGCAGGCGTCACGCTCACAAGCAGAGGGGTTGGGATTCTCTAGTAGGAAAAGCCAGCCCAACTTATCTAGCACCAGGGGTTTGAAATATTATTTTTCTATTAATACATCAGTAACAAAGGCTAATGGGCCTGCCAGCCCTGTTCCAGTCTCAGACCCAGCTGAGCAGGACTGAGGTGTCTTCTGGAGAGGAGGTATAGGAAGCAAGTGGGCTCCTGCGTCTGGTCCCGAATAGCGTGGAAGAGATGCAAGGAGAAAGTGCTCTGAGGCCCTGCGACCTGTTTGGGGTGAGTTTTAGGTTTGAATTAATAAACAGCGCCCCCCTGAGGCAAGGGCTTGAAGACTTCGAGTGGGGTATCAGTCCTTCCAGGGCTAGAGAGGCAGGCCAGCAGCCTACAACATCCATTTCTTCTCTTCCTCTCCTGGGACAGACATCAGACTTGTAGAGTGGTCACCTGAACCTCCAAATGTGCATGGACTCAGCCTCTGAGGTCCAACACATTCAGGAACATCAGACCATGCTAGCAAAAGGTCAGGGAACTTGGACTGAGGAGATTTGCACAGCTGACCCGAGATGTGCACCTTCCTCAACTCTAGCTTCCCCCGAAGGCATCTATGTTAAGAAGGGAGGAGACCTGGGAGTTGTTAGGGAGAGAGGAGAGGCATGCGGGTAAGCACCTAACATGTGTTAGGGTCTATAAGAATATATGGGGGGCAGTGGGGTAATGTTCCCATTGCAGGTTCAAGTTCACATTTGCCTACCTTGGGAGAAGTCCCCCAAACCCTAGAAACATAGAATTTGCCACCCTGGTTAAACCGAGTCCTGGATTAAACCACTGAGTCCGGCATCCTGCTTCCTACAATGGTCAATATCTTATGTTTCAGAGGAAGATGAAAACAACCCATTACGGGTAGTAAATTGTGCAAGGGGGTGAGGGTGGGGGAGTTCTTTCCTGGATCACTCAGCTGATCCCCTTCTGCCCGGAGCTATGAGATTTGTTTACATTCCCCCACTAGTCCCATGGAAATTGATTTGACAGCAGAGTAAAGCACCATTTGACGTAAAGAAGGGCAGCAAAATTTGGCTCTGAGTTTGCAAAGCTAGGATTCGGAACATAGTTAGATGTGCTTCACTTTTCCAGGAACCACGCTGGCTGGATCCTACCAGCTCATTCCTTTCAAGTTGCATGATGAACCGATGCAAATGGAATCGTGAGGACTGTGCCAACTTTTTAAAGGAACCAAATGGTAGAAGGAAGGCAACGATTCCCCAAGAGCCCTTGGGCTGTGGAAGATCAGAGACACAAAGAAGCTATTAAATGGTCTCTATGGCTTTCCCTCCCGACCATGGATCATCGGCCATATTTGAAAATAAAAATGGGTTCTGCGCATGCAGATGCAGAGAGGAGCCTCCTTTGTGGGGCACTGGATCCATTCGTCTCGCTCTATTGGAAATTTTAATTAAATTCCCTTTGATCCAGGCAAGCTCTGCATCTCAGTGCTCCTCTGTGCCAAGGTGTTCAGCAGCCAAACTCTTGTTCAATGCCACCGCCCCATTTTTAGCCCTTCTCCTTTAGAGGATAGAATATGAACTTCCAGTCCTCCACGTTGTTTACGTGTAGTTACACTGTATGGGCCTGATTCAAAACCCATGGAAGGTAACAGGAGCTTTGCCATTGATTTCATTTGGAACCAGAAAAAGGCCTCTGGCTTGAATTTGGCCCTTACACCTCATCCGCTTCAAGAGTTATGCCTGCTGACACCAGCATTAAACTTAGCCCAATAGGTTTCTCCATTTAGAGCTGGCATTTGTTAGCCAGCCAGAAGGGAGGTGTTTCAGTACAGCTGCTAGCTCTCCACAGGGCCGGCTCTAACTTTTTTGCTGCCCCAAGCAGCAAAAAAAAGCGCCGAGCGCCACGCCGCCGGAACCCCCCCCCCCCCCCCGCCCCCCCCCCCCGTGCGCAGCTGGAACCCTCCCCCCGCCGAGCGCCGCGCCCCACGCCCCCCCACACACCGAGCTCCGCGCCGCCGGAACCCCCCGAGTGCCGCATCCCACGCTGCCCCCCACGCCGAGCGCCACGCCACCAGAGCGCCCCCCGTGGAATGCCACACCGCGCCGCGCTGCCCCCCGCCACTCCAAGATTGGCCGCCCCTTACCAGGTGCCGCCCCAAGCATGTGCTTGGTTGCCTGGTGCCTGGAGCCGGCCCTGGCTCTCCACATGAAAGGTTCGGTGTATTGAGCGCAGCGCGGTCTGGAAGGCACCAGGAATGAGCGGAGCTGATTGGCTTCGAGGATGAATCTAGGCCTGGAAAGAGTTACACTCTAGTAATGCGAGCACGGGCCTGGGTGACAAGAGCTCTTGAGCGCTAACCCCATTCTGACACTGCCCTGGGATGAGTCGCTTCACCTGCTTTTGTTTGTCCATCTATAAAAGGAGCCATAGTGGTACTTCCATCCATCCCAGGGCATTACGGCTAAAGTGCCCTACAGATGAGAAATGCAATTGGAGCGATTAGTGGGAGCAAGATTTCTCATTCCACCCAGCTACCTCCTCATGCCAAACCCCGCTTTAGAAAAGATCTTTTCTCTGTGGAGATAAAATAGTTCCACAACTCCTGTCCCACTGGTAACAGTGTCCAGATTTCCGCATCCCTTCGGCTATCAGGCTGGCGCCATTACGCAGGCTTCCTGTAAAACATGCCATTACAATGAAAATCACTATCACTGAGACAGAGGCAAGTTTGGGGTAAGAGTACATTTCATTATAACAAACACTAAGTGCTGATACAAGACTTCCTCTAGGAGTCACAGGAAGGGCTGGAGAAATGACCTCAAGAAGAGATGGCTAGTCCCCTTTGCTGGCTTGGAGGACAAGCCAATGTAGTACGTTATTTATGTTGATTTCAAGATTTAATTGCCAGTTAAATAAATAAAAAATAATATATGGAGATGTACCTATCTCATAGAGCTGGAAGGGACCCTGAAAGGTCATTGAGTCCAGCCCCCTGCTTTCACTAGCAGGACCAAGTACTGATTTTGCCCCAGATCCCTAAGTGGCCCCCTTAAGTATTGATCTCATAACCCTGGGTTTAGCAGGCCAGTGCTCAAACCACTAAGCTATCCCTCCCCCCTAGTTTTATGGGAGGTAGAGTGTGCATTGCATCCCAAAAGAGAGAGAAGTTTCTGGTCACTGCTGTATGACAATAGCTCTCTTGGGTTGCCAAGAGTCAACCCACAGAGACAAACTCAGCTTGTCCAGATATTGGGGCACAGTGACATTAGATGGGAAATTCCTATATAAAAAAATCCGTTGTGCGTGATGATTCATCATTTTGGGCCAGATTATCAGCACAGCATGTGTACAAACATTCGTCACACTTGTACAGTAAATACCAGTTAGTGACATCGCTGACCATTTGTATGCATCGTGTACAATGATTCTGCAAAAAGTGATGTGAAAATTACGTGTACAACGGCATGCATATTTTTGCATTCATAAGTAGGTATGCGTGATCTGAACAATCCCATCCTTTATGTTTTAATATCATGATTAATTATCCCCAGTAGAACATGTGATTAAAATTGTTTGCTCTCTTTCATCTCTTGCTCTGTTTGGTAAGGTTGGTGGGTCTAGTTTGAGACTCTTAATGACTGATTACTGATTGTAGATCACATTTCCTCGCTGCCCTCTGGATGGGAGTTCCACTACAATGTGTATTGTCTGGATATGTTAGATCAATTTGGCACTTCTTCACTCCCTCATCTACATATGAACTCTGTGTTTTAAGACCTTTTTTGAAAGAAAACTGGAAAGTGAAATATCAACTCACTCCCAAGGAACGGGCTCTTCAGTTCAGGTTTGAACTGACCATCCCAAGGAAGCTTAAGTGACCTTACGACACTGAAAAGTTATTCTGTATATATGGGGGAAATTTCTTCTGTTGAGCTCTCCAAACCAATCTCTCTCGTAGATTCCAACAGAATGAGACCCGGAGGCACTGATTAGATCACTGATTAATGGACTAATTAGTTACAGAATTTGCATTACTCACAACTGTCAAAGTAACAGGATATAAACTACACCTCTACCCCGATATAACGCTGTCCCCAGGAGCCAAAAAATCTTACTGTGTTATAGGTGAAACTGCATTATATTAAACTTGCTTTGATCCGTTGGAGCACGCAGCCTCCCCTCTTCCCCCCCCCTCGGCAGAGCGCTGCTTTACCGCGTCATATCTGAATTTGTGTTATATCCGGTCACGTTATATCAGGGTAGAGGTGTATAAGGAAGCTTCAGGTGGTGTTGAATGGTGTTCCGTACCTCCTAGGCAGGGCCGACCATTGGGAGTTAATTTACTCCCAAGTGGCAATTCAAGGTACTGGTTATGACCTCAGATTGCTGATTATTTAAAAAAACCCTTCCCTCGGCCTATGATCCCTCATGGACATGATGGTCCTTTGGGAAATTTCTGGTGTCAGCAAATGGGCTTGAGTTCTGTAGGGCACCAGCTGGGTGATCCCACCAGCAGGCCCTCCTTTACGGAGCTCACTTCATGGGGTGGCTCGCCACAGCACGGCCGCCTTCAGGGGTCATTGCAAAGTGCGTCCCCTTCGCCTGGCTTCTTGAATGCCATTTCCAGCGGTGCTGAGCAGAGACTAGCCAGCTAGAGAAAGCCGCCCTTGAGCTACAAAAGTATTGGGCAGTCATGCTTATTTCAGCTGCATGGGGTTTTCTAAAGTCACTGATATGGTGTAACGACGATCAGTGAATAAGACGCCCTCTGTGAGTGTTTTCCCCTAAGGATCCTCCCACTGTTCGAGTATTAAAAGAACTGACGACCCGGTTCTTTGCCCAGCTTCCCCTCTTCATCTTTCTTTTACTGGTTTAGCAGGAACAGGCCTGGAGCCTCAGCTGGAGTTTCAGCGAGGTTACCATGGAGTCTCTGTGCAAACATTATGTCATACTGCCCCCCGCCCAGCTCCCTCTGCTCCCCATTGGAAGCCCGGCTGCCTTTGCCCGCCTTGTAAGCGTGGCTCTGCATTGAAGCTGAAGCCTAGCTTCTTCAGTGCCTTCATTGTAATTTGTGGATAGCTGCCTCCCTCCCACCCTTTCTGCCCTCAAAACTCCAGGAGACAACAGGAAAGGGAAGCACAGAGGAGTAAATTCATCCCTATGGTGAACTCTGCTACTATCAACTGAGTTACACCAGTGATGAATTTCACTCAGTATCTCAAAGACAAAGGGTCCTGTGCAATATTACTGTACAGAGAGACTTTCCTATCAGGGCAAGCTTGATCAAAGGGAGCCTGCAAGCCAAGAATCATGTATCTTGCCTGTAATGCTCTGTTTTTCCCTGCTGCTATGGCAAATATTTGCGTATGGAGATGAATTTTCTCCCAGCCTTTCCATCTGCCAGTTCCTGAAGTGAAGTCACAGTTCTCTGACAATTGTGGGGACAAATTGGTTTGGGGGGTGGGGAATTACAGCCTCTTCCCATAATCTTCATTAATTATCAGATCCAAAACACCTATAAAGGGTCTTGTTACAGACCCTCCTAAAACGAGATGGGTGTGACGCAGCTGATTAGCCTCCCACTAGTGGAGAGGATGAATTAAGTCATATGACAAATGGTCATGTGACTGAACCAGGCCTATCGGAGGATATTAAAAGAGAGGCCTATGGAGACTGAAAGGGGAGCTGCAGAGTGAAGTTGCAGGGAGAGATGGTGCCTCAGCGTGGGTGGACGTACTTTTTGTCTGTATTTTGTTACTTTATGCTAATAAACCAGACCCAATGGAGGTCTGTTGTTATTGGACTCATGGAAGCCTCTTTTTTGTGAGTTATTGAGCAACTAAGAGGGGAAACTGAGTCCGGGTGCCACAGAGCTACCCCTGGCCATGAAGAGACACCAACAAGGTGAAGTTACAGTTCCAAAACTGCCTGCTGAGATTTTGCTTCTCTTCCAGCTGGGACCGGAAGGAGATGTGTTGAAATACCAAAAGGAAAGTCCGTTCCCCTAGGAACTGAGAGACCGTTTTTCAAAAGAGCCTTTTGCATGCGCAGCATCCACAATTGGCCATAGATTTTCCAAAGAACTCAGTCCCATGGAGGCACCTACATAAACAGCCAGGTTTGCCAAAGGGCTCAACCCCCAAGGTGAATCCAATATGCCCAGCTCTCTTACAAATCCATCCCTTATTTAGGTGCCTCCAGGACAGCTCAGCTCTTTTGAAAATCTGATGCCAATTGTGGGCATTGAGATATTCTGAAAATTCTGAGTCTCAGACCAATGCCCCATGATTTGTCTCTAGCAGTACCCAACATCCCATGCTTCAGAGAGAGGGGTGGAGGGGAAATCAGGACATTTGTGCATTGTCTGTTCCTCGCTTCCCTTCTCCGTCTATTCTCATCTTCTCTCCCATTTCTCCTAGGCCAGGAGTGGTTGGGCCAATTGCTTCTTAAAAGAACAAATGATATCCTCCTCCTTCCGCCTCCTCACACTCCTCCAGAGAAGAGAGATCGCTCTACTTTACACCATAACAGCTAGTGCTCCTTAGGTGCCTGACCTGCCTGAAGGCAGAAGCTAAGAAGGGGAGTTTAAAAAGACCCTGATACCATTCCAGACTCCAATCCAGATCTCGCTGAAGCCAGTTACCGCTTGGCTGCAAAGAGCTTCAAGTGTTTGGATGCCGAGTCGAATATGGGGCCAAACTAAGGCCCCGTTGCTGTCTGAGAAGTTAAGAAGCACTGAGATCTGGTTTCAGAGTGGTAGCCGTGTTAGTCTGTTTTAGCAGAAAGAACGAGGAATACTTGTGGCACCTTAGAGACTAACAAATTTATGCCCACCTCAAATAGCTTCTGATCTGCTTTGCTTCCTAAGTGCAGCCTTGAAGCACAGATGAACTACTGACTGTTGTGGGTCTTCCTCTTCAATGAAATCCTAGATCTGCCATTAACCACATTTATTGCATGAGAGAGACTGATGGATGTTCTCCTAGATCCTATGAATTTGTTGGTGACATAGACCCCAGAGACACACAAACTTTGAGTCAACAATGGAGTTCTCAAGCCTGCACCGCCCCGAATAGTATCGGGGGTCCCGTGTGAGGAAATGTGGACTTCAAGGGCTAGATTTTGCTCTCCACTGCACCTCTGCCTTCAGTGTCACTCCCAGTTTCCACCCAGGGTAACTAAGAGCAGACTCCCTCCCCTCCTCTGTTTGAGTTAATGGGTCTGATTCTCTTAACATAGAATTGGCTGGAACTTTTGCTCACATCCATCTCATTAGTGAATCAGTGCTTGCAGCATCCCCTACAGCACCAGCTCTCAAACGGTGGTCGGGACCGCAAAGTGAGTCACGATCCTGTTTTAATGGGGTCACCAGGGCAGACTTAGACTTGCTGGGGCCAGGGGCCAAAGCCAAAGCCCGAGCCCCATTGTCTAGGGCCGAAGCCTGAGGGCAGTGGGGCTGAGATTACAGGCCTCCTGCCTTGGGCTGAAGCCCTTGGGCTTCGGCTTTGCCCCTCCCCGCCCCCGCGGCAGTAGGGCTTTGGCTTTGGTTCCTCCTCCCCCCACCCGGGGTGGCAGGGATCGGGTGGGCTCATGCTTTGGCCCCCCTCCTGGGGTCATATAGTAATTTTTTTTGTCAGAAGCGGGTCGCGGTGCAATGAAGTTTGAGAGCCCCCCTGCTCTACAATAATTCAAGCACCCAAGTGCCTGACATCAGCACAGACCGCCGAGCGGCTTTGCATCTTCCACTTTAAGACTATCTGATGCAGATAGGACTGTAAGTGCAGCAGGTGTTCCAAGTTCCACCTGCTTATTCATTTTCATTCCAAAAGATTTAGCCTTGAGTCAAGGAGCTGGAAAAGCAATGGTGGGAAAGTCTGTTTCTTCCCTGTTCCATCACGTTCCTGGGATATGTTCGGGCATATTCTGTGCAGCAAAGAATATATATATACTGCCCTCCAGAAGACTTGGGAGTTCCGATGCACAGAGACTTCATGGGACTGTGAGTGATGGGATTAGAGGAGTGAGTTCAGGCTGCCACCTGCCTGGATTTTTATAGAACAGGCTCCATTTTTGCAGCTCCTTCAAAGCTGATCTGCAAAATGCTGGCTGGCCTTCCAGGTATGGAGCAAAATCCCTCGAATCGGGATCCAAAGGAGTTAATCCCTCCACCGCCCATGCATGTCCCTTTCCATGAGAACCCCCTCCACCCTGCCAAGACAGCTCAGAAAGCCCACAGGCGCCCCGCAGGTGGAGCGATTATTCAGTGCTAGTCTTCTCTTGAGCGTAGGCTGACCACTGCGTTTGCTCAGACCGAATGGTTTCCTGGGATGGGCTGCTTTCCAGCTGGCGCTCAGCCAAAACCAACCAATTCGTTACACTTAAGATCTCAGACTGGACTAAATAGCCCTAGTCCCAGGAGGTGAGGTGAGAGGCAAGTGCCTCCGCCGTTGAGCCACCTAGCATGCTGCGGGCATGCCAGCTGTTAGGCACTCGGAGCCCGCTGCACACAACTGCCAGCCTGGGGTGTGGTTACATAAAACCACCTCTTGATCTCTCAGTCCCTGGCGTCGCTTTGAGTTGGTGGCCTGACTTCCCAGAGTTTGCTTTGGTGGCTTGAGCCTGGCTGGAGTGGCTGGCTAGAAACACAGGCTGTCCATCTCAGCCAGAGCCCACTGGGAAATGGGGAGACACAGAGACAGCACTAAGTGAACCAAGTCTGCTTCGACCCATCAGAAGAATATTGGTGATGCTGTAGGACTATTTTTCCTGTCCCCTCTTCACAGAGGCATAGAGCAGCCTGTGATTTACAGCCCCTTGAGACATTTGGGCAGCATGATCTGTGATTCCAAACAGAGCATCATTTGCCGTGGGGTAAGTAGGGGTGGCAGTCCCCCCACCCCAACTTTTCACAGGTCTATATGCTCCATCATGTTGTCCATGTTTAGCCCCTCCCTGACGTTGGACGTGCTCATTAGGAAAGCACTAATGGCCAAGTTTTTCTCTGTCATGATGCAGTTTGGGAGGGAGAATGTACTAAATGCTGGGTGGTGAACTCAGAAAAATTCAAATGGAAATCTAAAACACAATGAGGGCTCTTAACCCTGGGTTTCGATCACCAAGGGCCGTGGTAACCTCTTGATCACTTGGAGTCTTTATGTTGGGAACGGGCATCTTTCTAAGGTTCTCTCGACTACAGTGGCACAGCTCCAATGCTGCACCTGTAGCGCCGACACTTCCTACATCGATGGCAGGGCCAGCTTTAGGGCAATTCAGCCGATTCCCCGGAATCGGGCCCTGCGCCCCTAAGAGGGCCCCGCAATGGGCCGCCAAAGTCCCGCCACTGTCTTCGGTGGCAGCTCAATCCCTGCCGTGGAGGAAGGTCCCGCCACCGAAGTGCCGCCAAAGGCACCGGCAGCCAATTGAGCTGCCGTCGAAGTCCCGGCACTGTCGCCATCGGCAGCTCAATCTTTGCCGCTGTCTTCGACCCTTCAGCAGAGGGTCCTTCCTCCGCACCAGCGATTGAGCTGCCGCCGAAGACAGTGGCGGGACTTCGGCAGCAGCTCCTTCGAATCGGGCCCCATGGTGCCCCTGATCGATGGAAGGGGTTTCTCGGTCAATGTTGTTAATCCAGCTCGGTTCTAGAAAGCTGTTATGTTGCTGGTGAGGGGTTTGGGGCCAGAAAGCTGTCGCTCTTTTCCCAGCCGGTTGGCTCATTTTTGAGGGTCATGGTGGATCATCAGCTGAATGTGAGCTCCCAGGTGTGACGCTGTAGCCAAAAGGGCTAATGCGATCCATGGCTGCCTAAACAGGGGAATCTCAAATTGGAGTAGAAGGATTATTTTATCTGTGTTTGGCAACAGGTGCGCCCACTGCTGGAATTCTGGGTCCAGTTCTGGTGCCCACATATGAAGAATGTTGACAAATTGGAGAGGATTCAGAGAAGAGGTACGAGAATGATTAGCAAACATGTCTTATAATGAATGAGCTCCTGGAGTCTATCTACGTAGCTTAACAAAGAGAAGGTTAAGGGATGACTTGACTACAGACCATAAGTGCCAACATGGGGAACAAATATTTGACAATGAGCTCTCCAGTCTAGCAGAGAAAGGTCTAACACAGTCCAAAGGCTGGAAGTTAAAGCTAGACAAGTTCAGACTGGAAATAAGGCGTAAATTTTTAACAGTGAGAATAATTAATCATTGAAACAATTTACGAAGAGTCGTGGTAGATTCTCCATCATTGACAATTTTAAAATCAAGATTGGATGTTTCTCTAAGAGATCTGCTCTAGGAATTATTTTGGGATCAGTTCTTTGGCCTGTGTTATACAGGAGGTCAGACTAGATCAGGAGTGGGGAACCTACAGCCTGCAGGCTTGATTTGGCCTGTTGCTTAATTTCATCCGGCCCGTGGCAAGTCTTGGCACCATGGGCTGGAAGCCCCAAGCCTCCGTGCCCCCCTCTCCCCCCGGTGGGGCTGTGTGTGGCCCGTGATTGATTTTTTCTGTGGGTCAATGGCCCATGATAGGAAAAAAGGTTCCCCACCCCTGGACTAGATGATCACAATGGTCCCTTCTGGCTTTGGAAACTATGAATCCCTAGTGTAGAAGATACTGGACCCAACCCAGCTTTCAGGGAAGTCAAGGGCAAAATTCCCACAGACATCAATTGTTGTATGAAGCGTAGTTGTAGCCATGTCAGTCCCAGGCTATTAGAGAGACACGGTGGGCGAGGTAATAATTTTTTATTGGACCAACTTGGTGAGAGAGACAAGCGTTCGAGGCACACAGAGCTCTTCTACAGGTCTGTCTGTGTGGCTGGAAAGCTTGTCTCTCAGAGAGTCTTTATTCTGAGATGATCTGCAAATGGGAGCCAACATGAGGAGAGTGGAACAGAGTGGGGATCTTTCTGTAACAAAAGCGGTCTCTTTTCGGCCTTTTAGAGCTGCATCCGCTTTAAATGGATCTTTTGACGACATGTTTTCTTTGGGTTGGGACCCTAGAACCCCTCCCCGAAATGGTGCCTGCCCAGATTGGAACCCCACTGTACTCCTGGAAGCCCTTCTAGAAATGAAGCCTGCTTGAGTTGACCTCTATAGCACGGGACCCTCTCCCAGCAACCAGGCCTGCTCAGATTTTGGAACTGCTGTTACCATGACAACCCCTCCCAGAAATAGGGCCTGCTCTTGTCTCCCCTGGTAGATGTGACCTGCCTGAGGCCCTAGGGGACACCAAGAACGCTCCAAACCTTAGAGGCCAAAAGTAGCAGCGATGAAGGTGAAGGGAATGGGGGGAAGGCAAAAATCTGCACCAGTTCCTTGAGATAATGGCATGCGTTTCAAGCTCTCTGCCTCTCTCCCCATGCCCAGTTAGCTCCCCGCACGCTCCGTGTCAGCTCCAGCTGGACAGCGAATGGCTCCACTTCCAGCGCTGCCTCCCTGCAGCCCTCCCCCCCACACACACAAACCCAAAGCACCCTGTGGAAAGAAACAACCCTCTCCTGGCAAGTGGATGTGCACTCAATGTGCTGCACACAGCTCTGCGTGGTGGAGAGGGGAAGCTCCGAGGGCTGCTCTGGGATGAATGGGAAAGCGCCCTGGCTGCCTTATCTAGCGCTGGCCGGGGACCAAGATCGTAAGGATGGCTCGAGCTGCCCCCTTGCTCCTGCAGCCGTCTCAGATCTCATTCATTAAAACGCAGGCCCTTCCCCCCTCCTCCCTTCAAAATGTTTAATTTGCTCCTAACTCCCTGGTTATCCTAGCCCTGGAGTTGAGTTTAATGATGTTAGTCAGCTAGGACCTGGTTGGCTGTGCCGTTCTGAAGACTGATGGGGAAATCAATTGAGGGCAAAATTGCGGCAGACAATCGTCCCTTTGTCCGTCTGCCAAGGTTAGCAGAGCTGAACAAAACTTCCTTGAGCTGCAGCTCACACAAAATACTGAAGAGCTGCTGTAGGGGCCTGTTGGCGAGGCTGGAGAGGAGGGATCAGGGGGAGGAAGAGAGAAAGGGGGTGGTTGGGGGAACAATGGCAGCAATTAGCATATGCCCGCGCGCGCAAGCCTGTTGTGCGTGTGATTGAGATGCGGTCGGCCTGGGGGAGACAGGCCCCTGACTGTGCTCTTCCGTCCAGCCTCTGCTGCTTGCTGTTAGCTCTCAGCTGAGTGGCTTTCAAAAGAGGAGCTGATGGTCAGCGGCTGACGGGTGACCGCCTGCAGCTAGTGAGCCAGCGAGACGCTGGCGGAGAATGGGGCCCAGGGAGGGCAGCGCGTTGGCTCCTCGGGGGCTGCATGCCAAGGGAGCGCCCATCATTTGAATGCTCAACGACATGTGCAGAGCACGGGAGAGGCATCGACTGACTGGCTCCCTGTGCCTGTGGTAGGGAGGGGAGTATCATTATCTCCCATTCTACAGCTGAGGAGACTGAGTCACAGGGCGCACAGGAATTGGATCAGACCTGAGCTCCATCTAGCCCAATGTTCTGACTCTTACAGAATTACACGCTTCGGAGGAAGGTGCAAGAAAACTCACATTAGGCAGATGTGGCATGAGACCTCCTCCTAACTCCGCTAGTTAGAGTTTGGCTGATGCCGTGACGCATGAGGCTTAATATCCCTTGAAAAATTGTTGTTAGCATTAGCTATGACTAAAGGGTCACATGCTTTGTTGCTTCTGGTGGCTGAGCTCCTTGGACATCCCGGGAGTTCCTTGCCTCCCTCCATTTCCCCCACCCCCCAAACTCCCTGTGTGCTACCTTCCCATCCCCTGTTACTACCCTCCTACCCCCTACCTCATGCCAGGGCTCTTTGTTTCCTCCACCCCCATGCTAGGGGCTCAGTGTGCGTTACATCTAGATAAATGCCATCAAGTTGAGCATAGGGCCTCACAAGTTGAGTTAGTAACTCTGGATATTCTTGATATCCATATAACTGACCAATCCGTGTTTTAATCTTGTTCCATTCTTGGTTTTAACGACATAATTGTTATTAATTATTATTATCCTGTGGCAATGAGTTCCACAGTCTAACTGCATGTTGTGTGAAGAAGTATTTCCTTTGATCGGTTGGCAGTTTTTTGCCTTCCATTTCTTCGAACGTGCCCACCACGTTCCTATGTTATGCGAGGCTAAGGCTGCCATTCCCAAACATGGATGCCTAAAACTAGACACCTAAATCCATACTAAGGTACCTAAATAAATAACCCAATTTCCAGAAGTGCTGACGTCAGTGGAAATTGTGGGTGCCTCAGGCCTT